>NC_050101.1:92832858-93135489 GCF_902167145.1 Zea mays
CATGTGCACCAACAATTAAACCCAAAAACTTAAGCTAATAACAGAAGATGAACAATTCACTTATATTATATTCTAACACAGGCTAATGTAGATCTGGTCCAAGAAGCTAATAATCATGGCGTTATCATTTTGAACGAAGGGGGAAAAATCATGTTTTAATCTGTTGCTCTCACACAACAGCAGATGCATCATTGTACTATCTAGCTAAATAGAATATATATATGACAGTCATAATGTTGCACGAATGGGTTGTCGTCCTCCAGCTCCAGCTCCAGCTCCAGCTCTTAGGGTACCTCTCCGGCTGCCGACTGCCGTTGGTTGCAGAGGTCGTTGAGTTGGTTTGCGCACGAACGCTTGCAGCATGCTCGATTATCAGCGCTCTAACAGCCGCAAGATCCGCAAAGAGATTTCCTAGACATGAATCTTTGACATAAATAGAGACAGGGAGATTATATGCAGGTAGCATAGCTAACAGAATATGCTAATTTTATTATTCAAAAATGCAAGTAATGCTAACAGCAACCCCTCTCTCTCTCTCTCTCTCTCTCTATCTCTCTATCTCTCTCTCTCTCTCTCTCTCTATATATATATATATATATATATAGAGAGTACAATCAGTGGAAATCGTGCTCAATTGATAGAGAGCGCGAGTTAGCAAACGTTTGCGTAATCATATTATATATATTTCTTGGTCCATCAATTTTAGTACTAGAGACGACAAGAGAGAGTATATATTACCTAGTTGATTATATAATCACCAAATTAGAGATGGCAGCTAACCACCGTACGTATAGTATTTACACATGTGCAGATATAGAGAGAGATTTGATTCCAGCTGGTGGTAAGACAAATTCGCATTATTGCTTACTACAAAGTCTAGAATCTTATATATGATCCATATCTGTTGTGTTTAGTAGTTTAGTTTTAGTACCAGTTTATTACCTCCATTTTTCTAAATTATAAGTTATTTTACTTTTAAAACAAAGTTAACCTAAATCATAAAGGAATCACAAAGACATATGACATCAAATAAATATAGTACAAAAAATAAATATAGTTGATAAAGAATCTAATAATGCTTATTTAATATCATAAATGTTATTATTTTATTATATAGTTTTACTTAAATTTTAGATGTTGACTCTTAAAAAAAGTTAGAATAACTTGTAATTTTAAACGGAAGTAGTAATTAAGGTATTAATATGTGCAAATAGTCACTACCGGAAACGGGCGCTTTGCCGAGTGCCCGAAGCACTCGGTAAAGGCTTTGCCGAGTGTCGCACTCGGCAAAGAAGGCTCGACAAACAGTACATCGGCAAAGCCTTCTTTGCCGAGTACTTTTTCTCGGACACTCGGCAAAGAGGTTTGCCGAGTGCCGGCAAAGAAAAGTGGTCGTTACGGCGACGAGGTAACGGAGACGGCTTCTTTGTCGAGTGTTAAGGATGACACTCGGCAAAGGAGTTAACTTTGCCGAGTATCTGCCCAGTAGCACTCGGCAAAGAGCCCGCCAGGGAGGGTCCACATGTCAGGTTCTTTGTCGAGTGCTCTGCGCGGCACTCGACAAAGCGTGCCTCTTTGCCGAGTGCCAGTGACATAACACTCGGCAAAGTCCCTAAACCGGTGCCCAGGTTTTTGCTCTTTGTCGAGTGTTATGACCCTGACACTCGGCAAAGCACCTCTTTGCCGAGTGTTACACTCGGCAAAGTGACCACTATGTACCTTTTTTATTTGTTTTTTGTATTCCATCCACACAAACAAAAGATATCACATATATATCACATATATACATCACAGATGTCATCACAAACATAAATAGCCAACACAAATATAAAACCGTCACCACAAACATAAATATCCATCACAAACATAAGTGTTCAACACAAGTATCAAACACAAACATAAGTCTCAAACGTCGCAAGCTCTCACATAAGTATCAAACACAGACATAAGTATTATACACAAGTTCTGAAGTCTAAAACAATGAAAACACAACACTCATGGAGGTGGGCGGCTTGACCGGGGCTGCGTTGGGCTGAACCCTTCCGGAGGGTTGTTGGATGCCGCCCCAGATTGGTCCTGCACAGAGAAGAGATTGCATGTGTTATACCAGATGCATTACAAACATCTAACTACAATTTTGATACTCACAGGAGTGTGGAAGAGAGCAGGGTCAACTGGAGGGAACAATGGAGGTGGCAGAGCGATGCCCTGTGCGGTGCCAAGGCTCTGCATGTACTGGAACATCTCCGCCATCCTCTGATGATCTGCCCGGCGCTCCGCCTCCCGCTCCGCCATCATCCTCGCCTCCATCTCGTGACGTTCCCTCCTCTCTTCTTCTAGTTGGGTCTGTAATATTACAAGCCAACGTTATAGTAACTCAAAGAGTAGGTATATAACTCAAGGAAGGACGAGTTACAGAAGCACTAACCTCGAGTTGTTGTATGCGATGCTGTGAGCTGTCGTGCAAAGGTCGTATGGCTGGACTCGAGCCCGTGCTCCTTGCTCTCACCTGAGACAGAGTGGGAGTGGAGGACGAGTCGATTGCCCCGTCGGCAATCCAGTATCGCCCATGTCTCTTGCCTCCTCCGACCCTCATGAGCACATCGGGGTCGATCGGCTCGGTGCTCGGATCATAGTCTGGGCCATGGACCTCCTGCGCCATGGCGGTGTAGTCATGGAGGCGGCTGTAGACGACGGGGTTGGTGTAGGCCTCGGGCCCGTCATCTGGGTTGTAGGTGACGTCGGACGTCGCCTTACCCTTATGGGCCATAGCATAGGTTGAGAAGGTGGAGCAAGGCCGGCCACCATGTGACGCCGACTGCAAAGAAAACCAACGAGATAGTTAGAAATAATATCTAACTCAGTGCTATATATCTAAATAAAAAAGATGGCGTACCCATGCTTCGGCATATTGGCCCAGGCTCCGGCTGCCTTGGTGGTGGGAGGGGCCTTGCATCATCAAACGTCGTTCCCGGCTAGCGTTGTGTGCCTCGTCCCACTCAGCCGAACACCACCTATCCACCATCTGCTCCCAGCACAGAGGATGTGCGGCGCACCAATGTGGAATCATCTACAAAGTAAACACGTAAAGTGCATATCAGAAGATAAAATAAAATTCATGCATGGAGTACCGGTACCAAACATGCATGACTTTACCTGCAGGTACTGCTCCCTGGTCAACGACATGGTTCGGGCTTGAGTTTTGGTCACCCTCTCCCCAAGGACGGAGCCGTGGTAGGTGATGATGGCCTGGATTCGGGCCTCATAGTGCATGTCCACGACGAGCTTCTTACAGCTCGTGGTGGCCACCACATCCTCCCTAGCCTCGTATCCAGCATCGCATCTGAAGAAATCCTGCATACAAAAACGATGTATCCATACATTATTTCAAGAATTTGCAACGAATGCGACATATTTTACATTATACTAAGACTTACCCACAGCTCTTGCTTCACCCGCTCCGCCTTGTTATTGAATTCTCGGCCGTCCCGGTCTACTACATCGGGGGCGACGGCGTAGTGGTCGAAGGTGAAGGCTGGGCCCGTCACTCCGGCGTACTCCACAAGTCCAGGGAAGTGTTCCCTGCACAGCAGGTCGAGGATGCCATTGGGGGGGCGACGATGACCCCCAGCATAATCCAAAACCGTCCAAGACCTGTCCAAGTGATAAATAAAAAGTATTAGTTTATATTATGATTTTGAACACATAATATGAACAAGAATCAAGAACATAAAGTTACATACCTCTCCCCTTCCGGCCGAATCAGCGGCCGCCTGTCCCGAAGTATGGGACGCTGAGGGAGACTCGCGGGGCCTCGCAGGTAGATGCTCCTCGAACTTGAGCCGCCTGAACCTGAGGCGTCCTGCTGCTGGTCGTCGTCGTCCTGAGGCGCCGCCTGCTACTGGACAGGGTTGTCCTGCTGCGCTGCCTGCTCTGCCTCATCCGCCGTCCTACTCCTCCTCCCCCTCCTCCTCCTCCTCAGCCAACCGCCCACCATATTTGTCCAACAACCTGCAATTAAGAGTAAACAAATAAGCATATATAAAAAGATGTATTTAAAAATAGGTGTGAAATAAAAAGTCATATAGCATTACATCGATTAAAAATAATCTTCATATGTGTCGGGGTTAGCCAGATCATAACTCTCATCATCACTATCAAGCATTTCAATCTCAACACCATCGGAAGACACAAGTTCGTCATTAATGTCATTGCCTTCAAGGATTACTAAGTCATTATCATTTTGCACCTCATCATCCTCCTCATCAACAACCATTTCAATATCTACGCCCATTCCGATAGCTTCAGTTAAGTCTATCTCAAATCGCCCTTCTAGCCCATCCTTGGAAGACTCTCCATCATATGTGTCCGGGTCTAAGTTGTAATCTTCATCGTTAGGAACAGGTAACCTCCCGTGCGGCGATACCTTATACACAACATCCCAACCCTTAAGATGTTCTTTCGTTTGACACGCATATGGGAGATAATACACTTGTGTGGCCTGTTGGGCCACGATATAGACATCGTCTCCTGCTAAGGTGGAATCTTGTCGAATTTTGACTATCCCAAGATTAGAATGTGTCCGTCTCATCACTTGAGGGTCAAACCAATGACATTTGAATATCACTAGAGTAAGAGGTTTGGAACCATAAAAATTGAGCTCATATATTTCTTCGATTCATCCAAAATAATCGACATTGTCAAGGCCGGGCGTAAAGACTCCAGAACACATTGTTTTCCGATTGGGTCGACTTTTGTCGTAGTTTGTTGTGCGAAAACGGTATCCATTGACGTCATACCCAAAATATTTCTTGACCCTATAAGCAAAGTCGTTGGCTACTTGTCTCAACTCGGCACTCATAGACGGATCTCTTTGGCCCTGCAAGTATTCACAAGTTAAAAGACGCTAAATTGAGTTCAAAGACGTATCTCTTTTACAAACTAAGCACGTACCTTACGTTTGAACCAGGAAATGAAATCGGGCAACCCATTTCTCGCACCCTTTCTAAGAAGAGTGTCATATTCCTGTGGAGTGGGGTCCCTTGATCGACGCTAGAATTCATGAAGAAATTGTTCCATGTATGGCGTCACCTCTTCAAGGTTGGTCAATACGTATAGCATGATATGCCGCCACTCTTCATGTGTCAGGGTCTTGGTGGTCGAGCCACTTGCACTTCCGAGTTGGCCTCGAAATATGCTAAGGTTTGATTCATTGTCGCCATCATTGTAACGAGGGGGTGGATTATGCACGCTTGGTAGTTTGTCACCATAATAAGTTGTTGTGAAGTTTGAGACCTCCTCTAGAATGTATGCCTCTGCAATGGAAGCCTCGATTTTGCATTTATTTCTACATTTCTTTCGAATAGTCTTTAGACATCTCTCGATTGGATAGCACCAACGTCCCTGCACGGGCCCCCCCATTCGTGCCTCATAGGGGAGATGAAGAATCAAATGCTGCATTGGATTGAAGAAGCCGGGTGGAAATATCTTCTCAAGCTTACACAGTAACACGGGTGCCAATCTTTCCAAGTCTGCAACCACGGTCCGAGATAACTCTTTTGCACAAAGCTGACGGAAGAAATAGCTCAACTCTGAAAGCGCTAGCCAGACATGCTCAGGGACATAGCCTCGAACCATCGCAGGAAGAATCTGTTCAATCCATATGTGGAAGTCATGACTCTTCATCCCTAAGACTCGCATAGTAGATAAGTTCACCCCCTACTCAGGTTAGCTGCATACCCATCAGGGAACATCAACATCTTGATCCACTGAAGTACTTCCTTCATCTGGGCCCTGCTTAGGACGAAATCGGCCTTAGGCCTTCTCCACGTCTTTCCGCCACTTGGCGGCTTCATCTCTAGTTTTGGTCTATCACATAACGCTGTCAGATCCACTCTTGCCTTCACATTATCCTTTGACTTATTAGGAATGTCCATAATTGTTGCCCACAGTGCCTCGGCAATATTCTTTTCAGTGTGCATCACGTCAATGTTGTGTGGAAGGAGCAGGTCGTCATAATAGGGGAGCCGAGTCAAGCCAGACTTATGTGTCCACATATGCTGCTCACCATATCCCACAAAACCACCTTCTGTATTGGCCACGAGCCCATCTATCTGTTGACGAATTTCGGCACCAGTCATCGTTGCAGGTGGGCGGTCTGTCACTACGATACCTTTCGTAAAGTTGTTGATGTCTAGGCGGAATGGATGGTCAGCAGGAAGAAATTGTCGATGTTTATCGAAGGACAAATATTTGCCACCCTTTTTCAACCAAATGAACCTGAGAGCTTCCTTGCAAACTGGGCATGGGAACTTACCGTGAACACACCAGGCACAGAATAGCCCATACGCCGGTAAGTCATGCATGGAGTACTGGTACCAAACATGCATTCTGAAGTTTGTCTTCGTAGCTCGGTCATACGTCCATACCCCTTCCTCCCAGGCATGTACCAATTCATCGATCAAAGGCTCCATGTACACGCCCATTTTATTCCCCGGGTGTCCGGGAATTATCAACGACACGAATATATTCTGCCTTTGAAAGCACACACCAGGGGGGAGATTGATTGGGATAACAAACACGGGCCAACATGTGTACGAGGCAGCGCCCATTCCATAGGGATTGAACCCATCTGTGGCCAACGCAACACGTACATTACGAGCCTCTTCGGCTTTCTCACGGTGAATGGCATCAAAGTGTTTCCATGCTTCACCATCGGATGCGTGCACCATCTTGTCAGGATTGTATCGTTTTCCATTTTTGTGCCATGTCATCTGTTTCGCGGATTCCTCTGCCATGTACAGATGCTGGATCCTCGGTATGAACGAAAGGTGCCGTAGGATTGTCAAGGGGATGTCGAGCTGCCTCTTCTGTCCATCACCAGAGTCTACCTCCATGAACCTAGACGATGTACACTTGGGACAGTACTTTGCCTCCGCGTATTCTTTACTAAATAGCACGCAGCCTTTCGGACAAGCATGAATCTGCTCATACGTCATCTTGAGTGCACGAAGGAGTTTCTGTGCCTCGTACATGCTCTTTGGCAGAACGTGATCATCCGGAAGCAGGCTCCCAATAACCGTCAACAAGCCATCGAATGCGTCTCTACTCATGCTGTACTATGAGTTGAATGCCATTACACGCCCAATGGCATCCAGTTGAGAAACCTTTGTCTAACCGTGAAGGGGCTTATGTGCCGCGTCGAACATGTCGTAGAACGCCTTTGCAGTCGGCTCTGACTCGTCATCCATACATTCTCCCGTGTACTGTGCCTCCTAATAGTCGTTCAACATATCCGCTACCCCCGCATCCGCGTCATAATCCTCGACACGTTGTCTCAGCACCTCCTCTCTCGTACGATGCGCTTCACCATGAAATATCCACCGAGTATAGCCCGGTGTAAATCCATTCTTCCAAATATGTTCTACCATAGCCTTCTTTGGTTTTCTTTTCCGGTTGGCACATTTGCTGCACGGGCATGGGACTAGACTCGCTCCCTTAGCAGCTTCGCCATATGTCCGTTCCACGAAATCATCGGTCTTTCTAATCCATTCAGTGGTGACATCGTTCCTTCCTCTACGGCCTGTGTACATCCACTCACGGTCCTCCATCCTATAACATATATAACCGACTATAGTTTAATATAACATGTAAGACATCTGCAAAAAATAACTCAAGCCTATCAACAAAAAATTCGGCAGCACCTCCCCTGTACGGGGATGTTTACAAAACCTGCAAATAAAACTAACAGCACGATGGCCGACATCCACAAATATATCTAATTGACACACATAGTATAAACTCCCTAAATTCAATAAACATGTAGTATAAATTTAATAAACACACATACTAAATCCAATAAACACACAAAATTCATTATAAACACATAATATAAACACGTAGTATCAACTCACTAAATTCAATAAACATGTAGTATAAATTTAATAAAACACATAATATAACAATAAACACACATAAATTTAATAAATTAAATAACATATGATAATATAATATGGAAATAAACAAATATAAATTTAATAAATTAAATAAACCTTTACGGCTTGGCGCGTGGGGCGAGCGACGGTCGTCCGGCGGCGTCGTGCCGGGCGCGTGGGCGGGCGGCCGGTGACGGCTTGCCGGGCGCATCGGGGGCGGGCGGCGGTCGCCGGTCGGCTCGCCGGCGGCGGCGTGGCGGGCGCGTGGAGCGCGACGGGCGGGCGGCCAGGCGCGTGGGGCGGCCGGGCAGCGACCGGGCGGTGGCCGGGTGCGTGGGGCGGCGCCGGCGGCGAGCCGGAGCGTGGGGCGGGCGGCAGTGGGGCGGCGAGACGGAGCATGGGGCGGGTGGCGGGCGTGGCGGCGGTGAGGCAGAGAAGGAAGTGAAAGGAGAAGGAAAGGAGAAGGAAGAAGAGAGCCGGTCGCGTGTGGGCGGTTTAGTCACCTTATTTGCCGAGTGCCCGCGATCCAGCACTCGGCAAAGATTTTTTTAAAATTTAAAAATAAATTTGCCGAGTGTCGGATCGCGGGCACTCGGCAAAGGCGGCTTTGCCGAGTGCTAGTTGTACAGCACTCGGCAAAGATCTGTTGTACAGACTTTGCCGAGTGCCAACGGACAGGCACTCGGCAAAGCCGCCTTTGCCGAGTGCTAGCTGGACAGCACTCGACAAAGTATACTTTATTTTTTTATTTTTGGCAACCAAACTTCTTGTGGTGTGTTCCTACACTATGTAGACCTACAAGTACCATTTTGGTATAATTATAAAAGTGTTTTTTATAACTATTAGATTTAGTTCGTTTATTTGAATTTCTTCGGAAAATTCAGATTTGAACTGCAAGTCACTCGAAACTTGGGAAACCGTGCATGCAAAAATGATACCCATCCTATTTAGCACAAGTTACGACCGATTTCAGGAGCGGGCCGGAAACTTCGAGCACCATGCTCACTCAACATGGCCGTGAACTTGTTATCCAGCTGTTTAAAAATTGTATAAAACACAAACAAAGTCAGAAAATCATGAAACTTGTCCACGTGTCATGATATCATATGTAGAGGTTGTGATAAAAAATTGAGAATGTTTAGAGAAAGTTGTGAGACACTATGTGTAGAAACCTAAGAAAACTACACATGGAATCATAAAGTTTCCATGTGGATTTATTAGGTTTCTACACATAGTGTGTCACATTTTTCTCAAAACTTTTTCAAATTTTTATCACAACCTCTACATATGATATCATGACACTTGGACAAGTTTCATGATTTTCTGACTTTGTTTGTGTTTTATACAATTTTTAAACATGTGGATGGCAAGTTCACGGCCATGTTTAGTGAGCATGTTGCTCAAAGTTTCCGATTCGCTCCTGGAATCGGTCGTAACTTATGCTAAGTAACATGGATATCATTTTTGCATGCACGGTTTTTCAAGTTTCGAGTGACCTGCAGTTCAAATCTGAATTTTCCGAATAAATTCAAATAAACGAACTAAATCTACTAACGTTTGAAAACTCTGTTATAATTGTCCACAAATGATACATGTAGGTCTACATAGTGTAGGAATATACCACAAAAAGTTTGGGAGACAAAATCTAAAAAATAAAAATATGCTTTGCCGAGTGTCTTGAAAAGACACTCGGCAAAGAGTCCTTTGCCGAGTGCCCAATATTTGGCACTCGGCAAAGAAGCCTCTTTGCCGAGTGCCAAACCTCGGCTCTCGGCAAAGACTGACGGCCGTCAGGTTTAGGACGGCTGCTGACGGCCCTTTGCCGAGCGCCACCTTTGCCGAGTGTTTTACTCTCGGCAAACCTGTCTGTGCCGAGTGTCCTGCACTCGGTAAAGAGGCTCGTTACCGAGAGCCAAACTTTGTCGAGTGCCCAACAAAAAGCACTCGGCAAAGTGGCCGACACTCGGCAAAGCCTCGGATTCCGGTAGTGAGTGGGAAGCCAGCATGTTTCGTTGGTCGTTACTTGGTAACTGTAAAATAAAATGTACAAATTAAATTACAAAAGTATATTAATTGATCATCCTATCAAATAATTAAGAGAAACATGAATTAAATTAAAAGTTCAAAATCAGGGTATATGCTTGTTAACTCTAATAAACATATGATACATATTAAAGATGTATATAAACAGGGGCGACGGCAAGGGGCAATGTCTCCTCTAATTTTATAAGAGCTGTTAGTTTTTTTTTTTGCTAATTGTCATATTAAATGATGCAAAAAAATTGTTTCTAACAGCCTTCTAATCTAATTTGGTCCCTCCTAATCTTAGCTGGCTTTACCCCTGATATAAACCACACTGATAGAGAAAAAGGCTGAAACAAGTCGTTTTGATCCATGCGTATGTTTTAGCAGTTTTTTTTTAAAAAAAAATCATCTACTTAGAGCCAAGAGCTATGCATATACAGTTTTGCATCGCGCACAATGACAGACTTTGTGGTCACCTTCTTTTATTTTTTGTTCAATGTCTCTGAGATCTTGGGCAATGTTCAATAAAATAGTGGTGCATTGATTAGTTTTGTTTCTCGTTCGAACGCGCAATAGTGATGTGTCATCAAGGAACTTTGACCTAGATCCACATCAGAGTCATGGTTTTCCTTCTACATAGGTGATTTTACAAGATACTGCCCATATTATGGACCAAAGCGGACATAAAATTACCCATCTTCTAAAATATTTGAGTATCCAAACAAAAAACCTGTTGTTTCGTTTTATTTATAGAGACAACTAAAAATTGTCTACCTTTTAAAATAGGTTTACGAAGATGGACTTTTAAGAGACTCATCCCTAAAACATCTAAGTATTTTCGGAGGTGGTCATTTTATTTACAAAGACGGCTAAAAATTGTTTGACACCTTAAAAGGATTTACAAACTTCATAATATAGACTGTCTCTCGAAATAGTGGCCATATTCTGAGATGGGTGGCTTACATGTGCTTTGCCAAACCATCTAACCAGTAGGGCCTATATATGGCCAGTAGGGTCTGGGCCCTACTCTTGGTCCTAATAGCCTCTAAAGGTTCATATAGCGATTAGTATGGTTAGGTGTGGTTGTTGCCCAAAATGTACCTTTTGTGTCGAAAGGTCTCCGCTTCGATCTCGGCGGCGCAGTCGTCAAGCCGCTCCATCTTCTCCAACGCAACCAGCTCCCTGTCCTCGTCGGAGGTGGTGGTGGTCGCCTTGCTGCTCCTGGTGACCAAAGACATGAGCATCGTCATCGCCGCCGGTTTCTTGGAGGAAGCATACGAGGCGACCTCGAGCGCGGAGAACACGGTCGCTGACGCGGACACCATGGCGTCCAGGGCCTCAGCGAGCACCCCGGATAGCTCGACCTCGGCAACGACGGTGGCCGCCGCCGGCGCGGGCACCATGGCGGCGGCAAAAGCGGGGGACACGAGGCGGGCGAGGCCCTTCTCAGCGCGGCGCTAGGCGTGGACGGACGACGTGAAGCGCGCCGCGTCATGTCACACCCGGGTTTTAGGGGCACCAAACCCAGGCACGAACTTCACCAAGTGTGTTGGGATCAAGTGATGAGGACATCACTTCAATACATACAATGAATGCACCGATAACACGATCGCGTGCACGACAGTTAAATCTCCAGGTACGTTCTACCCTAGTCAATTGTGTTTCAGAGCTTACGCTTGGGGCCATGGATGTTTTGATGATTAGGAACCTTAGAGAGGACCAGCAAGGCTTGGGAAAGTGAAAGGGAATTAGGCTTATACCTAGTTCCTAAATAATTTTGATGGTTGAATTGCCCAACACAAATATTGGACTAACTAGTTTGCTCTAGTACTCAAGTTATACAGGTGGAAAAGGTTCACACTTAGCCAATATAAAGACCAAGTTTTGGATTCAACAAAGGAGCAACGAGGCATCCGAAGGCACCTCTGGCTGAAGGCACCGGACTGTCCGGTGTGCACCGGACAGTGTCCGGTGCGCCCAGAGGACTCCAACTCCAACTCTTCGCTCTCGGGAATTTTCGGAAGCCGGCGCGCTATAATTCACCGGACTGTCCGGTGTGCACCGGACATGTCCGGTGCTCCAAGGAAGCGCGGTCTCCGGAACTCGCCAGCCTCGGGTTCGCGCGGCAGCCGCTCCGCTAAAATTCACCGGACTGTCCGGTGTGCACCGGACTGTCCGGTGTACCAGCGGAGCAACGGCTCTTTTCGGCGCCAACGGCTCCCTGCGGTGCATTTAATGCGCGTGCAGCGCGCACAGACGTCAGACATGCCCATACCGGTGCACCGGACATCAAACAGTACATGTCCGGTGTGCACCGGACACCCAGGAGGGCCCAGAAGTCAGAAGCTCCAACGGTCAGAATCCAACGATAGTGATGACGTGGCAGGGGCACCGGACTGTCCGGTGTGCACCGGACTGTCCGGTGCGCCATCGAGCAGACGCCTCCAGCCAACGGTCAAGTTTGGTGGTTGGGGCTATAAATACCCCAACCACCCCACCATTCATTGCATCCAAGTCTTCCACTTCTCAACCACTTACAAGAGCTAGGCATTCAATTCTAGACACACCCAAAGAGATCAAATCCTCTCCAATTCCACACAAACCCTAAGTGACTAGTGAGAGTGATTTGCCGTGTTCATTTGAGCTCTTGCGCTTGGATCGCTTTCTTTCTTTCTCACTTGCTCTTGTGATCAACACTCAATTGTAATCAAGGCAAGAGGCACCAATTGTGTGGTGGCCCTTGCGGGGAAGTTTTGTTCCCGGCTTTGATTTGAGAAGAGAAAGCTCACTCGATCCGCGGGATCGTTTGAGAGAGGGAAGGGTTGAAAGAGACCCGGCCTTTGTGGCCTCCTCAACGGGGAGTAGGTTTGAGAGAACCGAACCTCGGTAAAACAAATCCTCGTGTCTCACTTCATTATTCGCTTGCGATTTGTTTTGCGTCCTCTCTCGCGGACTCTTTTATATTTCTAACGCTAACCCGGCTTGTAGTTGTGTTTATATTTGTAAATTTCAGTTTCGCCCTATTCACCCCCCCCCCCCTCTAGGCGACTATCAATTGGTATCAGAGCCCGGTGCTTCATTAGAGCCTAACCGCTCGAAGTGATGTCGGGAGATCACGCCAAGAAGGAGATGGAGACCGGCGAAAAGCCCACTACAAGCCACGGGAGCACTTCATCGGAAGAGTCCCATACCAAGAGGAAGGAGAAGAAGAAGAGCTCCTCCAACAAAGGGAAGGAGAAGAAGAAGAGCTCCTCCAACAAAGGAAAGGAGAAGAAATCTTCTTCTCACCACAAGGAGAGGAGGGAGAAATCTTCTTCTCACAAGCCACGTCGGAGTGGGGACAAACACAAGAGGATGAGGAAAGTCGTCTATTACGAGACCGACACTTCATCGACATCTACCTCCGGCTCCGACGCGGCATCCGTCACTTCTAAGCGCCAAGAGCGCAAGAAGTATAGTAAGATCCCCCTACGATACCCTCGCATTTCCAAACATACACCTTTACTTTCCGTCCCATTAGGCAAACCACCAACTTTTGATGGTGAAGATTATGCTAGGTGGAGCGATTTAATGCGATTTCATCTAACCTCGCTCCACAAAAGTATATGGGATGTTGTTGAGTTTGGTGCGCAGGTACCGTCCGTAGGGGATGAGGACTATGATGAGGATGAGGTGGCCCAAATCGAGCACTTCAACTCTCAAGCAACGACAATACTCCTAGCCTCTTTGAGTAGAGAGGAATATAACAAAGTTCAAGGGTTGAAGAACGCAAAGGAGATTTGGGACTTACTCAAAACCGCGCACGAAGGTGATGAGCTCACCAAGATCACCAAGCGGGAAACGATTGAGGGGGAGCTCGGTCGGTTCCGGCTTCGCAAAGGGGAGGAGCCACAACACATGTACAATCGGCTCAAGACCTTGGTGAACCAAGTGCGCAACCTCGGGAGCGTAAAATGGGATGACCACGAGGTGGTTAAGGTTATTCTAAGATCTCTTATTTTCCTTAACCCTACTCAAGTTCAATTAATTCGTGGTAATCCTAGATACACTAAAATGACCCCCGAGGAAGTTATCGGGAATTTTGTAAGTTTTGAATGCATGATCGAAGGCTCGAGGAAGATCAACGAGCTTGATGAAGCCACCACATCCGAAGCTCAACCCGTAGCATTCAAGGCAACGGAGGAAAAGAAGGAGGAGTCTACACCAAGTCGACAACCAATAGACGCCTCCAAGCTCGACAATGAGGAAATGGCGCTCGTCATCAAGAGCTTCCGCCAAATCCTCAAGCAAAGGAGGGGAAGGACTACAAGTCCCGCTCCAAGAAGGTTTGCTACAAATGTGGTAAGCCCGGTCATTTTATTGCTAAATGTCCTATATCTAGTGACAGTGACCGAGGTGACGACAAGAAGGGAAGGAGAAAGGAGAAGAAAAGGTACTACAAAAAGAAGGGCGGCGATGCTCATGTTTGTCGGGAGTGGGACTCCGACGAAAGCTCTAGCGACTCCTCCGACGACGAGGACGCCGCCAATATCGCCGTCACCAAGGGACTCCTCTTCCCCAACGTCGGCCACAAGTGCCTCATGGCAAAGGACGGCAAAAAGAAGGTTAAATCCAAATCCTCCACTAAATATGAATCTTCTAGTGATAACCATGCTAGTGATGAGGAGGATAACTTGCTTACCCTTTTTGCCAATCTTAACATGGAACAAAAAGAAAAATTAAATGAATTGATTAGTGCTATTCATGAGAAGGATGATCTCTTGGACTCCCAAGAGGACTTCCTAATCAAGGAAAATAAAAAACATGTTAAGGTTAAAAATGCTTACGCTCTACAAGTTGAAAAATGTGAAAAATTGTCTAGTGAGCTAAGCACTTGCCGTGAGATGATTGACAACCTTAGAAATGAAAATGCTAGTTTAAATGCTAAGGTTGATTCTCATGTTTGTAATGTTTCAATTCCCAATCCTAGAGATAATAATGATGATTTGCTTGCTAGGATTGAAGAATTAAACATTTCTCTTGCTAGCCTTAGATTAGAGAATGAAAATTTGATTGCTAAGGCTAAAGATTTTGATGTTTGCAAAGTTACAATTGCCGATCTTAGAGATAAGAATGATATACTTCGTGCTAAGATTGTTGAACTTAATTCTTGCAAACCATCTACATCTACCATTGAGCATGTCACTATTTGTACTAGATGTAGAAATGTTGATATTGATGCTATTCATGATCATATGGCTTTAATTAAACAACAAAATGATCATATAGCAAAACTAGATGCTAAAATTGCCGAGCACAACTTAGAAAATGAGAAATTTAAATTTGCTCGTAGCATGCTTTATAATGGGAGACGCCCTGGCATTAAGGATGGCATTGGCTACCAAAGGGGAGACAATGTCAAACTTAATGCCCCTCCAAAGAACTTATCTAACTTTGTAAAGGGCAAGGCTCCCATGCCTCAGGATAACGAGGATTACATTTTGTTCCCTGCCGGCTATCCTGAGAGCAAAATTAGGAAAATTCATTCTAGGAAGTCTCACTCTGGCCCTAACTATGCTTTTATGTATAAGGGTGAGACATCTAGTTCTAGGCAACCGACTCGTGCTAAGTTGCCTAAGAAGAAAATTCCTAATGCATCAAATGAACATAGCATCTCATTTAAGACTTTTGATGCATCCTATGTTTTGACTAACAAATCCGGCAAGGTCGTTGCCAAGTTTGTTGGGGGCAAACACAAGGGTTCAAAGACTTGTGTTTGGGTACCCAAAGTTCTTGTTTCTAATGCCAAAGGACCCAAAACTGTTTGGGTACCTAAAGTCAAGAACTAAATTTGTTTTGTAGGTTTATGCATCCGGGGGCTCAAGTTGGATACTCGACAGCGGGTGCACAAACCACATGACAGGGGAGAAAAGGATGTTCTCCTCATATGAGAAAAACCAAGATCCCCAACGAGCGATCACATTCGGGGATGGAAATCAAGGTTTGGTCAAAGGTTTGGGTAAAATTGCTATATCTCCTGACCATTCCATTTCAAATGTTTTTCTTGTCGATTCATTAGATTACAATTTGCTTTCCGTATCCCAATTGTGTCAAATGGGTTACAACTGTCTATTTACTGATGTAGGTGTGACTGTCTTTAGAAGAAGTGATGATTCAATAGCATTTAAGGGAGTGTTAGAGGGTCAGCTATACTTGGTAGATTTTGATAGAGCTGAACTCGACACTTGCTTAGTTGCTAAGACTAACTTGGGTTGGCTCTGGCACCGCCGACTAGCCCATGTTGGAATGAAGAATCTTCATAAGCTTCTAAAGGGAGAGCACATTTTGGGACTAACAAATGTTCATTTTGAGAAAGACAGGATTTGTAGCGCATGCCAAGCCGGGAAGCAAGTTGGCACCCCTCATCCACACAAGAACATAATGACAAGTGACAGGCCACTGGAGCTCCTCCACATGGATTTATTCGGCCCGATCGCTTACATAAGCATCGGCGGGAGTAAGTACTGTCTAGTTATTGTGGATGATTATTCTCGCTTCACTTGGGTATTCTTTTTGCAGGACAAATCTCAAACCCAAGAGACCTTAAAGGGATTCTTGAGACGGGCTCAAAATGAGTTCGACTTAAGGATCAAGAAAATTAGAAGCGACAACGGGACGGAGTTCAAGAACTCTCAAATTGAAGGCTTCCTTGAGGAGGAGGGCATCAAGCATGAGTTCTCCTCTCCCTACACTCCACAACAAAATGGTGTAGTGGAGAGGAAGAATCGAACTCTATTGGACATGGCAAGAACCATGCTTGATGAGTACAAGACACCGGACCGGTTTTGGGCCGAGGCGGTCAACACCGCCTGCTACGCCATCAACCGGCTATATCTTCACCGAATCCTCAAGAAGACATCCTATGAACTCCTAACCGGTAAAAAGCCCAATGTTTCATATTTTAGAGTTTTTGGTAGCAAATGCTTTATTCTTGTTAAGAGAGGTAGAAAATCTAAATTTGCACCTAAAACTGTAGAAGGCTTTTTACTAGGATATGACTCAAACACAAGGGCATATAGAGTCTTTAACAAGTCCTCAGGACTTGTTGAAGTTTCTTGTGACGTTGTGTTTGATGAGACTAACGGCTCTTAAGTAGAGCAAGTTGATCTTGATGAGACAGGTGAAGAACAGGCTCCATGCATAGCGCTAAGAAACATGTCCATTGGGGATGTGTGTCCTAAGGAATCCGAAGAGCCTCCACACGCACAAGATCAACCATCCTCCTCCACGCAAGCATCTCCACCAACCCAAGATGAGGACGAGGCTCAAGATGTTGAACAAGTAGATCAAGAAGATGAGCCACCTCAAAATGACGGCAACGATCAAGGGGGAGATGCAAATAATGAAGACAAGGAGGATGAACAACCAAGGCCGCCACACCCAAGAGTCCACCAAGCAATCCAACGAGATCACCCCGTCGACACCATCCTCGGCGACATTCATAAGGGGGTAACTACTCGATCTCGGGTTGCACATTTTTGTGAACATTACTCCTTTGTTTCCTCTATTGAGCCACACAGGGTAGAGGAAGCACTGCAAGATGCGGATTGGGTGATGGCGATGCAAGAGGAGCTCAACAACTTCACGAGGAACGAGGTATGGCATTTAGTTCCACGTCCTAACCAAAATGTTGTAGGAACCAAGTGGGTCTTCCGCAACAAACAAGACGAGCATGGTGTGGTGACAAGGAACAAAGCTCGACTCGTGGCCAAGGGGTATTCACAAGTCGAAGGTTTGGATTTTGGTGAAACCTATGCACCCGTAGCTAGGCTTGAATCTATTCACATATTATTGGCCTATGCTACTTACCATGGCTTTAAGCTTTATCAAATGGACGTGAAAAGTGCCTTCCTCAACGGACCAATCAAGGAAGAAGTCTACGTTGAGCAACCTCCCGGCTTTGAAGACAGTGAGTATCCTAATCATGTTTATAGGCTCTCTAAGGCGCTTTATGGGCTCAAGCAAGCCCCAAGAGCATGGTATGAATGCCTTAGAGATTTCCTTATTGCAAATGGCTTCAAAGTCGGCAAAGCCGATCCTACACTCTTTACCAAAACTCTTGAAAATGACTTGTTTGTATTCCAAATTTATGTTGATGATATTATATTTGGGTCTACTAACAAGTCTACATGTGAAGAGTTTAGTAGGATCATGACACAGAAATTCGAGATGTCTATGATGGGGGAGTTGAAGTATTTCCTAGGATTCCAAGTGAAGCAACTCCAAGAGGGCACCTTCATTAGCCAAACGAAGTACACTCAAGACATCCTAAGCAAGTTTGGGATGAAGGATGCCAAGCCCATCAAGACACCCATGGGAACAAATGGGCATCTCGACCTCGACACGGGAGGTAAGTCCGTGGATCAAAAGGTATATCGGTCGATGATTGGTTCATTGCTTTACTTATGTGCATCTCGACCGGACATTATGCTTTCCGTATGCATGTGTGCAAGATTCCAAGCCGACCCTAAGGAATAACACCTTACGGCCGTGAAACGAATCTTGAGATATTTAGCTTATACTCCTAAGTTTGGGCTTTGGTACCCTCGGGGATCCACATTTGATTTGATTGGTTATTCGGATGCCGATTGGGCGGGGTGTAAGATTAATAGGAAGAGCACATCGGGGACTTGCCAGTTCTTGGGAAGATCCTTGGTGTCTTGGGCTTCAAAGAAGCAAAATTCGGTCGCTCTTTCTACCGCCGAAGCCGAGTATATTGCCGCAGGCCATTGTTGCGCGCAATTACTTTGGATGAGGCAAACCCTGCGGGACTACGGTTACAAATTAACCAAAGTCCCTTTGCTATGTGATAATGAGAGTGCAATCAAAATGGCCGACAATCCCGTCGAGCACAGCCGCACTAAACACATAGCCATTCGGTATCATTTTCTTAGGGATCACCAACAAAAGGGGGATATCGAGATTTCATACATTAACACTAAAGATCAATTAGCCGATATCTTTACCAAGCCACTCGATGAACAATCTTTTACCAGACTTAGGCATGAGCTTAATATTCTTGATTCTAGGAATTTCTTTTGCTAAACTTGCACACATTGCTCATAAATATACCTTTGATCATGTCTCTCTTATATATGCTATGACTAATGTATTTTCAAGCGTATTTCAAACCAAGTCATAGGTATATTGAAAGGGAATTGGAGTCTTCGGCGAAGTCAAGGCTTCCACTCCACTCTACTATTCATCCTTCGCCGTCGCTCCGCATCACTCTCCATCTTTGGTATAATCCTCACTCCTATGTTCCATTTGCCAAAGGGGAGAAAATAGTCATTAAAGGGCTCTAATGATTCCGTTTTTGGCGATTCATGCCAAAGGGGGAGAAAATATGAGCCCAAAGCAAAAGGACCGCACCACCACCCTAATTTTAACATATGTTTTTCAATTGGTTGAAAATTTTAAAGGCATCTTTTTGTGTTCTAAAGGGGGAGCAAGTAGTATTTTCAAAACTTGATATCTTAAAACCCTCTTGAGCACTAAGAGGAAATTTTGTTTGAGGGGGAGTTTTGTTTAGTCAAAGGAAAAGCATTTGAAACAGGGGGAGAAAATTTCAAATCTTGAAAATGCTTTGCAACTCTTATTCATTTACCTTTGACTATTTGCAAGAGAACTTTGAAAAGAATTTACAAAAGAATTTTGCAAAAACAAAACATGTGGTGCAAGCGTGGTCCAAAATATTATATAAGAAAGAAACAATCCATGCATACCTTGTAAATATATATTGGCTCAAATTCCAAGCAACCTTTGCACTTACATCTTGCAAACTAGTTCAATTATGCACTTTTGAATTTGCTTTGGTTTGTGTTGGCATCAATCACCAAAAAGGGGGAGATTGAAAGGGAATTAGGCTTATACCTAGTTCCTAAATAATTTTGGTGGTTGAATTGCCCAACACAAATATTGGACTAACTAGTTTGCTCTAGTACTCAAGTTATACAGGTGGAAAAGGTTCACACTTAGCCAATATAAAGACCAAGTTTTGGATTCAACAAAGGAGCAACGAGGCATCCGAAGGCACCTCTGGCTGAAGGCACCGGACTGTCCGGTGTGCACCGGACAGTGTCCGGTGCGCCCAGAGGACTCCAACTCCAACTCTTCGCTCTCGGGAATTTTCGGAAGCCGGCGCGCTATAATTCACCGGACTGTCCGGTGTGCACCGGACATGTCCGGTGCTCCAAGGAAGCGCGGTCTCCGGAACTCGCCAGCCTCGGGTTCGCGCGGCAGCCGCTCCGCTAAAATTCACCGGACTGTCCGGTGTGCACCGGACTGTCCGGTGTACCAGCGGAGCAACGGCTCTTTTCGGCGCCAACGGCTCCCTGCGGTGCATTTAATGCGCGCGCAGCGCGCACAGACGTCAGACATGCCCATACCGGTGCACCGGACATCAAACAGTACATGTCCGGTGTGCACCGGACACCCAGGAGGGCCCAGAAGTCAGAAGCTCCAACGGTCAGAATCCAACGGTAGTGATGACGTGGCAGGGGCACCGGACTGTCCGGTGTGCACCGGACTGTCCGGTGCGCCATCGAGCAGACGCCTCCAGCCAACGGTCAAGTTTGGTGGTTGGGGCTATAAATACCCCAACCACCCCACCATTCATTGCATCCAAGTCTTCCACTTCTCAACCACTTACAAGAGCTAGGCATTCAATTCTAGACACACCCAAAGAGATCAAATCCTCTCCAATTCCACACAAACCCTAAGTGACTAGTGAGAGTGATTTGCCGTGTTCATTTGAGCTCTTGCGCTTGGATCGCTTTCTTTCTTTCTCACTTGCTCTTGTGATCAACACTCAATTGTAATCAAGGCAAGAGGCACCAATTGTGTGGTGGCCCTTGCGGGGAAGTTTTGTTCCCGGCTTTGATTTGAGAAGAGAAAGCTCACTCGATCCGCGGGATCGTTTGAGAGAGGGAAGGGTTGAAAGAGACCCGGCCTTTGTGGCCTCCTCAACGGGGAGTAGGTTTGAGAGAACCGAACCTCGGTAAAACAAATCCTCGTGTCTCACTTCATTATTCGCTTGCGATTTGTTTTGCGTCCTCTCTCGCGGACTCTTTTATATTTCTAACGCTAACCCGGCTTGTAGTTGTGTTTATATTTGTAAATTTCAGTTTCGCCCTATTCACCCCCCCCCCTCTAGGCGACTATCAGAAAGGCTAAGGTGTTGAGGAGGAGCAGCAAGGACGCCCACAACAGGAAGGAGATCAAGTCCGACTCGGCTGCGACTCCATCTCGGGTTCCAGGACTAGTCTGCACTAAAATGGATGATCAGGACGCATCCGGACTCCGATTGCGACGGACTTGATATGGTTGGAAAGATAAGGAGATTATCTAACCAACACAATTGGTTACACCTTAAAATTCATCCGGAATCAACGGGAATCGTCGAAACAATTCAGTGTTCAGGTTCTATTTTGGTGCTGCGACACCGTATGTTGGGTCGTTGGGCCGTATATCGCGTCGGAGCCCATTAGGGGCGAGACCAGGGGTCACGCATGCCCTAATACTCTATTTATTCAGCAGCAGCCGCCACATTAGGTTTTGGGTTTTTGCTTAGATTGGGAGGATATTTCTATGGATTTTGTTTTGGGATTGCCTAGAACAAAGAGGGGGAGTGATAGTGTTTTTGTCGTTGTCGATCATTTTTCAAAGATGGCACATTTTATACCCTATCACAAAACTGATAATGCTTCATATGTTGTTGATTTGTTTTTCATTGAGATTGTGTGTTTGCATGGTGTGCCAAATACTATTGTTTCTAATAGGGATGCTAAGTTTTTAAGCCATTTTTGGAGAACGTTGTGGTTTAAATTGGGAACAAAGTTGCTATTTTCTACTACTTGTCATCCCCAAACTGACGGGCAAACAGAGGTTGTTAATCGCACTTTATCTACCATGTTGCGGGCTGTTTTGAAGGATAATTTGAGGTTGTGGGAGGAATGTTTGACACATATTGAGTTTGCTTATAACAGATCAATTCATTCCACAACCAAGCTTAGTCCATTTATGGCAGTATATGGTTTTAATCCTCGTGCTCCAATTGATTTGCTACCTTTACCAACTTCTGAAATAGTGAACTTGGATGCTACACAATGTTCTGAATTCATTCTTAAGTTACATGAAATAACTAAGTTGCAAATTGAAAAGATGAATGAAAAGTATTGTATTGTTGCTAATAAAGGCAGGAAGGAAATGAAATTGGAACCTGGTGACTTGGTGTGGGTTCATTTGAGAAAGGATAGGTTTCCTAATTTGAGAAAAATCTAAACTCATGCCACGTGCCGCTGGTCCTTATAAAGTTTTGCAAAAATTAATGATAATGCATATACACTTGAGTTGCCTCCAGATTTTGGGGTTAGTCCCACCTTTAACATTTCAGATTTGAAACCATATATGGGTGACAAAGATGAGATCGAGTCGAGGACGATTCCAATTCAAGAGGGGGATGATGATGAGGACATCACTTTAATACATACAATGAATGGACCGATAACACGATCGTGTGCACGACAGTTAAATCTCCAAGTACGTTCTACCCTAGTCAATTGTGTTTTAGAGCTTATGCTTGGGGCCATGGATGTTTTGATGATTAGAAACCTTGGAGAGGACTAGAAAGAACTTGGGAAAGGCCAAGGTGTTGAGGAGGAGCAGCAAGGGCGCCCACAACAGGAAGGAGATCAAGTCTGACTCGGCTGCGACTCCATCTCGGGTTCCAGGACCAGTCTGTACTAAAATGGACGCCCAGGACGCATCCGAACTCCGATTGCAATGGACTTGATATGGTTGGAAATATAAGGAGATTATCTAACCAACCCAACTGATTTCACCTTAAAATTCATCCGGAGTCAACGGGAATCGTCGAAACAATCCAACGTTCAGATTCTGTTTTGGTGCTGCGTCACCGTCTGTTGGGCCGTTGGGCCGTGTATCGCGTCGGAGCCCATTAGGCGTGAGACCAGGGGTCACGCACGCCCTAATACTCTATTTATTCAGTAGCCGCCGCCACATTAGGTTTCGGGTTTTGCTTAGATCAATCTGTCATCGAACAGTGTCGTCGTCATCGGTTTGTGAGACCCCATCCCGTAATCAATACAATTTTGGTTGCGTTTCTTTCCTGTTCTTGCTTGTGTTCTTGACTGCGCTTGCAGGGATAAGCCTTCGTGGTGAGGTCACTCGTGTGTCACGAGTGATAACCAACGGAGCCGTGGTGTAGTGATTGCGAGGAACTGTTTGCTCGGAGCCTTGGATCATCAACGTCGAGATCTTCATTCAATCAAGTTATCGTATCTCACGGAAGATCGGGCCTCATCTTCTATCATCAAGTCTCACACATATGATGATTCATGGTACAAAAACGAGTGTCACATCATTAATATATAACGGAGTTCTGTATAAAATAATTAAATAATTATGTCATACGAAGACAAAAATCCAGCAATCCAAAGTTAACAGGGAGACAACAACCTAGACCACTCACGAACTCAACACAACACCCTTCATGCGCCTCATCCTATGGTACATGTTCTTGACCTAGGAGATGTGAGTACAGCAAGGGTGGGCTCACATACGTTCATCGCTCAACAAGTTGTGGGGAATAATGTGCATGAACTCACCAAACGTGGGAGCTCACATGAAGTGTAAGGCTTACCAAAGGAGATGGTTAAAGCTGAGCATTGCTTTTAGAGTTGGTCAAAAATTTATTAGCAGTTACTAAATATAAGTAGATACCAACCTAAATAAATAAGAGTTCACAATTAATAATAACACCCACAATGCAATGCATACGGCAAATTAAGTTTAGTTCCAAAAATTAATCATGCGAGAGTCATGAGTCGCTCTTGACCGTGAGCGCGGCTGATATACCAGTTTTACACTCTGCAGAGGTTGCGCCCTTTACCCACAAGTCGTGTATCTCATCTAGCCAGGGTTCACAAGGCCCTTTAGACACTTCCGAGGTGAATGCCTACGGATCCACTACGAGGCCTTTACAAAGTTCCACTAGCTTCAGAAAACCCGCTACGGTTTCTGAGAAGGGCAGTATAGAAATCCCTTGCCCGAAAAGCCATCGCAACATGATCGACCCGAGAACCTCCCTATACATAGCTGCTCTACCGCCCTTGCCCCTTTCGGGTAAGGTAGTCCTCCACTAGCTTTCCTAGTTAGTTAGCTAAGGGCGTCCCATTCCACCCTTGTGGTAGCACAGATATCTCAAGTTAAGCTCCATGTTCCAATTAACACAATGATCTTATCATGAGCAATAATTAAAACATCAGTATAACTAGAACATGATCATAATGTAACATTAATTTTCCAAAACCAGATAGAGCAATAGCAAAACTACCCAATAATTCGTTTGTTTGCAAGGTGTGGGGTGAACAATGCTAGGAAAACCTATTGAGTCCCATCAAATTAACCTGAGCGTGTCACAGTGATTACCAGAGAACATTATTAGGTAAATAAGAGTGATCAAGTGCACATCTTTCCTGTAACTCAAATTTCCAGGTACTTCATCAAGTTGGTCTTCGGTGACTCATAACCTCGCTGCTACTCGTATCAATACACACAAACAGACAAGGAGTACATAAAAATAACATTATACCAAACATGAGAACAAATCACGTAAGAATATTCTACGCGTTTCTACGAGGTCGTAGGTTCGAGAACGATAAAGATCGAAGTTATGGTTAAGAAGTTATGATTTTCTGAAGAATTAAGTGTTAGATATAAACAAATTAAGTGCCAAATTTTATCCTATGCTTCATAATAGAATAAAGTTTCTAGATGATAAATAATATTAGTTTGAATTTAATGGAACTGGAATGGATAAAAAAAGAATAAAAATGAATTAGATATGAATTAATTAAGCTTTTTATATTAAATCTACACTAAAATTCAAATCAAAAATTAAATTATAAGCTTCCTAGACCACGAGTATTATATTCCTAAAGCTCTGGGCTATTTTCGTAGTGTTTTGGACCCCAACGCTTTAGTTTTTGACCAGGGCTGGACTTGGGTTAGTTTCAAAGTAACTGAGGGTCTTTTTAAGAAAACGGCCACTGCGATGGGGTATGGTTATATCCCGGCTGTTGAATCACCAATCTACGGATCAGATTAGATCCAAACCTTTCTGAACCGGTATTAATCCGTCGTCGTAGGATCTGCGATATACGGTGAGGATTAAAAGTGAACTGGTATGTCCTCCTGACCGCGAGATTCTAATCTGATGGTTCGGATTTTAAAGTACCACGACTGATATCGCTCGCCGGATCACGGATGTACGTCCGTGGTTGAATGAATGAAGGGGTCATGTCACACCCGGGTTTTAGGGTCCAAAGCCCAGGCGCGAACATAATCACCAGGTGTGCTGGGACCAAGTCTCACACATATGATGAATCATGGCACAGGATCGAATGTCACATGTTTACTACATAACATGAGTTCTATACAAAATAAATAAATAAATACATTATAAGGAGACAATGGTCCAGCAACCCAAAGTTGACTGGGAGACGACAACCTAGACCTCTCATGAACACATCGCAGCATCCTTCATGCGCCTCATCTTGTGGTACCCGTTCTTGACCTGTGGGGGTGTGAGACAGCAAGAGTGAGCTTACATACGATCATAGCTCAACAAGTTGTGGGGAATAATGTGCATGAACTCGCCAAAGGTGGGAGCTCATGTGAAGTGTAAGGCTTACCAAAGAGGATGGTTAGAGTTGAGCATTGCTTTTAAAGTTGATCAAAATTTTATTAGCAGTTACTAAGTATAAGTAAATACCAACCCAATTAAGCAGTAGAACAAAAGTAATAACAACACCTGCGATGCAATGTATATGACAAATTGAATTTAGTTCCATAAATTAATCATGTGAGGGTCCGAGCTGCTCATGACCGTGAGCACGGCTAGTATACCAGTTTTACACTCTGCAGAGGTTGCGCATCTTTACCCACAAGTCATGTTACCCATTTGCCACGGGGTTGTGTGGGCCCCATACACCTCTACCAAGGAAGCGAGGCAGGGTAACACTATGAGGCCTTTACAAAGTTCCACTAGCTTCAGAAAACCCACTACAGTTTATAGGAAGCTCCAATGCAGGGATCCCTCGCCTGACCGCCATCGCAGCAAAATCAACCCAAGGACCTCCCTACACTGACCACTCCCCTACTGCCCTTGCCCCTTTCGGGTAAGGTAGTCTTCCACTAGCTTTCCTAATTAATCAGCCAAGGGCGTCCCATTAAACCCTTGTGGTAGCACTGTTTTCCTGGGTGGTCGCTCCATGTTCCAATTAACATAATGATCTTATCATGAACAGTAAGTAATAACTGATAATAAAGTATGATCATGAATAAAGTATATCTCTATACCCAAAACCACATAAAGCAATAGCATGCTACCCAGAAATTCAGTGGTGAACAAGGTATAAAGATAATCAAACTAGGGTAACCTATTGGGTCCCATCAAAATTAACCTATGCAGATCATTATGATTAATCAGAACATGATTGGGTAAAAGAATTGATCAAGGGCACAACTTGCCTGGGACTTGAGATTCCAGGTACCAACTTGCTTTTCAGATGATTCGTGACCTTGCGCTAGTCATAACAATACAAAAAACATGGTATAGGCAAAATTAACATTACACCAAACATAAGAACAAGATACATATTAATAATCTACATATTGAAATAAGATCACAGGAACAGAAATTATTAATTTTGGAGTTATAGATTTTAAGTTATGAATTTCTGAAGGTTTTATGTGTTTTGCACAAGATTAAATAGGATATAAATTTTATTGTGACATTCATGTCAAAACAGTGGTTCTAAATGATAAACAATAATATTACAAAATTATAGGAATTGGAATGGATTAATTTGGACTTAATATGAATTTTCTATGTATTATACAAGTTTCTGTATTTATTTTTATATTAAAAATCTATTTTCTAATTTATTTTTCCTGTTTTACTGATCTCAGGACTACGCATACTAATACATAATAACTCAGGGGCAAGAGCGCAAAAGTGTTTGTGACTCAGCCACCACCGCGTAGGACGGCGGGCTAATTGGAGAAGAGTACGAGGACTCTTTAACAAATGAGCCATGGCAAAGGGATACGAGCTGATCTCGGCCATCCGATCGATAGGGACAGCCAGGATTAAATCGAGCCAGCCCTGAACAGGTACGCCATGCAGACCATCGGATTTAGATCCAACGGCCACAGTTTTTAAATAGCGCGAATCACCAAGCACCCGTCCGATCGCAATCTAACGGACCAGATCAGATTTTTGTCTTCCCGAACCGGTATGCATTCTCCACCGCAGATCCCCGAATCTATGGTGCGGATTTTATGAAGATGCGATCCAATCTGGATCACCCGATCCATACCAAGGGCTCAGATACAATCTCTCCCCTTGATCGCATTATCAACGGCTCAGGTGTATCCGAACCGAATCGCTGTCTCGGTTTTAATCTGCCCGTTGGCCCCCCCAGATCCAACGGCCCAGGGCGATCGTCCCCTCCCTGCCGACGACAGCCATACGCGACGGCGCACCATGGCCAGAGTTGGTCAACCCCACGCACAAGCGCCCAGGCCCCCAATTCCAACAGCGCTACTCGAAGAAGGGTTAAAAGCAAACACAACGGGAGACATCTTACCGCGTATTAGGACACCGAGTTGCACAACCCACTGCGATTAGTGGCACGGCGGCGGAGGTAGGATTCCATTGAGCAATTAACGATGCTCAGAGGATTCCCACGCCCGACCGCTAGCACGAACACAATCCGGGTTTTATACCCAGGTAGGTCCCCAGACAGGTTGAAGTCCGACAAGGGGGGTGGAGGCGAGATCTGCGCGTAACTCGCAACAACTCGAGGGATGATGCTGACGGGGTTGGGCCACGCGACAGAGAGAACCGGTGCACGAGTGAGACTGCCCCATGGGGCCGGTCCGTCGACGCGCGTGAGGGGCGCGAGAGACTGATAGGAGGGCCATCCATGTCGGTGTGCCCATCTAGCCGAGCTGGGCCGCCACGCGCAGAATGCAAACTGGGCCGAGTTATGTAGCTTTTGGCCCAATGAGGTTTGTTCTCTTTTCTTTTTCTTTTCTATTTTCTTTTAATCTCCTATTTCCATACAAAGTAAATTCGAGTAAAGTTTGAATTCAAATTTAATGCATAACCAGAATCTCCAGCATGAATGCAAAATTTAAGTTTATTTATCTATTTTATATTTATATATATTTTTAATAGCAATTGTTTATTCCTTTTAGTTAAATAAAATGCTTCCAAATATGCAATACAACAATTTTCACCTTTGAAGAAATATTGCTTTAAATCTATAGTCAAATTAAAGGTTTATCCAAGATTTATTAATTATTGGTTGTACTAGAAGATATATAATCTCCATTTAAGAGATGCTTTTGGTTTAATCTCATTAGAGAGGGTTTTCTATTCACACAATTCATCAATTGTTTATTGTAGACATTCCTATCTTATTTCTTTGGGAAAATAAAACTTAATTCCCTAGGGTTAAATATAACTTCTAGATTACCATTTATCCCAAAAAAATCGTTATAGATATTTTAATTATTAATCTTTTTGAAGAAACATTTATAAATCCCAAAAATAGGATTTTAGGTGTTACACATCACGGCGACAGAGCGCACCTGGGCCTCGGCGGCGTGGCGCCTAAGTGTTAGCGTGTATGAGGGAGTAACACGTAGAAGAAGGGAATCGTGTTGGAGAGGGAAGAGCAGGAATGTGATATCCTGGCCCCTGGGATGGTGATATCCTGGTCCTAGGCTTAATAGAATTAATAGTGTATCCATACCAACAAGGTGCATCTTCTTTTTCGGAAGCCTATCTCGAAAGAACCTCTAAGTTAAGCGTGCTTGGCTTGGAGCAATTTGGGATGGGTGACCGACCGGGAAGTTTTTCTTGAGTGCGCATGAGTGAGGACAAAGTGCGCACAAAAGACCCATGTTGGTCTGTGGGGACAATATATGATTCTAGAGAGATGTCAGGAGTAAGTACCGCCGGTCCAGGGATTGGACAGGGTGTCACAAGTGGTATCAGAGCGACCCTCGTGGTTTCATGGGCGTGTGTGGGCTAGGGGGTTCGGGTATATGGCGCATGGCGCATGTGGGCCCGGAGTGGTCACATGGCATGGCATATGACGGCACTAGATATACAGACATGGCCAAGAGGGGAGGTTCCTGGATTAGGGTTGACCGGCGAGGACGTCGGTCTTCTAAGGGGGGTGGATTGTGATATCCTGTTCCCTGGGATAGTGATATCCTGGTCCAAGGCTTAATAGAATTAATAGCATATCCATACCAACAAGGTGCATCTTCTTTTTTGGAAGCCTATCTCGAAAGAACCTCCAAGTTAAGCGTGCTTGGCTTGGAGCAATTTGGGATGGGTGATCGACCAGGAAGTTTTCTCGGGTGCGCATGAGTGAGGACAAAGTGTGCACAAAAGACCCGTGTTGGTCTATGGGGACAATATATGATCATAGAAAGCTGCCAAGAGTAAGTACCGCCGGTCCAGGGATTGGACGGGGTGTTACAAGGAAGCTAGAGATCGAACAGAGGAGGACATAATGTTGATTGTGAGGGGTTCACACCCACCTCGCCGGGGCGGCAAAGAAGCCACTAGTGTAATCGAGGTATTGAGTGATTTATTTTCCACTTGGTTCAAAGATAAGCCGTGTCTTTATAGAGGAGCAAGTGAGAGTTTGAATTCCACCTCAACATGGATTAGGAGTGATCGGCAAATCACCGATACCACGGGATAAATTTTGGTGTCATTCTCTCACTCTTTACTTATTACTTTGGAAGTAGTTAGTAATTTGTGTGTTGTCTATCATTTATAGTATTGTCATAATTGCTCATCATATTTTGTTAGCCTATCATAGCTAAAAAATTATATCTCTTGTTGTATTGATTAAATTTCTCTAGTTTCTTTGATTTTAGTTAAAACCATCTATTCACTCTCCTCTAGCCGGTGTTCTAGATCCTACACCAACGGCAAGTCCGACGAGCCGTTGCAGGTAAACTGCTTCTTCGAGCACATCAAGGGCATGCTATCTGGTAAGAGAGTCGTCGTTGTCGAGAAGCTCGGACTCACCGACAGCCAGTCTGCATCTACCTTGATTGATGCTCAAGTGGTGTTTCATGAAATACGACAAAGTGATACCTCGGTTGACGTTGCACATGATGCCTTCAACACGTTCTTCAGCGAGACTGGTGTTAACAAGCATGTGACCTGGACCATCTTCATCGACAAGGACGCTTAGGGGTAGAGCTCTAGGATCGGTGCCGGCTTCACAGCAAGTGCGGCCTAGGCGCGGACCGTGGGACGCTTGGACGATGTTGTGGTGACAGACAACAGTAAACTATGACACGCATGTGTGGATGGCCGGACAATGCGCTGCTACGAGCTGCTGACTGATGAGGCATTGGAGTCTTGGAGAACGCGCAGCGCAGGACAACAGCCATGAGAAGAGTACCTGGAGAGCCCCTGGGCAGAGATGCGGTGCATGGCCGAACCAACTATCGCTAGCATCAGAAATGCTCAGGCTCTCCTTTTCTCCACTATGTACGAGCTTGAGGATGAGAGAGAAGAGGATGTCATGTTCAGCTTTAACACGGTGTTTTATGAAAATGGCCAACAATCTGACGTCTACAACTTCCATGTAGTGCCCATTGTTTCAGATACCATCAATGGAATAAATGGGACTATAATTACTTATGGTCAGTCTGGGGCAAGCAAGACGTATAGCATGGAGGAACCAAGCATTTTGCATCACAATGAACAGAAAACTGGAGTAGTTTAGTGAGTTGTGGATGAGCTTTTTTATGTTTGGGATCATCAACAAGCACGTGGACTGTGAAGTTGTCAATGGTGGAGATATATTTGAAAAAAGTGAGGGACCTTCTTGACTTGTCCAAAGACAACCTACAGATCAAGGAACGTAAAATCCAAGGAATTTACATCTCTGGAGCAATAGAGATATTTATCTTCAACAGTTCAGATGCCTTAGAGAACCTTTTTCCAGGAATTGACAACGGCGTTGTTGGGAAAACACATATGAACCTGGATAGCAGTAGAAATCACTGTTTATGCATTTTCTCAGTACAATATGGATCCACTTCATATGAGAGGGAACCATCACGGAAGATTATAATTATTGATTTGGATGGTTCTGAGAAAGTTGAGACAACTGATGCTGAAGGACGGGGTCTTGATGAGGCGAAGACAATCAACAGTGTCATTGACTCACTAAACTTTGTTTCAGTCTCAGTCTTCTAGCTTGAAGATATTGTATTGGGTCTAATCGTCGGTGCTGTCAGATTCTCTAGTCTAGGTGCTGCCAACAGTGACCAAGGCAATTTGTCAGTCTTTGTTTGGGATCCTAGTGATCACGCTATCATATTGCTCGCTTCAGGTGTTGTTCTAGTGTTGCAAGAGCTGCCACATTTCAGATGGAGGGTTGCATAGGAAGCGTGATGCATTCAACAATGATGCTAATCCACAGCCGAAGAAGTTGATCCTACACCGTCAGCGACCTGGGGCAAGCCGCATTTCAAGGAGTGGGGAATATTAGGTATACTAGATGAGCTATGTTCATGTGTACTAGATAGGCTATAGATTATGTATGCTTAAGAGATATAAATACATGTTGAGGCATCTATAAAGGACATCAAAGAAGAAAAATAACAGAACTCTATCGAGAAGCCTTTGTGCTTCTCTGTCTCCATATCCCTTCTTCTCCAAGTCTCCTTCCTAGCAGAGCACTTTCTCTCTCGATATTCCAACCTACTGAGCTCTTTTTCTTGTTCTCTCGATTCCCTTCCTAGGGATTGCTAACACTGGAACGAGCCCGGCCAGCGTGGAGTGCGGCGAGGTGGGCGAGGCCTGTGGACGGGGTGGAGGTGGTGCATCAAGTGTCGGCGGTGGCCCAGGCGCGGACTGCGCGGGTGGTGGCCTGGAGGTATAGATGTCCATCTGGGCCGGGCCCACCGGGCGGCCCACGACACGGCACGAAAGTGGCCCGGCCCAGCACCGGCACGGCCCGGCTTCAATCGTGCCTGGGCTAGCCCGGCCCGTTCGCCGTGTCGGGCTGGGCCACAGAAATCGGCCCGTCGGGTATAGCCCGACCCGGCCCGCCTGAGGGGGAGGCACGCGGCGGCCCGGTTAGGTTAACCGGCCGCGCGCGACGCGCCCCAGTGGCCCAGCCCAGCAGCCACACCCCGCCGCCGCATTTACGGACACAGCCTCAGTGTCGCCCTCGCCTCGCCAGTCGCATTTACGCTCTCGCCCTCGCCTCGCTCTCTCGCCCTCGCCTCGCTCTCTTGCTCTCTCCGCCCGAACCCTAATCTCCTCTCCCCTCTCTGATCTGCGGTTCGCCGCCGTCCGCCGGTGTCTCCTGTGCTTGGAATCAGTTGCACGTCGGTCGCCCGCGCCGTGCTTGGACATCTATACTTCCTCTCTGTCCTTACCTTCCTCTCCCGGTCCTCTCCCTAACCCTAATCCCCTCCGGTGTTCCTCGCTCCACGGATCTCGGCCATCGTCCGTCGTCTCCGGTGCTCCGACTGCACAAGGTGAGTCCCTCGGGCCCTACTCCTTTCCCTAACCCTAATGCCCTTCTCCTAAGTCCTAACCCTAATTCTTCCGGTGTATTCCTCAACGTAGGTATCGGTTAAATCGGGTGTCGTGCAGTCGTTGAGGAGTCGGAGACGGGTGCCGAGAGCCGAGAGCCGAGAGTCGGAGACCGGTGTGTTCCTCGTCCTCGTTGTCGAGGTCAAGGTCTCAATACTATGGATCTTGACCCGGCTGCAGAGGATGAGGAGGCGGAGCGACAACTTGAGGACCACAATGAGGCGATGGATGCTAGACAAGCCTTATTGGGTGTTGGTGTCACTCATTTAGATCCAGTCGACCTCGAGGATTTCGTCGCCTCTAGAACAGGCACTGGCACTGCTACGGACTCCACGAGCCCACCAGCATCTACCACTGCCTCTGCTGGTGGCGGCTCAAGGAAGAGATCCAAAGTTTGGAACAATTTCGACGAGTTAACCAATCTGGTAAATGGTAAGCGTGTAAGGTATGCTGCTCGATGCAAGTTCTGTCATGAGACATTAAGTGCTAGATCCTCTTCTGGTACTGGTCACTTGCTTAGACACAATTGTAGTGCTAAGAAGGCCCACGATCGCTCTGGCCAAACCCAAACTGTGCTTAAGTACAACCCCGATGGTTCTTTGCAGCGTTGGGAGTACTGTCCTTCTGTTGCAAGGAATGAACTTTGTCGTTTGATAGCTAGAGATGATCTACCTCTATGGCATGGCTCCACTGATGCATTTCAAGAATACATCACTCGTGCACATAACCCTAGATTTGTGCATGTTTCTAGGCAAACTACTGCTAGGGACATGATTAAGTTATATAATGAGCGTAAGGTAAACTTAATTGGTACTTTGAAAACTGATGTTACATCTGTTTGTCTAACCTCTGATATTTGGGCTGGCAAGGCTAAGGAAGACTATTTAAGTGTAGTTGCTCATTTTGTGAATTCTCACTGGGAAATAGAAAAAAGGTTGCTTGGTCTAAGGTTAATTGATGGTAAACATAGTGGTGTTAGTATTGCTAATCTGGTTGCTACTGTGATAGATGATTATGCTTTAACTGATAAAGTATTTGCAATCACCTTAGATAATGCTTCATCAAATAATACTGCCATGAAATATCTGAGACCTTTCTTGTCTGGTTACCTTGGTGTGCCTGCTCCTGTTGTGACTGATGATGATGATGATTCATTTACACCTACTGATGATGACTTGTGCACTATGTTCTTGCATCAAAGATGTTCCTGTCATGTTATTAATTTAATTGTTAAAGCTGGTCTTCAACATTTGAAAGCTTATATTGATGACTTTAGAACTGCTATAACCTTTTTAAATGCTTCAAATCAACGAATAGCTGCATATAAAAGCTATTGTATGAGTATGGCTATTCGTCCTCGTAAGTTTGGTGTTGACATGGATGTTAGATGGAATTCTACATACTTAATGCTTAAACACCTAGTACCATACAAGTCCAGCTTTTCTGTTTTTATCAAAACTCAGTATCCTTTGCATTCTGATGGTACTCCTTTACTCACTGATGATCATTGGACAATTGCTGAAAAAGTTCTTTCTTTCCTAGAATTATTTTATGAATCCACAGTTGCATTGTCTGGTGTGTACTACCCTACTGCTACTTTGATGCTACACCATATTCTAAGGATAGCCAGACATCTAAATTCATTTGAAAATGATAGACTTCTTAGGGCTGCTGTTGTTCCTATGAAAGATAAATTTTTGAAATATTGGAGGGATATTCCTATTCTATATGCTGTTGCATTTATTTTAGACCCAAGGGCTAAGATGAGGGGTTTTAACAAACTCCTTGTCAGGTTAGCTAGCTTAACTGGTACAAATTACTCTAATGTTCCAATTGAAGTTAGATCTAAACTATCCAAGATATTTCAGTTGTATGAAGCTAAATTTGGTGACACACGCCTGCGTGCTAATCAACACCCAACATCTCTTGGTTCTGGTAAGAAAAAAATGGCATGGGATGAAATCTATGGTGATGATGACTATGATGGTGAGCTTTCTGTGGGAAGGAGACCAGGTTCTAGTTCTATCTCTACTGCTGCATCCACTTCTGAGCTGGCATCTTACTTAGATAGTGATACTATTACTGAGTTTGATGAGGACTTCAATGTCCTATCTTGGTGGCATCAGCATAAGCTCACTTATCCTATTCTTGCTCTACTTGCTAAAGATGTATTGACAGTCCCAGCTTCTACTATATCTTCAGAGTCTACCTTTAGTCTTGCTGGCAGGGTGATTGAAGAGCGTCGACGTCGCCTGGCTCCAGATATGGTCGAGGTTTTGTCTTGCATAAAAGACTGGGAGCTTGCTGATGCTCACCTGCAGCATACTGTGGAGGAAGAGACAAGGGAACTTGAAGCTGAACATGAGAACTTGTACCTTGATGATCCAGAAGAACACAACCAGTAGTTGGTGGTGGACTGGTGGAGTGGTGGTTGGCTAGCTTAGTTGTTTGCCTGATGCCTGATGGCTTATTCTTGTAATGAACTCATGGACTGTACTGTATCTGTATGAACTTATGCCTTAGGGCTTAGGAGCTGTGGCTGTACTCTTTTTTCCTTCTTAGGCTTTTTTCTCACGAGGTGTGAGTTTTTGCCTAAGAAGGTTTTTAATGAGGCAGCCATTGCACACAGCTCCATAATTATTTGTTTCCATATTTTATGTGTGCTTGTGTTTTAGTATTTAGAATTTTAGAATTTTCCAGAATTTTCCAGATTTATGTGTGCTTGTGTTTTTTCGGGCCAGTGGAGGGCACGGCCCGGAATGGCCCAGAGGCTTTCGGGCCAACCCGGCACGTTTTTGGCCTCTCTGGGCCGTGCTTGGACACATGTCCTGGCCCGTGACCCGAACCGGCACGGCCCGAGTCAACAGCGTGCCGGGCCAGGCACGACCCTGTTCGTGCCGTGCCTAACCGGGCTCGGGCCGGGTCCGTGCCGGGCGGCCCGGATGGACATCTATACCTGGAGGTGCACGAGCAGCGGGTGGGCGCGACAGGTCGACAAGTGGGGGAGCTAATGGGGGCCAGCAGGGGCCATGGCCCCTCCCAAGTATGAGGCACAAACAAGAGAAATATATATATATATATTCTAAATTTTGTATATCTAAATATATATACTTTAAATTTTGTGCAGTGTAATTAATCAAAGGTTTAATATAGTGGTTGATAATACATGATCCATAATTTTGTTGTAGTATGTCAACCAAAATCTAAAAGAGACAAAGAATATAAGATAAAATATTCGTTGCATGACCAATCGATACACGAAACATCAGACCTAATTTGCTTGCAGACACTGATATATATGAACCTCATCCCTTTATGATTCATCCTATCATCTGGCTAGGCAGCTGTCGATTGACGCTGACCACTTAACTTGACTCTACCATAACCCCATAACCGAAGTCCAAAGAAAGTGATCACGAGAAGCAGCAGAATGAGCGCAAACAACTTATATACATACTACATTAGATCTTGTGGATAATAAAATCTACAAATTTCAACTAAAGTTGGCATCTGATAGTTGGTGTGTACATGACAAATTTGACATGTACCTGTATAGGTTGACGAATTTTCATGGATCCTCAAAGCTAGTTAGTTTTTTGAATTCTCTAAAAAAATTGTTAGTTGCCTCTTGAATACTAGAGTCATTATATAAAAGTTGAATCTCATTAGTCGAATATTCATCGTTATATCGTCTTTATTATTTTGGTATTGTTCTTGCGTCATAACTTTAGTTCAATATATCAATTAGCTAGAAAATAGACTCATGAACTAAGAAGATAATCCATAAAGATCTAGAATTCTTATTTCATGTCGAGTGCTTAAATTTAATATTATTATACAATATTTTTTTATCATATAGTATTGATGAATTGATCATCCTTCCTTATATCATAATCCTTGCTCCGCCCCTTTAGGTCGAGAGGCTGACGGAGCGCACGTGGCGCAGCTGTTTATTCGTGGAGGAGGAGGAGCGCGCCTGGCTGAGTGGGAAGGAGATGGAGCGGCCGAAGGCGGGCGCCATTGCCCATTGGAACGGGTCGTTGATGCACTATGCACGATGTGTTGCTTGCTTTGTAGCCTCAGCTCGTTTTGGAGAGAGAGGCCGGCGGGGAGGAAGAGGGGTGATATAGAGCGAAGGCACCCATCAGCACTCCATCACACATTAGCACGACAATGACATAAAGAAAATGAGCGGGCAGGTAGGATCAAGAGATTAATTAAACAAGATTGTTTAACCATCTTAATTTGAGAAATAACTTAGCTTCCATAAGAAGCGATGCAAACTGTCTTGGCCAGTTTCCAATGCCGTCCAAATCAATTGAAATAAATTCTACTTTATTGCATTAACCTCTGCAGGAGAAAGTAGAGACCAAAATCGGCGGTGGTGAGCATTTGCCTTATTCTGAAAATAGTGGGTAAGCCTGCTAATGACAAAAAATCCAATCCACTCCCACCCATACCCAAATATAATAACTTTGATATCCATCCCACACCTACCCCAAAATATAAGAAGAAAATTAAACTCAACACATCCAATAATATTATTGACTCCAAACCAACCCGTAATTGGTGGAAACCCATGAAAACCTCGTGGGTTCAGCTTATTGTCTCACATCAAGCCAACTGCATACACATACACTAATACATAATTGCACTTTTATAGGTAGTTTCAATGACGTACAAAAAACATAGTCCACGACATAAAAAACAGTGACAATAATATTATACATTGATACAAAAACAAGTTTGGTCGATGAACATTTAGGTCTCGAGAAAATAACAAAAAAACATCTGTTAAAGATCCTTAATGAACAATTATCTTTTCGGCAAGAAATATAAACTAGCATAGTGGAAAGAGTCTCTGATCAAGCTCGAAGCTAGCAACAGTGGAAGGGCACATCTAGGTAGTATCAGAAGCCCACCGAACGACACATAAATCACCGTGGAAGTGAAAAGAAAAGAACCATGTGTGAACGGTCCCGGAGCGACAGTGTGTTCGCTTCATACGAGCACGGCCCATCGGCCTGCTAGCCGGGCCGGGCCGGCCCGGTAGCACGCTGTCCCATCTAAGTATATTGTTTAATTTAACAAAAAAATGTGTAGCTATGGGGGCTTAAACACACACCCACATATATGAGAGACTTAAACACACCAACCTAGCCAATGTGGTTGCAATTTTATTGTGTTATATGTTGAATTATTATACTTAATATATATAAACTATTACCTTTAAAAAAAATGTAACTGTGTCGTGTCTGTGCCAGCACTATGGGTCGAGATGGCGGCCCAGGCACGACACTATACTAGCCGGGTCGGGTCGTACCTAGGCCGTGCTTTTTCGTGTCGTGCCTGGACTGGTCCATCGTGTTAGTGTCAATTGGCTATCTATAGCGCCAGGGGACAGGGGGCGTCGACATCTAAGTGTGAAAGTGTCTAATTAGCGTCGGGCGTCAACAGGAGCCAGGGGAGCTCCGTTCGCCGAGGCGAAGACTTAGGGAGAGGAGAGACTCCGGTCGCCGGGGCAGGAAGCAGGATGCGACCATTGGTGCACGGGTGAAGACTTGGAGAGTTAAGGTTGAGTTGGATATGTTGGGACTTGGGACTAAGTTGGGAGTCGACTCGAATACAGTCCAACGGTCTACGGATGGGTGAAGACCCATGGAAGCCCACGCCTATGCAAACCCATCTACACCTATGGGTATCAACCATTATAACTCACAATACAAAATAAACCCACCCAACCCAACTCATTCACAATTAAACCCCATCACAACCCACCAAAATAAACTCATTTCTTAAATCCACCTAAAATACCCGTTTACACCCACTCCGTTTGCAGGCCTAATAGTGGGGCTGCTGTTCATGATGGCTGCAGCTGCAGTGTCTAATTCAACTGTTCCAGTGCGCTCTGGCAACACAAGATGCTGCTGCAGAAATATTGCAGGTCAGCAAAGCAAAGAAAGGATGTTGCGCGGGAGGCACAGCACAGGCAATGCAATGCAAGTAGCAAGCAGTCAGGAATCAGGACCACTTATTAGTGTTAAGGTCCAGCCCAGCTAGTTACCTGGGCCCGGCCCAGTTTGGTAGCGTTTCCTGTACACCTCCACTCCACCAGCATGCTGCACAGTGCACACCATGGCGTGGACTGAAGAGAAGAGAAGAGAAGAGAAGAGAGAGTGGTCTCGTCGTCTGGGAGATCCATGGATGGCGTGGCGTCGCCTCCTCCTGTTCTCGGACTATTCCCTTTCTATATAATAGAGCGCGGCGCAAAGAAGCAACGACAGCGTGTCCACGTATCTCTAAATGTTGTCTACCGTCCGATTTGAGATATGCGACTAGCAGCGACCCAGGCCATAGGAGAGGGAGCCGTCTACCGTCGATTGCCAGGCCGACCATGTCGCCTTTGTTTCTTCTCGCAGTTCAATCGCAAATCAGCGACCGACGTCAACGGTTGTCTCCCCCACATCCAGCTGCTTCTGGAAAGATCGTGTTGTGCATTAAAAAAAGAATACGAAGGGCAGCATCCTTCGGGCTTCGGCCACCTCATTTTCTTCTCGGTTGCTCTGTGCTGCTGGCTCTCCCCACCCTCCGGTCCTCCCGTCTGCCGCCGTCTATCAATCTAGCCGACTCGGAGCTCGCCCAATCGCCCTGGCTTGCAGTAGCCCTCGCCAATCGCCGACCTGTCGCCTGCGGTTGCTCGGTGCTCGCTCTTGGTAGTCGCGGTCCTCCTTGTCGTGGGCCTGACACGGACATGCGCACGCCCATGGTGTCGGTTCACTGCTCGCTGCGACGCCACCGCAAGGCGCACGGAGCCACAACCCAACCGTCCGTCGACCCGCCGCTCGATCAAGACTCAAGATCCTGGAATTACAGCGGTTGCTGAGCTGCTGCCGGTTCGATTCAAGGTAGAGCGTTTGAGCGTCGAGGCGTGTAGAGGAATTGAGAAGCTGTCATGTTCTAACGGCTTGAAATTTGGACTTCATTATTTGTTGCCACATTAAAATAACTGACGAGGACTTGATGTTTTCCTCACTGCAGCTGTGCGAGGAAGGCCCCGGGCTTCTGTCGGAAGAGATCAAGTCCATCCTCCCGCAATCTGCTCGGTTCTATGGCATTGATGTCGTGACGTAGGACAACAAGAATGCTCAACCAAATGCCAAAAAAGAAAAAGAACAATGTAGGTGTTTCCAGTTTCATGGTTGATTTTTTACAGAACCAACTTCGTCTTTTTAAAATTTGCTGACAATGTGAGTTCCCATCTTTATCGCTCTGGATACAATGTCCTTCTCCTTCATCTCCTAAACTTTGGCCTGCATAAAGAAGTTATTAGGTTCACAACTTAAATCACAAGTGGCACGTATCTTACAGTTCGCACTAGAAGAAATCTAGAGGCAAACTATCAATAGCTGGGTTGCCACCACTAATTAAAACATAAAAGATGTCTACACCTAACTACACTTAGGATGTATTTTGTTGCGGGACAACTGGGACAGGCAGGACAAAGATGTCCCTTACACTCTTATCACTCTAATTTTGAGGAACAACTGAGACAACGCTAGAATAGTACTGTCTAAACCTCTGACCATAAACCAAACAATCTTATTTAAGGGAATGTCCTATCTCATCCCGTTCTATCATTACAACCAAATGCACCCTTAGATTACACACAAACCGGCTTTACAATCGGCTTTACAATGTAACAACAAGACAGCTACTGCCTACTGAAATACACATACTCCCTTCTATATACTGCATTTTGTTAATATTAGTGAAATAAAAGCACCACTGCAGCACGCACTATCTACTTTCAAAAATTTCAGATTTCTAGAGCCGACTTTGTTCTCTACGAAAGCAGCTTCCAAAACAGCGATGTCCAGGTCCAACAATACACGCCGTGGGTCTCACTGTCACTCATCATCCACCCCTTCCCACGATCGCTTACTGTGACGCAGCAGAAACTTTTTGAATTGCGTTGAAAGTTTTGGTGGGTTTTAATCAGTAGTAACTGATAGCGTCATTTTCTATCATTTTTTTATTATATACAGTTCTTTGTGTTACAGAAAAGAAACTACAGTTGGTAACCGATAGCGTCATTTTAAAATTTTTATATATTTTACTGCCGCTCCATGTCCCCAAAATCAGATATGATTAATTTGGGCATGTAAATGCTAAAATAAAAAATAAATTGAAGGATAATATTTATTGCACATTGTCATCATTTTCCTAATTCCTATAATACTTAACTTCCATGCACATAGATGAAAAGTAGAAACAGACAGTTTGCAACATACTTATTTAGTCATTGCTGGTCAAATCCGTCTATCACCTCTGTCCATGTTTAGTGAAGCATTGCAGTCCACTTGCTGTGGTGCTATTTTATATCTTCATCAAAGAAACTTTTATAGTAACACAAGCTGGAAAATAAGTGTAACCCGGTGGCCCGGTGTACCCCAGTGACAGGTGACTTGGATCCCCTTTTATCAACATCACATTTAATTTTTCCAACTTATATAGAATTTGCATCATTGAGCTATTCCCCCATTCAATAATTTAGGTCTTATATGATGCATTTAAAATAATAGATGCATTTCTTTCTTCGTTTCCCTGCTTTGTGCACTTACAAGAAAATCAAATCTGCCGCTGTGCATTCCACCCTGCTTTCTCATTTAATATTGTAACTCACAAACACCACAACTAAATTACATGTACTTCCCATGTTAGTTATTATCAAGACATTTATCTTAACAAGAATGTCATTTCCTTCTATGTATGATACAAACGCACGGTCCATTTCCTCATTTTTTTAAAAAATAATATATTTCATAGAAGATTTATCTCAGGCATTAAATACTTGCTTCGCAGGACATAATTATCTTGATCTGAGCACATGCTCCTTGGTCTGCTTTGTGACGGTGAAGGTGTGGCGGCTCATGTGTTTGAGAGTCTCGAATCTGACCCAACAATATCCGTACAGGTAAACTTATATTTAATGTGTCTATTTCAAAACGTAGGGAGTTCTCTATGTAAAAAGAAAATCTATTCATTAGCTATTTCTTCAATGCCATCGATCTCTATAGGTTATCTAAATGATTGGTGAGACCACAGAAACAGTTGGTGTTGGAGTTGGAGGGGGTAGGGGGCAACAATGGTAATAAAATGACAACTCTTGAAGAGTATGGAACTAATTTAACAAAATTAGGAGAGGAGTAATTTTTCTGACCCACTGCATTATAATTTTCTACAATCAGTTACTCTGACTACTTAAAACTATTCACAATTTCATGCTAACACGCCATCCACATGGCTCACTTCCATACTGTGCTGCTATTCGACAACGCCATTAATGTCTGCGCCTACGAGATGGTCGCCGCGCGAGTGCATGGTCTGAACATCGAGACCCCTACCGTGGTTCCAGCACGCGCGAAGGCGCGTGTAAGGTACTAGTATATAGTAAGCACGCGCTGCGCATGATGATCGTGGTAAACTGGTAATCATTGCGGCTGCGCCCAACCACTCCGATATCGGATGCCATGCCATGGCTGCATGCTTAGCGCCCGCCTCCCGCGGCAACACTACAGTTGCTGGCGAGAGGACCCAAGATCAACAGGTCCGAATCAGCGGCCCCCGTGATAGGCGAGCATTACAGATGAATTCATTTTTTTTTTTTTTTGAAGTGAACAGATGAATTCATCTCTACCAAGATAACTCTAGTGCCTCCTTGCTTCTTGTCTGTGGTACTCGTACTCTACCAAGACAACAACAATCCCTTTGCTTGCTTGCTTGCTTCCTTGCGAGTGTCCGTCTCCGTCGACCTGCAACGACGAATTGGCAAATGCATACACGTACAGACCATAGGCTGGACCGAACATTTCAGCATCAGACATGCTCTCCCTTCCTTTCCTCGACGGGACCGTATCTTGTGCGCAAGGAGCGCTGGTGCTCCCATGAGCAAAATCAATCCAGACCACATCCTCCACATCCAACGGTGCTGTGTCAGGGGGTTTTATAAAATGTTCTTTGCAACTCTGTACATTTTACAAAAACCCCCATGACGCAGCACCGTTGGATGTGGAGGATGTGGTCTGGATTGATTTTGCTCATGGGAGCAGCAGGGCTCCTTGCTCATAAGATACGCTTCCTTCCTCGACACCCTCCGCAATTCAATTCAACCATGAACGAACGAACAGAACAGAACAGAGGAGCTGAATGAAGAACGTTATTATATATAGATGTCCAGAAAGACAAGGGGTCGCCAAAGGCACTTCTGATCAATCATTAGAAAGGCAGTGAGAGCTTTGCTCTTGCTAATTAAATACAGCAGTATATAGGAGAAAGATTCAGGCGGAGTGGCGGACACACACTGCTAACTCGAAGTGGGTTCTGATGGGGAGAATGGATTGCAAAAAGGTCCCCCATGCCATATCTTCACTGGCCTCATGCCCTGCCTGCCTTTTCAGCTACTGGACCTGAAGTCTGAACCGATACTGCTGCTGCTCCTTGCTACTAGCGCTGTTTAATAGAGCTTAATTTATTGCCGCCTCCTCCTGCTCCGGCTCCTCCTCTTCTTCTCCTTCCTACAGCCGCGCCATGCCCTCTACATGCAGCCTCCGCCATATCCAGCGGTCTTCAACAGCTCCTGCTTTATCGCGTCGGCGCTGATCATGTCCCTCTGCATCTGCGATGTCATTGTCCCCCCTGTCAGTCAGTCAGGCAACCACATTCAAGGAGCAAAACTTGTTTGCACTGCATCGCGTCCAATTAATTTGAGGACGAAGGGAGTCTGGCAGATCTAGAACCAATGTATTGTGTGTGTGGGCAGGCAGCGGTCACGGTGGTGACTACCTCGGAGCAGGAGGCGTGCATGCCGAAGTCGTTGAAGCAGCTGACGACGCACTGCTGGATGTCCAGCCCTAGCGCGTCCAGCGTGCTCACCGTGGACAGCAGCAGCCCCGGCCTGGCGCTGGCGCCGCAGTAGATCTCCACCCGGGTGTCGGCGCCCTCCTTCCGCTCCACGTCCAACTGCACGAGGACGCAGCATCAGCATCAGCATCAGCGTCTCAGCCGCGCCTCGCATTCCCCTTCCCCCAATCGCGGCCAGCCACAAGATAGAATCGTACCTTGGGGGTGTTCCTGGCCACCATCTCGTTGGGGTTGAGCTCCCGGAAGACGCTGAGCATGCCCGCCGGCGCCTCCCCCTGCTGCTCGATCTCCTCCTGCAGCAGCTTGATCCTCTCCAGCAGCTCCTTCATGTAGTCGATCGTGTCGCCCAGGATCGACGTCCGGTCCATCTGTGCACCCACCACGCGCATTTCGTATCTCATCAGTCATCAGCCCAGCCGCCGACGCCGTAGATAGACATACTGATTGCGTGTTTGCTGTTTTCTTGTCCGACGAGGTGGACAAAGAACCAAGAAAAAAGGAGAGATCCCCCCCCCCCCCCCCCCCCCCCCCCCCCCCTCTTTGTCCTTCTCACCTTGCTGATCTTGGGCACGACGGAGCGCAGCATGGAGAGGCGGTCGTTGAGGCGCTTGCGGCGGCGGCGCTCGGCCATGAGGTTCTTGGACGGCATCCCCTCGACCCTCTTCTTCTTGGACGCCGCAGGGGCGGGCGTCGGCGCGGCGGCGCCGCCGCCGTCGCTCTCCACCAGGCCGGGCTCCACCTTGCACACCCCGAGGCCGGCGTTGTTGTCCAGCTGCAGCGCCTCCTTGGGCTCCGCGACGTGGAGGAACGCCATCTCGTCGCCGGCATTGGGCCCGCCGAACGCGGCGGCGGCGCCGTAGACCTCGCTGAGGCAGTCGAAGGCCGGCGGCTCGGCGCAGGAGGCGGTGAAGGTGGGGAGGACGCTGACGGTGGGCGCCTGCTGGTTGTGGAAGGAGCAGTCAATGGCGGCGGCCGCCGCCGGGGCGAAGAGGTCCCCCATGGACACATTGCAGTCCCAGGCGTCCCTGCGCAGGGAGAGGATCTCCTCCAGGAAGGCCTGCTCGTCGAGCTCCATGGCCGCATCCGCCGCCTTCTCCTCGAACTCGAATGAAAAAGGGAGGTGTGTGTGCCTGCGGTGGAGGGAGGAGACGGACAACGGGGGATTAAGATACGGGGAATGAAAGGGGGGGACAATTATTCCCTTTGATAAATGGTAAACAGTTGCCATTAAGGTAGTAGGCTGCTAGTAACAAATACGTAGTAGTACTACATTAATCCATGGAACTTGCTGCTGATTTATCTGTGGTGTGTACCGTACTAGTCGCAGCAGTAGAATGCAGTGAGGCCCCCAATCTGGTTTTTTGTTGTATTGCGACCTGTGAACCCTAGGCCTGGCCTAGCTAGGGCATAATGACAGTGCTAGGCTCCAGGAGGATTCGTCCTGGGCGTCGGGTAAAGCTCTCTGCCCTGTGATAGTGTGTGATGATGCCCTTTAATCTACTGACTGAGTAATTAGCGGGCACAGGCAGGCTTTGAAAGCTCCAACGCTCATGACTGACTGAGACTGAACTCTTGATGGCATATATTCAGAGATGACAGAAACTCTTGGCCACGCCCACGCCCACGCCCACACTGATGAAAGCCAAGCCATGGAGTTCCTCCCCTTCATCCTCGCTGTCATGCCATGCCACGGCAGCTGAATCGAATGGATTGATTTCTGTGGCAAACATTTCTTAATACTCAATCAATCTCGGGAAAACGAAGACGGCCAAGCTGGGAGAATGATATGATGACGAGGCCCCGGCCTCAGAACAGAAGATCCCGTGTGCGGGGCCCGCAGGTTTGACCCCACAAATGCGTCGAAAACGGCTTCTGGGGCGGCAGCGGCTCGCCCGTATCAGTTTCCCTGCGCATCCCTGGCTCCTGCATTGGCAATTGGCATGCAGGCGGGTGGGTGGGCTCACCCGTTGGAGGCCCACGTACACGTACGTGTCCTCTGCCTCTCTCTCTCGCCTCGTGGGCCTTTCTGAGCCCCAACTTGTGTCGAGCAGTTAGACAGCATTTCCTCGGTGTTTGTTAGCGCGGAGTATATATACCCATGTATATACCCATGGCCTGCTGCTGCTGTTCGAATGGTCCATACCATGCATCGTTCCGAATGGTCCATGCATGCATCGATCCCGTCCGTAGCTCTTCTGTTCTTTGTACAAGAGCAGCCTACGAGTACGTACGTAGCTTTTATTGCTGCTGTGCACTTGCCCTGCACCAGCTAGCTAGGACCCTACGTACGTACTGTACAGCTTCTTGGACGACATCCTCTACTATACCTACCTGTCTGTCTACACTAGGTTATGTATCTATATATACCAGCTACATAGTACATATCCGTATGCACAGAGCTACTATGCTAGCATGAAGGACGACGCCGGGTACATGAGAGAGAATAGGAGGAGAACAACAAGCGCATGGCGCCACCGACCTCGGGAACTGCGCGTGGGCCCCGGCCCTCTCCCTCCCCTTCCCACTCTCGACTTGAGACTATCCTCAACGCTTTGCGCTACCGCGCCCTCTCCCCTGCGTAGGGGGTCTCTACGCCCGCAGCGGCTAACGCTAGAGAGCTCCCTATGCGCTGCAGTCGTAGGGGTGGGCGTGCGTGCCCCCAGATCAAGGGGATCACTGTTCATCCCCTACAGCACTGTGTTGTGGAGCCACGAGTAATTGTTAGTAGATAAAAAATTGGTAATAGATATAGAAAATGTTATTTTATAGTTGTAGTGGGGTATAGGGGGAGTATTTAGGGGGAACCGCTGCAGGAGATGAAAACATAGGGGGTGAAATATTGATGATGTGACCCAAAAAGTGATATAGGGGGAAAATTTAGGGGTAACGCTTGCGATGCAAGAACGGTGTGACGTCTGCTCTTCGATTCTACTAGCTGAGTTCAGGCCACGGTTTACAAAACCGGTGGGGATGTAAAAACCGCACCCCACCGGTAACGGTTTACCGCCGGTAAATTGGTAGAAACCGGTAAAACCCGACCGGTTTGGCCAAACCAAATCAGTTTGAATTCAAATTGGTTTATCGGCGAAAAACCGACGCAAAACCGGTAGAAATCGGCGGTTAACCGTGAAATAAAGTGGTTTTTACTATTTTTAGCAGAAAAAAATGAAAATTTTGGCATGATTTATTTGTAGTTTGCTCAATTCACATTGTACAGTAAATATTAATTGATCCACACAACATGAGTTCATCAAAATAACATACAACATACATATGCAACCACAAACTCCAGTTCTCATGCAATAAACATCCAGCGAACTTCGCAATACTCAAATACAAGTTCTTTTACACCTCTCCAACGAGGCAACGACACATAGATCGACTTATTTCACAATACTCGCATGTTCAGCTCGAGTCATAGTGATAGTACTCAGGCATGTTGGAAGGGTCGTGATATTGATCCAATCCGTCATACTGATAGTGATAGGCCTATACAAAAGATATGAGATACATTAGTGAGAAAACAAGAACGACAAATAAATACTTATCCACAAAGCAAAAGAACATACAGGTGCAGCGGGAACTTGTCCATACCCATATTGTGGTTCTGGTGGATACATATTTGATAAATTTGAATATGGTGGTGGAGGAGGTCCATAGTTTCCATACCCATACATGATCTATGGTGGTGCTTCGCCTGATGGTGGAGGGGGTCCATAGGTTCGCTGACTCGGTTGCCATTGCAATGCATAAGGGTTATAGACTGGGTCTTGTCCACTCGGATAGTTAGAAGAACCAGAGCTACTTGAGCTACGGATTCCATCTTGGACAGGAAATGAAATCGAATGACGCCGACCACTTATTGTCTCCCACTGTGAATGAGGTGCATCATGGTAAGAATCTTGTGTGGAATGGGTGAACCGACTTCCTCCAGTGGACCTCCAATCTCCTGCACCACTCCCTCCTACACCATATAATCCAGCATCACCATGGCTGCCATCATCACCAGCACTAGGGTCGGTTGTGTTATCATCACTGTCTTCATCCTTTTCTTCCTCTTCGATTTGATCGGTGATTTTGACCCTTTTTCTTTTCCTATCTGATGGACCAAGTCTTGTCTTTCGCTTACCAAGGTGGGTGTCACCAATTGTTTCATCGGCCCATTCTTGCACTTCCTCTGTGCCTCCTTGTTCACGTACAAGCGATGTAAAAAGCGTGCTAGGAAGAGAAGTGTCACTGATAGGTGAGTCTTCATCCAATGTTGGAGGTGCATTGGGTCTTCCTCTTTCCATCCAATCTCTAATGGCTTCATTATACCTATGTAATGATAGATCCATGAAGGCCAAGGCAGGATCAAACTCACTAGGCTCTGGTGTACTAGTTGCTCGTTGGATGCGAAGATGAAGGTTGTAGTTAATGAACACAAGCTCATGCAATTTCAAGTAGCCAAGTTTGTTGCGGAGCTTTGTGTGGATGAATGCGAAAGTACTCCAGTTGCGCTCACACCCACTCGACGAGACACACTGTGATAGCAGCCGCTTAGCAACACATTGAAGTGTTGGCGTATTTGATCCAAACATGGACCACCAACTCGAAGGAGAAGTCCCACGGTCAACGGCCATTCTCCTTGCAAGATCACTCGAGAAGTCTCCAATCTTCCTCTTGAAGAAGTCATACTCTTGGAGTGCTATTGCAGCAGTATTTGAATCAAACATCCTTTCAACACCCTTACGAAGATCTGTCATGAGATTGCTCGTCGTCCCCATGACATAGTTCACATATTGTCACACCCGGATTTTAGGGGTCCAAAGCCCGGGCGCGAACATAATCACCAGGTGTGCTGGGACCAAGTCTCACACATATGATGAATCATTGCATAGGATCGAATGTCACATCTTTACTATATAATAGGAGTTCTATACAAAATAAATAATTACATTATAAGGAGACAACGGTCCAGCAACCCAAAGTTGACTGGGAGACGACGGCCTAGACCACTCACGAACTCATCACAGCATCCTCCATGCGCCTCATCCTGTGGTACCTGCTCTTGACCTGTGGGGGGGTGTGAGATAGCAAGAGTGAGCTCACATATGTTCATCGCTCAACAAGTTGTGGGGAATAATGTGCATGAACTCGCCAAAGGTGGGAGCTCACGTGAAGTGTAAGGCTTACCAAAGAGGATGGTTAGAGCTGAGCATTGCTTTTAAAGTTGGTCAAAATTTTATTAGAAATTACTAAGTATAAGTAAATACCAACCCAATTAAGTAGTAGAACAAGAGTAACAACATCACCTGCGATGCAATGCATATGACAAATTGAATTTAAGTTCCATAAATTAATCATCAGAGAGTCCTGAGCTGCTCATAACCGTGAGCTCGGCTAGTATACCAGTTTTACACTCTGCAGAGGTGGTACCCTTTACCCACAAGTCATGTTACCCATCTGCCAAGGGATCGCGACTTCCCATACACCTCTACCGAGGAGGCGAGGCAGGGTAACACTACGAGGCCTTTACAAAGTTCCACTAGCTTCAGAAAACCCGCTACAGTTTATAGGAAGCTCCAATGCAGGGTTCTTGACTGACCACCATCGCAGCAAAATCAACCAAGGACCTCCCTACACTGATCATTTTCTAAATTAATTTCTCCTATTTTCCTGAGTTCTGGGTTGCGCACACAATAACAGAGAATCCGGGGTCTAACTCATAAAATTTCTTAAGACTCATTTTCCCCCCGCACTGGACGGCGGGTTTATTTTATAAAAGCGCAGGGACTCTTTTGAAAAGCTGCAGCCGTGAAGGGGTACGGTTAACTCTCGACCGTCCGATCAAATATCGAAGGCCAGGATTAGATCGACATTAAGTCGAACCCGCACGTGATACAGACCATCGGATCGAGATCTGATGGCCCCGAGGCCTCCACGACCAAATACTATCTCGATCGCACATCATGCGATCGACGACTCAGATGCAATCGACAAAGGGACATTCTATTTCTAATCTGAGCCATTCATCACCGATCCGAAGGCCGTACTTCGTTTCTACGTGATTTAATCTCGGCCCTTAGCTACGAGATCCACGGTGGAGACGCCTTCTTCTACCCCCTCGACCTCCAGAGCGGCGGTGCATCAACCAACGGTGGTGCCCCGCTAAAGAATGGCGATCACCCGCACTATCGCATAATCCCCGTGAAAAGTCGATGTTACACGCAGAGGATAGCAAGGCGAAAACGATAGGAATTGTCTTACCGTCGATCGTTACACAGGGATGGCAGTCCACGACGGAGCACAGATTTAGGCGGATTTCCATGGCGACAAGAAATTCCAGCCTGATTCGGGGTCGCCCCGCCCGCGATGAAGCTACGGGCATGTGCGACATGCACTGGTCGATATCCACCAGCGCCGCTTGGCCTTCGCCGAGGACGTGGGCGAGGAAATTGCTATGGCGACAATCTCAGCTCTCCACATCACAGCGCTCTCTGGTGCTTCAGTACGTCAATGGCCAAGGGGACGACAGCAATCCTCAGACTATAGAGGTTCAACCCAAATTCTGGTTCCCGCAGACGCCACCCACGTGAGCGGGCCACACCCGACGATCTCCAGAGGCTGATTGGCCTACGACGTCAACCTCCAATCCGCCCGACGGTCGCCACGACATCCTCCTTCTCTCTTTCTCTCTTGCTTCCCTTCTGTTAGTGCCGATGAGGCGCCCCAGTCGGTGGTGGTGGCCAACACAGCAGCGGCATCTGGCTCGGCGATGAAGACACCGAATGGTCCCCAGGTAGCGAAACGGTGGCGGTGGTCGATTTGAATCGCCACGGCACCATGGCAACGAAGCACCCCCATCGAAGATGAGGAGGCGGCTTCCTGGTTTCCAGCTGTGGCTAGGAGGGCAAGTCTGTTTATATACCCAGACGGAGAGGGAAGCCCTGAAAGGGAATTAGGCTTACACCTAGTTCCTAAATAATTTTGGTGGTTGAATTGCCCAACACAAATAATTGGACTAACTAGTTTGCCCAAGTGTATAGATTATACAGGTGTAAAAGGTTCACACTCAGCCATTAAAAAGACCAAGTTTTGGATTCAATAAAGGAGCAAAGGGGCAACCGAGGGCACCCCTGGTCTGGCGCACCGGACTGTCCGGTGTGCCACCGGACAGTAAACAGTACCTGTCCGGTGCACCAGGGGACTCAGACTCAAACTCTTCGCCCTCGGGAATTCTCGGAAGCCGGCGCGCTATAATTCACCGGACTGTCCGGTGTGCACCGGACATGTCCGGTGCTCCAAGGAAGCGCGGTCTCCAGAACTCGCCAGCCTCGGGTTCGCGTGGCAGCCGCTCCGCTATAATTCACCGGACTGTCCGGTGTGCACAGGACTGTCCGGTGTACCAGCGGAGCAACGGCTCTCTTCGGCGCCAACGGCTCCCTGCGGAGCATTTAATGCGCGCACAGCGCGCGCAGAAGTCAGAATCGCCCATGCCGGTGCACCGGACATCAAACAGTACATGTCCGGTGTGCACCGGACACCCAGTCGGGCCCACAAGTCAGAAGCTCCAACGGTCAGAATCCAATGGCAGTGATGACGTGGCAGGGGCACCGGACTGTCCGGTGTGCACCGGACTGTCCGGTGCGCCATCGAGCAGACGCCTCCAGCCAACGGTCAAGTTTGGTGGTTGGGGCTATAAATACCCCAACCACCCCACCATTCATTGCATCCAAGTTTTCCACTTCTCAACTACTACAAGAGCTCTAGCATTCAATTCTAGACACACTAAAGAGATCAAATCCTCTCCAATTCCACACAAAGCCCTAGTGACTAGTGAGAGTGATTTGCCGTGTTCATTTGAGCTCTTGCGCTTGGATTGCTTCTTTTTTTCTCACTTGTTCTTGAGATCACAACTCCATTGTAATCAAGGCAAGAGGCACCAATTGTGTGGTGGCCCTTGCGGGGAAGTTTTGTTCCCGGCTTTGATTAGAGAAGAGAAGCTCACTCGGTCCGAGGGACCGTTTGAGAGAGGGAAGGGTTGAAAGAGACCCGGCCTTTGTGGCCTCCTCAACGGGGAGTAGGTTTGCAAGAACCGAACCTCGGTAAAACAAATCTCCGTGTCTCACTTGCTTACTCGCTTGGGATTTGTTTTGCACCCTCTCTCTCGGACTCGTTTATATTTCTAACGCTAACCCGGCTTGTAGTTGTGTTTATATTTGTAAATTTCAGTTTCGCCCTATTCACCCCCCCTCTAGGCGACTATCAATTGGTATCAGAGCCCGGTGCTTCATTAGAGCCTAACCGCTCGAAGTGATGTCGGGAGATCACGCCAAGAAGGAGATGGAGACCGGCGAAAAGCCCACTACAAGCTACGGGAGCACTTCATCGGAAGAGTCCCGCACCAAAAGGAGGGAGAAGAAGAAGAGCTCCTCCAACAAAGGGAAGGAGAAGAAATCCTCTTCTCACCACAAAGAGAAGAAGGAAAAATCTTCTTCCCACAAGCCGCATCGGAAAGGCGACAAGCACAAGAGGATGAGGAAGGTGGTCTACTACAAGACCGACACTTCATCAACATCGACCTCCGACTCCAATGCGCCCTCCGTCACTTCTAAGTGCCAAGAGCGCAAGAAGTATAGTAAGATCCCCCTACGCTACCCTCGCATTTCCAAACATACACCTTTACTTTCCGTCCCATTAGGTAAACCACCAACTTTTGATGGTGAAGATTACGCTAGGTGGAGCGATTTAATGCGATTTCATCTAACCTCGCTCCACAAAAGCATATGGGATGTTGTTGAGTTTGGTGCGCAGGTACCATCTATAGGGGATGAAAACTATGATGAGGATGAGGTGGCCCAAATCGAGCACTTCAACTCTCAAGCGACAACGATACTCCTCGCCTCTTTAAGTAGAGAAGAGTATAACAAAGTGCAAGGGTTGAAGAGCGCCAAGGAGATTTGGGATGTGCTCAAAACTGCGCACGAGGGAGATGAGCTCACCAAGATCACCAAGCGGGAAACGATCGAGGGGGAGCTCGGTCGGTTCCGGCTTCACAAAGGGGAGGAGCCACAACACATGTACAACCGGCTCAAGACTTTGGTGAACCAAGTGCGCAACCTCGGGAGCAAGAAGTGGGACGACCACGAAGTGGTAAATGTTATTTTAAGATCTCTCATTTTTCTTAATCCCACTCAAGTTCAATTGATTCGTGGCAATCCTAGATATACTAAAATGACCCCCGAGGAAGTTATCGGGCATTTTGTAAGTTTTGAGTGCATGATAGAGGGCTCGAGGAAAATCAACGAGCTTGGCGATCCATCCGAAGCCCAACCCGTTGCATTCAAGGCAACGGAGGAAAAGAAGGAGGAGTCTACACCAAGTCGACAACCAATAGACGCCTCCAAACTCGACAATGAGGAAATGGCGCTCGTCATCAAGAGCTTCCGCCAAATCCTCAAGCAAAGGAGGGGGAAAGACTACAAGTCCCGCTCCAAGAAGGTTTGCTACAAATGTGGTAAGCCCGGTCATTTTATTGCTAAATGTCCTATATCTAGTGACAGTGACCGAGGCGACGACAAGAAGGGGAGAAGAAAGGAGAAGAAGAGGTACTACAAGAAGAAGTGCGGCGATGCCCATGTTTGTCGGGAATGGGATTCCGACGAGAGCTCAAGCGACTCCTCCGACGACGAGGACGCCGCCAACATCGCCGTCACCAAGGGACTCCTCTTCCCCAACGTCGGCCACAAGTGCCTCATGGCAAAGGACGGCAAAAAGAAGGTTAAATCTAAATCCTCCACTAAATATGAATCCTCTAGTGATGACAATGCTAGTGATGAGGAAGATAATTTGCGCACCCTTTTTGCCAACCTTAACGTAGCTCAAAAGGAAAAATTGAATGAATTAGTTAGTGCTATTCATGAAAAGGATGACCTTTTGGATTCCCAAGAGGATTGTCTAATTAAAGAAAACAAAAAACATGTTAAGGTTAAGAAGGCTTATGCTCTTGAAATTGAGAAATGTGAAAAATTATCTAGTGAGCTAAGCACTTGTCGTGAGATGAATGACAACCTTAGAAATGAAAATGCTATTTTAAGTGCTAAGGTTGATTCTCATGTTTGTAATGTTTCAATTCCCAATCCTAGAGATAATAATGATGATTTGCTTGCTAGGATTGAAGAATTAAACATTTCTCTTGCTAGCCTTAGATTAGAGAATGAAAATTTGATTGCTAAGGCTAAAGATTTTGATGTTTGCAAAATTACAATTGCCGATCTTAGAGATAAGAATGATATACTTCATGCTAAGATTGTTGAACTTAATTCTTGCAAACCATCTACATCTACCATTGAGCATGTCACTATTTGTACTAGATGTAGAAATGTTGATATTGATGCTATTCATGATCATATGGCTTTAATTAAAAACAACAAAATGATCATATAGCAAAACTAGATGCTAAAATTGCCGAGCATAACTTAGAAAATGAAAAATTTAAATTTGCTAGAAGTATGCTCTATAATGGGAGACGCCCTGGCATCAAGGATGGCATTGGCTTCCAAAGGGGAGACAATGTCAAACTTAATGCCCCTCCTAAGAACTTGTCTAACTTTGTTAAGGGCAAGGCTCCCATGCCTCAGGATAACGAGGGCTACATTTTGTACCCTGCTGGTTATCCTGAGAGCAAAATTAGAAAGATTCATTCTAGGAAGTCTCACTCTGGCCCTAATCATGCTTATATGTACAAGGGTGAGACATCTAGTTCTAGGCAACCAACCCATGCTAAGTTGCCTAAGAAGAAAATTCCTAATAATCATGCCATTTCATTTAAAACTTTTGATGCATCTTATGTGCTTACTAGCAAATCCGGCAAGGTAGTTGCCAAATTTGTTGGGGGCAAACACAAGGGTTCCAAGACTTGTGTTTGGGTACCCAAAGTTCTTGTGTCTAATGCCAAAGGACCCAAAACCGTTTGGGTACCTAAAGTCAAGAACTAAATTTGTTTTGTAGGTTTATGCATCCGGGGGCTCAAGTTGGATACTCGACAGCGGGTGCACGAACCACATGACCGGGGAGAAAAGGATGTTCTCCTCTTATGAGAAAAACAAAGATCCCCAACGAGCTATCACATTCGGGGATGGAAATCAAGGTTTGGTCAAAGGATTGGGTAAAATTGCTATATCTCCTGACCATTCTATTTCCAATGTTTTTCTTGTTGATTCTTTAGATTACAACTTGCTTTCTGTTTCCCAATTATGTCAAATGGGCTACAACTGTCTTTTTACTGATGTAGGTGTCACTGTCTTTAGAAGGAGTGATGATTCAATAGCATTTAAGGGTGTGTTAGAGGGTCAGCTATACCTAGTAGATTTTGATAGAGCTGAGCTCGACACATGCTTAATTGCTAAGACTAACATGGGTTGGCTCTGGCACCGCCGACTAGCCCATGTTGGGATGAAGAATCTTCATAAGCTTCTAAAGGGAGAGCACATTTTAGGATTAACAAATGTTCATTTTGAGAAAGACAGGATTTGTAGCGCATGCCAGGCGGGGAAGCAAGTTGGAGTCCATCATCCACACAAGAACATCATGACGACCGACAGGCCGCTTGAGCTACTCCACATGGATCTATTCGGCCCGATTGCTTACATAAGCATCGGCGGGAGTAAGTATTGTCTTGTAATAGTGGATGATTATTCTCGCTTCACTTGGGTATTCTTTTTACAGGAAAAATCTCAAACCCAAGAGACCTTAAAGGGGTTCTTGAGACGGGCTCAAAATGAGTTCGCCTTAAGGATCAAGAAAATAAGAAGCGACAACGGGACGGAGTTCAAGAACTCTCAAATTGAAAGCTTCCTTGAGGAGGAGGGCATCAAGCATGAGTTCTCTTCTCCCTACACACCTCAACAAAATGGTGTAGTGGAGAGGAAGAATCGAACTCTATTGGACATGGCAAGAACCATGCTTGATGAGTACAAGACACCGGACCGGTTTTGGGCCGAAGCGGTCAACACCGCCTGCTACGCCATCAACCGGTTATATCTTCACCGAATCCTCAAGAAGACATCATATGAACTCCTAACCGGTAAAAAGCCCAACATCTCATACTTTAGAGTTTTTGGTAGCAAATGCTTTATTCTTGTTAAAAGAGGTAGAAAATCTAAATTTGCTCCTAAAACTGTAGAAGGCTTTTTACTTGGTTATGACTCAAACACAAGGGCATATAGGGTCTTTAACAAGTCCACTGGACTAGTTGAAGTCTCATGTGACGTTGTGTTTGATGAAACTAACGGCTCTCAAGTAGAGCAAGTTGATCTTGATGAGATAGGTAATGAAGAGGCTCCATGCATCGCGCTAAGGAACATGTCCATTGGGGATGTGTGTCCTAAAGAATCCGAAGAGCCTCCAAATGCACAAGATCAACCATCCTCCTCCATGCAAGCATCTCCACCAACTCAAAATGAGGATGAGGCTCAAATTGATGAAGGGCAAAATCAAGAAGATGAGCCACCTCAAGATAATGGCAATGATCAAGGGGGAGATGAAAATAATCAAGAAAAGGAGGATGAGGAAGAGCCAAGACCACCTCACCCAAGAGTCCACCAAGCAATCCAACGAGATCACCCCGTCGACACCATTCTCGGCGACATTCATAAGGGGGTAACCACTCGATCTCGTGTTGCACATTTTTGTGAACATTACTCTTTTGTTTCCTCTATTGAGCCACACAGGATAGAGGAAGCACTTCAAGATTCGGATTGGGTGGTGGCAATGCAAGAGGAGCTCAACAACTTCACGAGGAATGAGGTATGGCAATTGGTTCCACGTCCTAACCAAAATGTTGTAGGAACCAAATGGGTCTTCCGCAACAAGCAAGATGAGCATGGTGTGGTGACAAGGAACAAAGCACGACTTGTGGCCAAGGGATACTCCCAAGTCGAAGGTTTGGATTTCGGTGAAACCTATGCACCCGTAGCTAGGCTTGAGTCAATTCGCATATTATTAGCCTATGCTACTTACCATGGCTTTAAGCTCTATCAAATGGACGTGAAAAGTGCCTTCCTCAATGGACCGATCAAGGAAGAGGTCTATGTTGAGCAACCTCCCGGCTTTGAGGACAGTGAGTATCCTAACCATGTCTATAGGCTCTCTAAGGCGCTTTATGGGCTCAAGCAAGCCCCAAGAGCATGGTATGAATGCCTAAGAGATTTCCTTATTGCAAATGGCTTCAAAGTTGGCAAGGCCGATCCTACACTCTTTACTAAAACTCTTGAAAATGACTTGTTTGTATGCCAAATTTATGTTGATGATATTATATTTGGGTCTACTAACGAGTCTACATGTGAAGAGTTTAGTAGGATCATGACACAGAAATTCGAGATGTCAATGATGGGGGAGTTGAAGTATTTTCTAGGATTCCAAGTCAAGCAACTCCAAGAGGGCACCTTCATTTGCCAAACGAAGTACACTCAAGACATTCTAACCAAGTTTGGGATGAAGGATGCCAAGCCCATCAAGACTCCCATGGGAACCAATGGGCATCTCGACCTCGACACGGGAGGTAAGTCCGTGGATCAAAAGGTATACCGGTCGATGATTGGTTCATTACTTTATCTATGTGCATCTCGACCGGACATTATGCTTTCCGTTTGCATGTGTGCAAGATTCCAATCCGACCCTAAGGAATCACACCTTACGGCCGTAAAACGAATCTTGAGATATTTGGCTTATACACCTAAGTTTGGGCTTTGGTACCCTCGGGGATCCACATTTGATTTGATTGGTTATTCGGATGCCGATTGGGCGGGGTGCAAAATTAATCGGAAGAGCACATCGGGGACTTGCCAGTTCTTGGGAAGATCCTTAGTGTCTTGGGCTTCAAAGAAGCAAAATTCGGTCGCTCTTTCCACCGCCGAAGCCGAGTACATTGCCGCAGGTCATTGTTGCGCGCAATTGCTTTGGATGAGGCAAACCCTGCGGGACTACGGTTACAAATTAACCAAAGTCCCTTTGCTATGTGATAATGAGAGTGCAATCAAAATGGCCGATAATCCCGTCGAGCATAGCCGCACTAAGCACATAGCCATTCGGTATCATTTTCTTAGGGATCACCAACAAAAGGGAGATATCGAGATTTCTTACATTAACACTAAAGATCAATTAGCCGATATCTTTACCAAGCCACTTGATGAACAATCTTTTACCAGACTTAGGCATGAGCTCAATATTCTTGATTCTAGAAATTTCTTTTGCTAGCTTGCACACATAGCTCATTTGAATACCTTTGATCATATCTCTTTTATATGCTATGACTAATGTGTTTTCAAGTCTATTTCAAACCAAGTCATAGGTATATTGAAAGGGAATTGGAGTCTTCGGCGAAGAAAAAGGCTTCCACTCCGTAACTCATACTTCGCCATCACTCCGAGCAACTCTCTATTCTTTGGGGGAGAAATGAGCATCAAAGAAAAGGACTTCATCCTTGGGGGAGAGAGTAAAAGCTCAAAAGCAAAAGGACCGGACTTCGTCTTTGGTATAATCTTAACTCATTCCTTTATGACCAAAGAGGAAGAAATTACTTCGAGGGCTCTAATGATTCCGTTTTTGGCGATTCATGCCAAAAAGGGGGAGAAATGAGCCCAAAGCAAAAGGACCGCACCACCACCACCAAATTCAAAAACTTAGTGCTTTCCAAAAGTATTTATCATTTGGTATCCTATTATGTTCAAAAGGGGGAGAAAATAGTATTTCAAAAATGGTATATCAAAACCCTCTTGAACACTAAGAGGTGGATCTCTTTTAAGGGGGAGTCTTGTTAAGTCAAAAGGAAAGCATTTGAAACAGGGGGAGAAAATTTCAAATCTTGAAAATGCTTTACAAACTCTTATTCATTTACCTTTGACTATTTGCAAAAGAACTTTGAAAAGGATTTACAAAAGAATTTGCAAAAACAAAACTCGTGGTGCAAACGTGGTCCAAAATGCTAAATAAAGAAAGAAACATTCCTTGCATATCTTGTAAGTAGTTATATTGGCTTAATTCCAAGCAACCTTTACACTTACATTATGCAAACTAGTTCAATTATGCACTTCTCTATTTGCTTTGGTTTGTGTTGGCATCAATCACCAAAAAGGGGGAGATTGAAAGGGAATTAGGCTTACACCTAGTTCCTAAATAATTTTGGTGGTTGAATTGCCCAACACAAATAATTGGACTAACTAGTTTGCCCAAGTGTATAGATTATACAGGTGTAAAAGGTTCACACTCAGCCATTAAAAAGACCAAGTTTTGGATTCAATAAAGGAGCAAAGGGGCAACCGAGGGCACCCCTGGTCTGGCGCACCGGACTGTCCGGTGTGCCACCGGACAGTAAACAGTACCTGTCCGGTGCACCAGGGGACTCAGACTCAAACTCTTCGCCCTCGGGAATTCTCGGAAGCCGGCGCGCTATAATTCACCGGACTGTCCGGTGTGCACCGGACATGTCCGGTGCTCCAAGGAAGCGAGGTCTCCAGAACTCGCCAGCCTCGGGTTCGCGTGGCAGCCGCTCCGCTATAATTCACCGGACTGTCCGGTGTGCACAGGACTGTCCGGTGTACCAGCGGAGCAACGGCTCTCTTCGGCGCCAACGGCTCCCTGCGGAGCATTTAATGCGCGCACAGCGCGCGCAGAAGTCAGAATCGCCCATGCCGGTGCACCGGACATCAAACAGTACATGTCCGGTGTGCACCGGACACCCAGTCGGGCCCACAAGTCAGAAGCTCCAACGGTCAGAATCCAACGGCAGTGATGACGTGGCAGGGGCACCGGACTGTCCGGTGTGCACCGGACTGTCCGGTGCGCCATCGAGCAGACGCCTCCAGCCAACGGTCAAGTTTGGTGGTTGGGGCTATAAATACCCCAACCACCCCACCATTCATTGCATCCAAGTTTTCCACTTCTCAACTACTACAAGAGCTCTAGCATTCAATTCTAGACACACTAAAGAGATCAAATCCTCTCCAATTCCACACAAAGCCCTAGTGACTAGTGAGAGTGATTTGCCGTGTTCATTTGAGCTCTTGCGCTTGGATTGCTTCTTTTTTTCTCACTTGTTCTTGAGATCACAACTCCATTGTAATCAAGGCAAGAGGCACCAATTGTGTGGTGGCCCTTGCGGGGAAGTTTTGTTCCCGGCTTTGATTAGAGAAGAGAAGCTCACTCGGTCCGAGGGACCGTTTGAGAGAGGGAAGGGTTGAAAGAGACCCGGCCTTTGTGGCCTCCTCAACGGGGAGTAGGTTTGCAAGAACCGAACCTCGGTAAAACAAATCTCCGTGTCTCACTTGCTTACTCGCTTGGGATTTGTTTTGCGCCCTCTCTCTCGGACTCGTTTATATTTCTAACGCTAACCCGGCTTGTAGTTGTGTTTATATTTGTAAATTTCAGTTTCGCCCTATTCACCCCCCCCCCTCTAGGCGACTATCAAGCCCCAAACCCCAAGCAACAACTAATGCGCGAAGAATCCGGATAGGAATCCGGAGACCAGTTCGCCGAGCCCCGCAGTCCTGAAAGTGCATTCATCCCTTTTGTGAGTTTTGGTGATTTGGATAACAACACATTTAAAGGTCTAACAAGTTTGCTAAGTGTTGAACAGGAAATTCAGTATGATGAACATACTTGAATAGTGTAAATGATCAGTGAACAAGGTTCAACACAAGGTCAAATAACCAGTGAGACAATGCAAATGGATATAATATGGTCTCTATATTGGTTTGAATATATGGACAAGTCCTGAGAAATCACTATGCATAAATATGATCATAATAGAGGTTGAAGTGATTAAGAGGATTGGTCAAGCCAAAGTGAATAAGATATGAGGAATCGTGAATTGGCTTGACCATATTACTATTAGTCCATATATGAATATATGAGAATCAAACTAGAGCTTGATTGATCTTAGCAGTTATATCTAGATGACATTCAAGCAAGGTTCACAATATTGAAGAAATGATTCTCTCAATGGATGCTCAATAGGATGTGACTCAAGAATGGCTTGATAGGGTGAAGATAGCAAGGAAAGGGCTTCGAGGAACTAAGCGAAGGTGAAGGCCAAGCGACGGCTTGTAGACCGAGGTACCATGGCTAAGGTGAAGAAGAGAGTACTTGCACTAAGTCGATGAACTAATCAGCTATGAAGAGTTACAACATGTTGTTGCATCAGTAAGGTGACTTGAAGCCATGATTTGAACTCATATATGGTGAAATGGCACAAGTCACAGGCTCGATTTGTGTTTGCTTCAAAAGGTGAGACAAAGATGTTTGTGATCCTTATGAAGCAACATCATGGAGAAATCACTTGAGACACCAATGACTCAAGGAGTTTACTTAATTATATTTTATTTTACTTGAGTATAAGAATCGTCGTACTATCAAGGGGGGTCCATAAAGAAGGGTGGTGTTGGTACTAAAGCTCAAAATCCTTGATCTAAAACTTCCATTTTACCCTTGTTAATCCTTAGTGAAAGTATGTAGTACAACCTTTTTAAGTCTATCTTGGCCAAAATTGCTTTTTGGAAAAACAGGTTCAACCGGTTTTAAAACAGGTTCAACCGGTTTTTGAATACTGGTTCAGTCGGACACTCAACCGGACACTCAACCGGTTTTTGTCTGGTGGAAACAGGTTCAACCGGTTTTAAAATAGGTTCAACCGGTTTTTGCACTGTTCACTTTTTTCTGCCAGTCTGCTGTGTCAGCCAAAAAGCTGTGCGCAGCTTTTTGAAAAACCGGTTCAACCGGTTTTGGGACCGGTTCAACCGGTTTTTGGGCAGAAAAGTCAAAAACGGCTAGTTTTGGAGCCCCACCTATATATACTCACTCCTACCTCTCTCCCCACAGAAGAGCACGACTTGGACTCCATTTCTAACCTGAGAAACACCTCCCACTCTCTCTCACACACCTCTTGCCTCTCCCATTTCAAATCTTTGGAGAGAAATCTTTGAGTGAGTTTGAGAGCTGCAGTTTTTGTGCTTCATCTCCAAATCTCCCTTGCTCTTCTTGATTCGAGCTTTGGTACTACATCGAGTTCTTTGTGGATTCATTACTCTTGGAGCTTCTAGCTCCTAGACGACTAGGTGTCTCTTGTGAGTCTCCAAATCTTGTAGAAGACCACAAGAAAGTTTGTATTACCCGCTCGTTTGAGCAAAGATTATTGTGTGGGCTTGACCTTTGTGGTCGGCAAAGGGAGGATTAGGGTTGAAAGAGACCCGGCTCTTTGTGGGCGCCTCAACGAGGAAGTAGGGCACCTTGGTGGTGTGACCGAACCTCGGGATAAATCTTGTGTCTCTTGTGTTCTTGCTCATTGTGTTTGTTTGTGTTCTTCGTTCTCTCACCATTGCGTGGAAGATTTGTTTATATCTTGTTGGTGTGTGGATTCTGAGAAGTGCCCTTCTCAGATCTACTACTTTGAACCCTGTGGATCATTTAGAACATCTCATTTCCAAAGTTAACTGGGTGAATTTCGAGATCAATTCAGTTTTACCCAGTTTGCTTCTAGTTTTTGTTGAAAAAGTTTTAACTTGCCTATTCACCCCCCCCTCTAGGCAACTTTCAATTGGTATCGGAGCCTAATCCTCGTTTCTAACGCTTAACCGTGTGAGGAAAAGATCATGTCGGGGGGACTAAGAAACAAAAGTGCTTCTAAGCTTGAAAAAGTTGAGGCTGCCTCGACTTCATCTTTTGTTGCAGATGTTGATCCTAGGGCAATAGATCTTGCCATGAGAATCGCCGAAAGGATGTTCCTCAAAATGAAGGAAGATGAGGCGAAGAACAAAATTGAAGAAGAAAATGATCGATGGAGACCAAACGACGAATCCACCTCTTCACAAGGTTCGTCTTTCAAATCCACTTCTCATATGTGCTTTATTGCTAATGGGAGTGACAGTGAAAGTGAAAGTGAGGATGAGGAGGAGCAAGAAAGTGATAGTGAAGATGAGGATGATCTTCAACAATTCTTCGCTCAGCTAAGCAAGAAACATCGGATGAGCTTGCTCAAACTCATGAAAAGAGAGGAAGAACAAAAAGAAATGCTTCATAAGCAAGAAGACTTCCTCATCGGAAAAATTGAAGACTTAGAGAAGTTGACCAAAGAGCATGAGAAGCTAAAGTGCTCTCATGATGATTTGGTCCAAAGGTATGAAGACATTTCAATTGAGCAAATTAAAGCTGTTAATCATTCATCATATATTGCTCAATTAGAAAGTAAAAATGCTATGCTCAAGAACACAATAGAAAAGCTAAATATTGAAAATCTTGCTTTGCAAGAAAAACATGATATGCTTGTGTGCTCTTATAATAAATTGATGGATTCACATATCATGTTAGAAATGGCTCATGAGGTTGTGTTAACTAATTTGAAATCATACCAACCTCACATATGCACATGTACTCAAGTAGAAACTATATTATCATGTGCTAACAAATGTTGCTCTCAAGAAAGCCAATCTTCCATTGAGCTAGAAATTTCAGGAATTAGGGATATTTCTATGACACAAGAAAATAAAGAGCTCAAGGAAGAAGTTGGAAGGCTAAGAAGGAGCTTAACTCTTTTGAAGGGAAAGTGTCATGCTCAACCTTCTCAAGATAACCATGATAATATGGTGAAAAAGCTTGAGAAGGGGACAACCGTAGCATGCACAAAACCCCTTCAAAAGAATACCAAGCTTTCCAAGAAGGGCATGAGCAAAATTCATGGTAAGAAAATTAATGCTCATACTATTTGCTCTAACAATATACCTATGTGCTTCAACAAAGAAAGATCAAAGAGAAGCGATAGAAGGTGCTATGGATGCAAGGAGAAGGGTCATGAAATTGATTCATGCCCCCACATGAAGAATCAAGACCTTGCACGATCAAGAAAGATGACCATCAAAAAGGATGAAATCAAAAGGCAAATGCATTGCAAGGACAAGCATCACATTTGCTACAATTGCCGTGAAAAAGGTCATCTATTCAAGGTTTGTCCAAAGGGTAAAACTCCTAAGCCTAACTTCTCAATACATTCAAATATGCTTAGGAGACCCAAATTTGACTCTTGTGCTAGAAAGGTGATGAGTTCACCACATTCTAGGACCAAGGCTATTTGGGTGCCTAAGTCCTTATTGGCTAACCTTGATGGACCTATCATGAGATGGGTACCAAAATGTACTTAATAAGTTTTGCAGGTACCCAGAGATGATATGAAGCTTTGGGGGTGCTTGAGCGGTTTAACTCAATTCTTATCTCAAGCTATCAATCTTACATTGTCTATCCTTTAAGATTGACCCAAAGATGAATTGAGTTGTTATATCACTAACTTCATATTCATCTCTAGCAAGAACTTGTGTTGTAGGGAATAAGGATTAACCTTTGTGGGAATCAAGCAAAAGGCCTACAACCAAGTGATATCCAAAGGATGGTAACAATTAATTCTTAAGTGCACATTGCTTTTAATTGGTATATTCCTTTGTGTCTTTTGTAGCCACATAGGAAAAATGAAGCACTTGAGAATGAACTTAAGAGATTTTACCTTGCTTTGGAAAGGATCTAATTATATGGTAGATTGCAAGTTCATATTTTTATATTGTGGCAATCTACATACTTTAATTGACGATAATTAATTCGTGGCATATTTCAAATGAATTATCGTATTATTGCCATGACCTAGACATAAAGAGGATTATCCCATGTTCTTAAATGAATAGAGTGCTAAGTAAGAAATTCAAATTCTTAAAGCACTTATCAAAAGGGGAATTCTCTATATGACTAGAGTTGTGAGACTAATGTTTTTATCTAAGTGTTTATGTAGTCTCACAACATGAGAATGTGTTTCTCACATGGAACGTGTCATTAACATTCAAAGAAGATCAATCCAATACAATATGATGTATTCCTTCTTGTTTAAATTGGTTTTGAGTCTTCTACATTAATCACCCACCATGCTATGAATTAAACTTGCCATGTAAACTTAATTAAATAATCATGCTATTTTCACCTTGTTTAAATCAGTGTTATGCATGATGCTTGTAAGGGTAACTCAGTTCATATCATGAGGTTTCCTTATTTTAGTAAGCTTATTGTCATTCATATACTAAAGGCTGCTAAATAGGAAATTATTGCTTGTGTTTCTAATGCAATCTCTTTTAAGCTATTTCATGAAAATTCATAAGTAGAGATTGTGCTCTTTCATTTGGTAAAATCACAAGCATTAAAGGTTAATCTTCACCTAAAATAAAGATTAGGAATTCTCAAGGCAAAGGTATGGAACTAATTGCTTCAATTGGTAGTTGACCAATAATAGTTCCTTTCAAGCGACATTCTTTCAATTGGTAATAATCTATTCTATGGAAAGTAATGTCAATATGAAGGTTAAATTCCTTTTGGCTTAAATTTGTAAATTAGTGCATATTATGAATTCACTACTCCATGTGCATTAACTTAAAATGAATTTAATTTATGACTTTACGCCTCATAAATGATGATTTGTTTGCCATTCATATATATATATATCATCATTAATATATATCATCATTCATTAAATACTTCCTTGTACTACTGATGCCTCTTTTCAAAGTGTTTTATCGACTAGTTTTAAAAGGAAAAGAGATAACAAAGAAGGAAGTCTCCACAAATGATGAAAATAAGAATACTAAGGTGACACCACCACAGATAGTAAGATCTATCAAATTGGTATAACAAATGGTACGTTTTATATGGTGGTAAGTATTCTTAGGCATAAGTTAATTCATTGCAAATTTGTCATGCCTTGACCATGATATGTAATGTACTCCTCATGAGACTCTTAACTGAATTGAAAGTGCATGTGGTAAGTCATTCAAATACTTGATGCACATATCTAGTGGGAGAACATTATATATCTTGTGTCGTAGAGAATAAGTTTCCCTTGAGTAAGCTATACTAAGACAATCCAAAATGGTAAATTTGTATCTCATTCATATGGATTGTAATCTTTGTTTTTTAATAGCTACTCTTGATGCAGTTTAAAATTCCCTTATAGTTAAATCTAAAAGTGCATAAGAATCTTTTTGTTGATATTCATCTCATACATATGCACTAACATGGATATGATTTTTAAACTGTAAAAGGTACAATTAGTGATCCATACTCTCTAAAATTTGGAAACCCATATTTTCATATCTTAGAAATCTACTTAAATCGGTATCCATATGCTTCACATTGAATTGGATCACTAAGTTGTAAATTCCATGCATAACTTGTCTTCATGTTATGAATGCTTGTGCGACTAACCTTGATAAGCTAGGTGCACCCAAGGTCAAGATAGGTTCATCATTGAGAAGGCAACACAACGATGTGTCAAGAAAAGGAGAAAAGGCTCCTATTCTTAACTCTAGTTTTTTTTGTGTGATTAAATATTGACTTGAAACCATGTAAGATGGATGTCAAGTATATGTGGATGCCTACAAAAAGAGAAAGGCCACAATAAGGAATGTGTGGGTTCCCAAGGCTCTTACTACTAATCTCAAAGGACTCAATTCAAATTGGGTACCAAAATACGAAGCTTAATCTTGTTTTGCAGGATCACTCCTTAAATGAATCAAGTTGGGTGCTTGATAATGGATGTATAAATCATATTTGGAGATAGTAGCAAGGGTGGTAACAACTAAATCTCAAGTGCATATTATTTTCAAATCTTATCTTTTGTGACTTGTGTAGCCACTAAGGGAAAAGAAGCACTTGAGGATATACATCAGTTGTTGATTATGAAATAAAGGTCCAATTGGAAGATGAATGAATATTATCATATGGTCAATAATCCAAAATTATGTGACGTATTCTCTATCTAGTTAATTTGGATTTGATTCTTCTATATTAGACACTCACCATAATATGGATTAAGTCAGCCCTTTAGACTTCATTGAACAACCATGCATATTATCCATGTCATTCAAAATATTGTGCATGAGGGTTCAATGAAATTTAGTCCATATTATGAGGTTTCTCTATTTTAGCAACTCATTTGCCTTCCACATATAAAGGGTTGCAAAATAAGAAACTAGTGCTTGTACTACTAATCCCATCTCTTGTGTTGAGTTTATCCATAGAAAATCTATGTTAAGAGATGTTGCTTGTTTTAAATTGGATAAATCACAAGCTTAAAGGATACTATTCAACTAAAGTAAGATGAAGTTGATAAGAGGCCAAGGTATGAAAACTTCCTCTCCTTCAGTTGTTTTAGTATTCTATCCTTAGTGGGATGTACCATAGTATAGGTTAAATTCCTTGCAATATAAAATGTTCAATAATGCATATAACTTTGACATCAACTATATGTGTGCACTAATTTAAAGGAATTTAGTCTATCCTTTTGGGTTTCAAGAATGATGGTTCATTTTCATCCACATATAAGGATCATCATTTGTGAAACCTTCCCATGTGTTTTTAATGCTCTTTTTTCTAAGTGTTTGAACAAGGTCCTTCCAAGTGCTTTCAAGATGGATTCAAAATCTACGGATATAAGAGTCTTGGTTATTTCAATCATTGAGTTTCAATGGGTCTCATATCATGTATGATTGAACCATGCCAAGATGAATGAAGTTCAAGATTGCCTGGTTGGATGAAATCATAAAGAGAAAAGAAATCATAGTGATTCAAGAAGGGAGTTACACTTTTTGTCAACCAAATAATGAAGATGTAGTGACATATTTATATGATATCCTTCATTATGAGGTTTGAGGTTCATATTAGCATGCTTTACCCTTTAGAATTTCAATTGATATACTTTCAGTTCTTAAACTTTCAATTGGTTTAATTTTCATCATCTATGTAAAGCATGTTATGTTAAACCAAGATATAGTACAAACATCTCCTTTAACCTCGTATTGTTGATGTGCATAAGTGTACTTTGTGTACTCTTGCATGCACAAATTGAGGGAGAGTTTAGCCTATATCTTGTGAGGCTAATGATTTCTTCAAGTTCATGTTTTGTAGTCTCACACCTTGGAGAACATCAAATGAGGATGAGTGGTTCCAAGGAAATGATCAAATATTTACCATATGTCACCCCATGGATTAGTTCTATTGGGGAACGATATGTGTTCTCTAGCATAAATTCAATTGTTTCAAATATATTATGCCTTGACCAAGATATATGATGAACTCCTCTAAGAATCTTAATTGAATCAATTGCATGTTACAAGTAATTCAAGTACTTGATGCATACATTTAGGGGAGCTCATTCTATATCTTGTGTCCTTAAAGACTAACATTTTCTTTTAGTGAATTTATGTAGTTCTTTGAAGAGAATGAGTTTCTCTTGATCGTTTAAAGAGGATAAGTTTCTCTTTGAAATGTCAAGCCTATCAAAAGCTAAGATAGAAATTCATGATTATAATGAAGACCATATGGCATGGAACAAAGGTGTGTCACTCCATGAACTATTGTATTACATTTGTGTATCTAGGCTTTTACAAGTTAGTGTATGCATGTATATGCAATATCTTAAGTCACATCATAAGGTTGCACTTGAATCTTGGCTTAAAAATATTGCATATCATGTCTATTAGTATACCGTTTGATTATGAGTAATTCCTTAAATTGGTGCAATTTCATATTTTCATACTTGTGCAATTTTCATGCTGCCTCTTGTTATGATAAGAAAATGCTAGGTGACATCTAGACTCCAGGTATCAAGATTTATCTTTCAATTAGTATGACAATATTCATTTGATATCTTGGACCTATGTCACAATTATGCCAACAAGAGATTGCAAAATGAACTCTAAATACAACACAAGTGTGGAACACCCCTTTGAAAAGGTAAAACACAAAGGTACATCACTTATGACACTTCTCCATTACCTTTGTGCCATATAAGGACCCTTTTTATGATAGTGTGTTCAAATCTTGATTAATCATAATTTCTACCCTTTATATTCTTTGTATCCTTTTTGGAAATTTATGACAAAGGGGGAGAAATTTTGCATTAAAGCTTACCTTTAGTCTTATGTAACTAAGTGTTAGAAGACTTTAAAAAGGGGAGAAATAATTAAAAAAAGGAAGTCATAAAAAAATAAGATGTGGAAAGTTGATGAGTGCATACTATGTCATGAGCATCACGTTTATTTTATGACACACTGCACCCTATGAATAGTATGATATAAGTTGTCTCCATACTTTGACCCAAATATGTGGTTTTGGCATTTGAGTACAAAATTGGTATTTTCTGAAATGCACATATTTAGGGGGAGGAAACTATATCATAGGATTCAAAATCTTATTTATCAAATCTTATGTAAGCTTTAAATGTGTTGTCATCAATCACCAAAAAGGGGGAGATTGAAAGTGCATTCATCCCTTTTGTGAGTTTTGGTGATTTGGATAACAACACATTTAAAGGTCTAACAAGTTTGCTAAGTGTTGAACAGGAAATTCAGTATGATGAACATACTTGAATAGTGTAAATGATCAGTGAACAAGGTTCAACACAAGGTCAAATAACCAGTGAGACAATGCAAATGGATATAATATGGTCTCTATATTGGTTTGAATATATGGACAAGTCCTGAGAAATCACTATGCATAAATATGATCATAATAGAGGTTGAAGTGATTAAGAGGATTGGTCAAGCCAAAGTGAATAAGATATGAGGAATCGTGAATTGGCTTGACCATATTACTGTTAGTCCATATATGAATATATGAGAATCAAACTAGAGCTTGATTGATCTTAGCAGTTATATCTAGATGACATTCAAGCAAGGTTCACAATATTGAAGAAATGATTCTCTCAATGGATGCTCAATAGGATGTGACTCAAGAATGGCTTGATAGGGTGAAGATAGCAAGGAAAGGGCTTCGAGGAACTAAGCGAAGGTGAAGGCCAAGCGACGGCTTGTAGACCGAGGTACCATGGCTAAGGTGAAGAAGAGAGTACTTGCACTAAGTCGATGAACTAATCAGCTATGAAGAGTTACAACATGTTGTTGCATCAGTAAGGTGACTTGAAGCCATGATTTGAACTCATATATGGTGAAATGGCACAAGTCACAGGCTCGATTTGTGTTTGCTTCAAAAGGTGAGACAAAGATGTTTGTGATCCTTATGAAGCAACATCATGGAGAAATCACTTGAGACACCAATGACTCAAGGAGTTTACTTAATTATATTTTATTTTACTTGAGTATAAGAATCGTCGTACTATCAAGGGGGGTCCATAAAGAAGGGTGGTGTTGGTACTAAAGCTCAAAATCCTTGATCTAAAACTTCCATTTTACCCTTGTTAATCCTTAGTGAAAGTATGTAGTACAACCTTTTTAAGTCTATCTTGGCCAAAATTGCTTTTTGGAAAAACAGGTTCAACCGGTTTTAAAACAGGTTCAACCGGTTTTTGAATACTGGTTCAGTCGGACACTCAACCGGACACTCAACCGGTTTTTGTCTGGTGGAAACAGGTTCAACCGGTTTTAAAATAGGTTCAACCGGTTTTTGCACTGTTCACTTTTTTCTGCCAGTCTGCTGTGTCAGCCAAAAAGCTGTGCGCAGCTTTTTGAAAAACCGGTTCAACCGGTTTTGGGACCGGTTCAACCGGTTTTTGGGCAGAAAAGTCAAAAACGGCTAGTTTTGGAGCCCCACCTATATATACTCACTCCTACCTCTCTCCCCACAGAAGAGCACGACTTGGACTCCATTTCTAACCTGAGAAACACCTCCCACTCTCTCTCACACACCTCTTGCCTCTCCCATTTCAAATCTTTGGAGAGAAATCTTTGAGTGAGTTTGAGAGCTGCAGTTTTTGTGCTTCATCTCCAAATCTCCCTTGCTCTTCTTGATTCGAGCTTTGGTACTACATCGAGTTCTTTGTGGATTCATTACTCTTGGAGCTTCTAGCTCCTAGACGACTAGGTGTCTCTTGTGAGTCTCCAAATCTTGTGGAAGACCACAAGAAAGTTTGTATTACCCGCTCGTTTGAGCAAAGATTATTGTGTGGGCTTGACCTTTGTGGTCGGCAAAGGGAGGATTAGGGTTGAAAGAGACCCGGCTCTTTGTGGGCGCCTCAACGAGGAAGTAGGGCACCTTGGTGGTGTGACCGAACCTCGGGATAAATCTTGTGTCTCTTGTGTTCTTGCTCATTGTGTTTGTTTGTGTTCTTCGTTCTCTCACCATTGCGTGGAAGATTTGTTTATATCTTGTTGGTGTGTGGATTCTGAGAAGTGCCCTTCTCAGATCTACTACTTTGAACCCTGTGGATCATTTAGAACATCTCATTTCCAAAGTTAACTGGGTGAATTTCGAGATCAATTCAGTTTTACCCAGTTTGCTTCTAGTTTTTGTTGAAAAAGTTTTAACTTGCCTATTCACCCCCCCCCTCTAGGCAACTTTCAAGTCCGCGCAAGGAAGATAATCCTGTTCACCCAGCCCCACCGGCAGTGACACAAAATTATACAGGTGCACTGTACGTGGATCTGAGCATTGGGGCCCACCGGCCAGAGGGTGCGTCCAGTTTTAGTGGACTCGCCTGAGACAATGGGCCGCACAGGGGCAACTGGATGATGGGCCATGCGAGGGGGAGCACGGGTGGGCCGAGGCCAACAAATGTTGGCCCAAGCGCATGTTATTATCTTTTCTTTTCTTCTATTTTCTTATTTCTTTTCTAACTTCTAAATTTCAAATTGGATTCAAATTTGATTTTGAACTTGCACTCAAATTTTAATGAACAAATAGAAGAGCTGAGCATGAATGCAGATCCATAATTTTATTTATTTATTATTTTACCATGTCTATGAAAAATGATTTTGAATACACCAATTATGCTCACATAATGTACATTAAGAAACTAATCTCTAAAAAAATACCTTAGCTTAAATATTTTAGAAGATATTTATAAATGTTTTATTCAATAAATTAACTCATATAAGGATTATATATATATATTCTCCTATTTGAAAACATATTTATTCAAGTTACAGAATAAACTTTCTTAAATTACCCAAAACATTACATAATTATATTTTTTATACATGTCATTATTATTTTTTTTCTAATACAAACTTTGGGCTTTACAAATCCTACCCCCCTTAACAGAAATCTCGTCCTCGAGATTTGTAAGAAAAGGGATATAGAAGGATTGGTTTGTAATTCAACTTTTAATCTATAATTGGTTCAAAATCCAGAGTCTCGTCATTTTTTTATAGTCAGTCGTGGGTGATTAGGAGGGCATGGGTATATATGGGCATAGCCACATTATTATGTAGGATCAGGGATATCTTTAAAGCATATATAGGTTTTGGGTGAGAAAGAGTAGGATAAGAAAAGACTCCATCCAAGATTGTGGATCTTGACTCATCTTGGTGATCGCACTTGATCCTTGAAGACTTGAGTTGGTGCTCAACCTTTCTTGATGAGGTTGATCATCTTCTTCGGTCTTGTCTCATTGATTAGGAGTTAGTGTATATTATCGGGCTGGAGAATATGGTTAAGATAGGTATGGATGAGATAGACTACATGATGTAGGTCAAAAGTTTGTTTGATGTTAGGTGGGGATAGGCAGATCATGCAATCCATCAAGACTCTATTGGTTGGGTTGGTCTCTCATTCTTTATTTAGTGTAGGGTGAACTAAGTTAAAACATGTGGAGAGGGTCTAATCTATTTCACAAGTATTAACTGGTCCATTAAGTAACTCACTTTAGATTAGATCATATTAGGTTAGATGGGATCTAGATTAGATTGGTATGACTAGCTTGACTAGATAAGATCTAATTAATTTGCATTAGATCATGGTTGTTAAGCTAGGGTGGATAAGTATGATTATTAGGATAAGATGGATCCATAAAGATAAGATGGAATCTTTTGAGGTTAGTAAGATCTATCAGGATATGATAGAATCTTTTCGGGATAAGATGGATCTATTAAGATGAGATAGATCTTTAATGAAGGATAATCTAGATTTATTTAGTTATCTTATGAATTATATTTATGCCTATATGTATATGCAGATGTAATTGTGGACATTACTCCACAACTCATCACACTCAATCAAAGATCCAAATCAGACAAGTGTCATAAGGACAAACACTCAAGCATACCAATACCTACAAAAATAGTTTTGCTTTTGTTCCTAAGATTAGGTCTCCTATTCCTAAAAGTCACTTTAGGCACAGGATTTCAAAGTGTGAAATCCACTTTTTTTAGAAGGAAAAGGTAAGAATAATCAGAGTAAAGCGGAAATAGATGAGAAAAGATCAAGAAAAGTTCAGAAAATAATCAGAGTAGTAAAGGTAAGTAAGTATTGGTTGTCCAATTCTATCTAGGTTTCGTCCTACAGTCAACATTCCTCTGATACCACTTCTGTCACACCCGGATTTTAAGGGTCCAAAGCCCGGGCGCGAACATAATCACCAGGTGTGCTGGGACCAAGTCTCACACATATGATGAATCATGGCACATGATCGAATGTCACATCTTTACTATATAATAGGAGTTCTATACAAAATAAATAATTACATTATAAGGAGACAACGGTCCAGCAACCCAAAGTTGACTGGGAGACGACGGCCTAGACCACTCACGAACTCATCACAGCATCCTCCACGCGCCTCATCCTGTGGTACCTGCTCTTGACCTGTGGGGGGTGTGAGACAGCAAGAGTGAGCTCACATACGTTCATCGCTCAACAAGTTGTGGGGAATAATGTGCATGAACTCGCCAAAGGTGGGAGCTCACGTGAAGTGTAAGGCTTACCAAAGAGGATGGTTAGAGCTGAGCATTGCTTTTAAAGTTGGTCAAAATTTTATTAGCAATTACTAAGTATAAGTAAATACCAACCCAATTAAGTAGTAGAACAAGAGTAACAACATCACCTGCGATGCAATGCATATGACAAATTGAATTTAAGTTCCATAAATTAATCATCAGAGAGTCCTGAGCTGCTCATGACCGTGAGCTCGGCTAGTATACCAGTTTTACACTCTGCAGAGGTGGTACCCTTTACCCACAAGTCATGTTACCCATCTGCCAAGGGATCGCGACTTCCCATACACCTCTACCGAGGAGGCGAGGCAGGGTAACACTATGAGGCATTTACAAAGTTCCACTAGCTTCAGAAAACCCACTACAGTTTATAGGAAGCTCCAATGCAGGGTTCTTGACTGACCGCCATCGCAGCAAAATCAACCAAGGACCTCCCTACACTGACCACTCCCCTATTGCCCTTGCCCCTTTCGGGTAAGGTAGTCCTCCACTAGCTTTCCTAATTAATCAGCCAAGGGCGTCCATAAACCCTTGTGGTGGCACGTGTTTCTCAAGTTAAGCTATATGTTCCAATTAACATTTAATGATCTTGTCATGAACATAAATAAAATAACAACATAATTGGAACATAGATATAATGAAATATTAACCCAAAACCATATAAAGCAGTAGCAGAACTACCCAAGTGATTCAGGGGTAAACAAGGTATTCAGGATAAACAAACTAGGGTGACCTATTGGGTCCCATCCAAATTAAACCTATGCATAGTAAATGATTACTAGGTATGTGCCCGTGCGTTGCAGCGGGAGTTAAAAAAATTGGTATAAACATAGATCTAGAACAACAAACATCGCTATGATATGAAAAATTCCTTTGGCAAAATATCACCGTCACACTAATATTATATTGACGATATAAATAAGTTTAACTTGAACTGAAACTGTTATATAAGCAAAATATATCTTATCAACTAAAATTGTCATAGATTATTTGTAAACGGTAGATTACAACTTATTAGCAATAAAATGAAAGATAAGAGGTGATGAAGATCTTCATAATCAAAATACTATATTACCTCATACAATGTTGTTGTCAAACTGTAGGCCTTCCCCATCCCTTAAAATTAGGCAAAGAATTATGTGATATATTGATGTCCAATTTCTAAGTTTAATGATCAAAATCATCAATATTTATTCAAAGCCTTGGAAGAATTTTCAAACAAACAACAAAACCCCATCAGAGTTATGTTTGTAAGAATCCTAGATACACTTGAAACCTACCGATCTGAAGTATTCAACAAAGTGTGGTTCTTGAAAGACAATTGATCCTTGGAAGACATTTGATCGATATTATTTTATTGCTACAATAGCCATTTCATCCATCAGAGCATGCCATTCTGGCTTGGGGAAATTGGAGGACGCATGCTTTATACAATACTTGGATCCACTATACAAATTGATATGTTTTCTCCTCTGTTGAGGGATAGATCCAATTGAGCACTCTGAAAAGCCATGTCGCACAAACCTGTGTCATTTCAAAATTAAGCAAGGTAGAAGCAAGCATATGAAAAACTAAAAATTGAGCATTGCTACTATTTGCACATAGTAATAAGTCAAGAGAAGAATAGAGGTAAATATCCGTCTGCAGTTTGTGTAGTAAGCAAGAATATTTTCTCAAAACCAAGGGATAATGTCATCTTTTCGATGTAATTTGAAGAATGACAACCACCAAGAGTACCCAAAAAAAGGGATGATTGAACCATCTCTTTCAACAACATAGAATGATTCCAACGCTTCAAGAAACTGAATTATTGCAGTCAGGAAACCTTCCATTACAACCTTGTTTCTGCACAAGCATGACATCAACTTTTATCTATTCTCTCGCAGCAAAGAGATGGAAAAGCAGGTTTCCCCCACCCCCCATAGCTTTCTGTTTTGTCCCTTGTCCCAGTAATTTGGTAATACTTTTGTACACCTTTCCTAAAACACCAAAACTACTATTGAACCTATTAAACTGCACAGGTTGGTACTATATGCATATCATTTTTAGAGAGTTGACACATCATGAATTCTGCTATCTACTATCTTACATCTGATTGATTGATCAGTAGCTTTCAAATTAGGACCACTAAAATAGGGTTGCAACATTTCTTTATTAAACCATCATTGTCCTTTGGTATGAAAAACTAATTCCAAGTAGTGAAAAACTTTTCACTCTAGAAGTAAGAAAAGTGTTGTTTTAGTTACTCATAACTATTCATCAACATTTTAATTTCCATGGGTAGTTAGCTAGGCCTATTGGGCTAGATTTGGCAGCGTGGCCAATTTATGTCAGGGTTAATTAGAGATAAAGGTGTCTTGCTTAGGGGTCAAGTAAAACTCTCTATATAAGAGGAGAGAAGAGTGGAGATATATCCACCTAAAGCAAGAAGAAAGATCTATTATCCCAATACACTTCTCCTATATCTGCCCTTGTGTTTCGTTATCGGCTGCCAAATGTTGGGCTGCTTGGGTTTGGATCATCTAGATCAACATCCATAACATCATTGCAAATAAAATACATACTGGGTGTTTCTAATTCCTTGTAGAAGGGAACGTGACAACCCTTAAGTTGAAAGAGCCCAACACCTTATACAAATTCATGATCTCCAGGAACATACAACTCAGAAAAATAAAGCTAGCTTATTGCAATAAAGGAACAAGTATTATTTGATAATCATTTCTGTTCCACTTTTTTATATAGTCTATGTCATGTCTCCATGCTTATATTGTCAGTGCCAAATCGAACTTTATAAGGTGAGTTAGCATTTTATTTCAAACTGAACATTATATGGTAAGTGTATTGTCTTAATTAGCATGATCTCTCCAATAAAATCTTGTGTACCTTTTAATTTTCAAATCACTGGCAATGCTAGCTCGTGAATGCCAGAAAGCATGGGAAGTCGAAAAGCATTTTATCTGTTTTATTTTTAACACAATGCATTCAAGTTAGAAGAACAAAGAAAGCATAATTTCCCAATTATGAAGTCATTAGTCTGATCTCAGTACACAACATTGGCATGGTTTACCTCAGTGTTTCAGTAAGTAATGGAGCATACATTTAAGGTGTAGACCGAGGTGGTCGTTGTTTCACAGCAATCACGCGCTCAGGGTCACGCACCTGTTAATGAGATAAATCATATTGCTAGCTAATCTTTTTCATATGCAGAGGAAGCTGGTAGCAGCTGTCACTGTTTCCGCAATAGCCAACAATAACATTGGTTCTCTCTTTTGTTATATCATACTGTAGTTGCTAAGATGATTAAACCTCAGTTTGCAACGTTTTGTCCAGACTCCAGACCTCATGATGTGTATGAAATTTTGGTATAAAATTAGTCTAGATTCCAATCATGTAAACTGTACATGATGCTTTGTATGGTGATTAAGCTATCAATCTTTTTTAAAGGATTTTGGTGGTCACACAAAGAAATATAGCTGTGGTAATCACGTTGAAGAAAAACATGGCAACATCCTAGAAAAAGTCAAAGGGGCTAAAGTAGTAACAGCACTAAACACAAACATCTACTACCAACAGATTTTTTAAGAATCAGTTAGAAGTTCTAAATGCATTAACAAAAAATATATAAAAACATCCAATAGAGAGAACAAGTCAAACTATTTGTTCATCAGAAGAAAATAAACATATTATGACCTAGTTGTACCTCCATTGTTCCCAATTAATAGTAGAAAGAGTAAATGAGCCAAAATCGATGACTAGATTTTAGGTTCCAGTACCTTCTAACTGGTTAGGAGTAATCACTAATTCATGTAGAAATGGCACAAGAACAGGTTGATGTTGTTGTAAACATGAAAGCTCGTGACCTACTATATTTTTACTAAGTCTTACCCAAACTACACTGAAGAACTGTCTCATCAGTTCACAAATTTGTACACCAAGAATCAGTGATGCTTGAAGCATTTAGTAAGGAGAAAAGGGGACATATAATTTAATTGTACAACTGATAGGAGTTAGAACATCACTTGCCATGTGAAGGCGTTAGGCTGATCTGCAATGGGATTGGTCGAATAGCACTGGGAGAGGGATGTGTGTGTGGGGGGGGGGGGGGGTAGGTCAGGGGAGATTGCTTGCCGGCTGCCACCTTACTGAGCTTCACCTTGCAGCGCCTTCTAGCTAAATTCCCCCGCATCAGCCGCGTGGTTGTTGACCCGCAGGCGCGGATCTGGCGGAGGCGGTGCGCATGGTTGTTGACCGGTGGCGGAGCAAGGCATGCGGGGGCGCGAGCGCCTGCCTCGCGCATGGCTGTTGGGCGTGCATGGTTGTTGACTGGCAATCGCTGATCCGGCGGAGGCATAGGCGGCGCGCATGGTTGATGACCGGCGGCGGAGCGAGGCATGCGGGTGCGCGAGCGCCTGCCTCACGCATGGCTGTTGGGCGCACCGGTGGGTGCGGATCCGGCGGAGGCGTAGGCAGCGCGAGGCATGCGGGGGCGCGAGGATGGATGGCATCGGCAATCGCACGGTGGGGATGGAGGCGGGGGCATGGTTGTGCCAAGTCTACACTATCGTCTTAAGGAATAGTAGAGATAAAGAACATTATTGGGTACAAAGTGGACAAGGGCACAACTTGCCTGAGACTTGAGATTCCAGGTACCAGGATGATCTTCAGATTCTCGTGACCTCACTGCTAGTCGTAGTAATACAAACATACATGGTATAGGCAAAATTAACATCACACCAAACATAAGAACAAACTGAATAATAATAATCTACGCGTTTCTATGAGACTAACGCAACTTGAACGGATCAAATTGGAGTTAAAACGAAGGAGTTATGAATTTCTAATGATTTTATGTGTTTTGTACAAGATTAGATTAGAAAATAGATTTTAAAGTGGCTTTCATGTCAAAACATTGAGAGAAAATGATAAACAATAGTATTAAAAAAATATAGAAACTGGAATGGATCAATTTGGACTTAATATGAATTTTCTATGAATTATACAAGTTTCTAGCATTTATTTTCTCATTAAAAATCATTTTCTAAATTAATTTCTCCTATTTTCCTGAGTTCTGGGTTGCGCACACAATAACAGAGAATCCGGGGTCTAACTCATAAAATTTCTTAAGACTCATTTTCCCCCCGCACTGGACGACGGGTTTATTTTATAAAAGCGCAGGGACTCTTTTGAAAAGCTGCAGCCGCGAAGGGGTACGGTTAACTCTCGGCCGTCCGATCAAATATCGAAGGCCAGGATTAGATCGACATTAAGTCAAACCCGCACGTGATACAGACCCTCGGATCGAGATCTGATGGCCCCGAGGCCTCCACGACCAAATACTATCTCGATCGCACATCATGCGATCGACGACTCAGATGCAATCGACAAAGGGACATTCTATTTCTAATCTGAGCCATTCATCACCGATCCGAAGGCCGTAGTTCGTTTCTACGTGATTTAATCTCGGCCCTTAGCTACGAGATCCACGGTGGAGACGCCTTCTTCTACCCCTCGACCTCCAGAGCGGCGGTGCATCAACCAACGGTGGTGCCCCGCCAGAGAATGACGATCACCCGCACTATCGCATAATCCCCGTGAAAAGCCGATGTTACACGCAGAGGACAGCAAGGCAAAAACGATAGGAATTGTCTTACCGTCGATCGTTACACAGGGATGGCAGTCCACGACGGAGCACAGATTTAGGCGGATTTCCATGGCGACAAGAAATTCCAGCCCGATTCGGGGTCGCCCCGCCCGTGATGAAGCTACGGGCATGTGCGACATGCACTGGTCGATATCCACCAGCGCCGCTTGGCCTTCGCCGAGGACATGGGCGAGGAAATTGCTATGGCGACAATCTCAGCTCTCCACATCACAACGCTCTCTGGTGCTTCAGTACGTCAATGGCCAAGGGGATGACAGCAATCCTCAGACTATAGAGGTTCAGCCCAAATTCTGGTTCCCACAGACGCCACCCACGTGAGCGGGCCACACCCGACGATCTCCAGAGGCCGATTGGCCTACGGCGTCAACCTCCAATATGCCTGACGGTCTCCACGGCATCCTCCTTCTCTCCTTCTCTCTTGCTTCCCTTCTGTTAGTGCCGACGAGGCGCCCCAGTCGGTGGTGGTGGCCAACACAGCAGCGGCATCTGGCTCGGCGATGAAGACACCGAATGGTCCCTAGGTAGCGAAACGGTGGCGGCGGTCGATTTGAATCGCCACGGCACCATGGCAACGAAGCACCCCCATCGAAGAGGAGGAGGCGGCTTCCTGGTTTCCAGCTGTGGCTAGGAGGGCAAGTCTGTTTATATACCCAGATGGAGAGGGAAGCCCCAAACCCCAAGCAACAACTAATGCGCGAAGAATCCGGATAGGAATTCGGAGACCAGTTCGCCGAGCCCCGCAGTCCGCGCAAGAAAGATAATCCTGTTCACCCAGCCCCACCGGCAGTGACACAAAATTATACAGGTGCACTGTACGTGGATCTGAGCATTGGGGCCCACCGGCCAGAGGGTGCGTCCGGTTTTAGTGGACTCGCCTGAGACAATGGGCCGCACAGGGGCAACTGGATGATGGGCCATGCGAGGGGGAGCACGGGTGGGCCGAGAGATAGGCCGAGGCCAGCAAATGTTGGCCCAAGCGCATGTTATTATTTTTCTTTTCTTCTATTTTTCTTATTCCTTTTCTAACTTCTAAATTTCAAATTGGATTCAAATTTGATTTTGAACTTGCACTCAAATTTTAATGAACAAATAGAAGAGCTGAGCATGAATGCAGATCCATAATTTTATTTATTTATTATTTTACCATGTCTATGAAAAATGATTTTGAATACACCAATTATGCTCACATAATGTACATTAAGAAACTAATCTCTAAAAAAATACCTTAGCTTAAATATTTTAGAAGATATTTATAAATGTTTTATTCAATAAATTAACTCATATAAGGATTATATATATATTCTCCTATTTGAAAACATATTTATTCAAGTTACAGAATAAACTTTCTTAAATTACCCAAAACATTACATAATTATATTTTTTTATACATGTCATTATTATTTTTTTCTAATACAAACTTTGGGCTTTACACATATGGATGCAAGGCACGCGCTGGTTTCACAACACACGTACCTGCATTATTAATTTATGGTCCTGGACCTCTCCAGTTGCATCAACAGTCTTTAAAAAATACACCATCCCATTGCAATACACCAAAAAGTTAATGACGCTCTTTTGTGTAGGACTAGTCCATGAATCACACATTAGAGTCGCACCAAACTCATTCCACTCAATCTTCCATTTGTGAATCTCCTTCTGAAACTCCTTAACATTTTCATTAAGATACTTGCCATCAATCTCTCGACCAGTTGGTAATTTGACCCCCACACTTGCATTAAAGGCAACAAGATTATGTCAGCAACATAGATCAAATACAACAAAATATATTGTGTTATTTGTTACCTTGTTTTTGGGGCTCCATAATTGCGGCCCTAAAATATGGGTTATCGACCTTTCGACCCGGGATGCCAATGGCATGACAAGCCTTTGCCCAAGCCCTACCAAGAATCTCTTTCGAGCTCCTTCCCTTACTTGTCCAAGGACCAGTATCTATCCTATGTTGCCTTAGTCCAGAGGCTTGAGCAAGATTGTAGTCTCTAACACGTTCAGGTACCCTCTAGCTGGAGGATCCACCACCCCTATCATACCTTGCACCAGCCCTCTGACTAAATTCGTGCTCCACACGTGACTGATGCAGAGCCGCTTTAAGTTCATTCTCATACTCATCGTCCCCAAAATGGGTTCGTGCTGCCTCATCTGCCCTCAGCTGCTGCCTGAACCTAGAACTCTTTTTTCCTTTGTCTTATCTATGTCAAGTTGGAAGTATGCCTTTATGTCTGGAGGAACAGAGAGATATTTCTTGACATTCTTCCCTCTATGCGCGAGATGCTCCTTCAATCGGGTACCACCCCCTCCGCTCTTTGTTTCTCTACAATACTTGCATTTGAAACCTGCGCCAACCTTCTCTCCGTGCAACCAGACTCTATCTCTATCTCTTTCTCTATCTCTATCTTCATCCAACATGTCTCCTACAGATGTGGCAAAAATATCATATAACTTGAAACAATAACTAAACCATAACTAATACATAAACCATAAGCCATCACATCTATAATAACAATACCAAATCATATTTACAGTAGTAGTAAATAATATTATGAGTTACATATACTATAACTAAAACAAAGCTAGGCACTAAATATTAAAAATCCATGAACGGAATCTAACAATAACTATGTATTAAGTTATTAACACAAACATGAATGAAATCTGAAAACCTAAAAATTAACAATCCAAATCTAGGCACTAAATATCTAAAACAGAGCTAAATCTTGGTACCATAACCGGTTTACCGGTGGTAAAACACGATTTACCTCTCCCCGTAGGCGGTTTATCGCCGGTTTTGCGATGGAAACCGTCGGCGAGGGGATCTGCGACGACGATGGGGGGCAGCGGCGAAGCGGGCGGTAAACCGCTCCTGGCCGGCGGTTAACCGCGCTTAGCCGCCGGTAAAAGCCGCAGAGGCGGCGATTTTTACGTGTGTGGCGGCGTCGGGTCTGTGGCTAAGAGCGTAAGTGAATGGGGAAAGTGAGGGGAGCTACGGAGGACGCGGAGGAGAGGGGTGTTTAGATTTTTTTTGTTAACGGGTTAACGGGTCCATACATGTTTCTATTTTTTTGTTGGCTAAACTGATTTGAATTTAAATATCTTCTATACCAAATTACTCAGAAAAAATGTAGTTTTTTATCATATATTTTTTATAAAATTTTTCAAATTTTTTTAATTTAGACTGAATTAAAAAAAACCGTTGGAAAACCGTTACCGCCCCCTGACGGTTTCGGTTTACCAAGCGGTTTACCGCCGATTTTCGGCGGTTTTGGAATCCTTGGTTCAGGCCCATCACCCCATGTGCATGTCTGTATGCGTACCTGCGTAGCCTAGCCGGACCGTTCTTGATCGCCCACTGGCTCAGTTTTTTTAGCTTCTGGTCATCAAAAATTGTTACAGATTATCAAATGTCTAGTTTTTTAGCCTGTTTCTATGAGAATCACTTTAGTCAAAACCATCTAAAATCAATGTGAACATAGAAACGATTGAGTCGTTGATATAGTAGGAAATCGTCACTTTCTACCTCCTAAACCCTGTGACCCTTTTATCTTCCTCTTCATGTATTCTTCGCTATACTCAGATTCTCTCCACAACTGAATTCTTCTCGTAGTCAGATTTTCAGAAAATCTCTTCAGAAATAAGCCGAACCAAACAGACCATGTGCGGCTGCTACATGCAATGTGTGAGAAGGAAGATACGCTACACGGCTGCGTGCCATACCATGATGGTGGTGATGGCAACGACATATTTTACCAGTCGAACCGATAAACATGTACTTTGTCCAAGTTAGGGCATGTATAACTCTGAGACATTGGTTGGGGTTTCCAAGTACAAGAGACACTTAAAAGGCTATGTGATACAACCCAAAACCCTTAGACCATAAATACAATTAAGAGACAATATTCATGAATAGTCATGAAGAGTCTCTTGTATATTTTCATCTAACCTCCTAGAGAACGCTCAAGAGACCCCATATTAAATGGGGTTGTACATGCCTTTATAGATGTGCCTGCAAGCCCATATATACTTAGGGGCATGAAAACCTATGATATAATCATAATTATTATGATATAATCATAATTTGCTTCTAAAAAATACATGTTAGTCATAACAATTCTATATATTTTTGATTAATCACTAAAACACTTGAGGGCCTATGCGTTAACATTAGTCAGTTGCCTATGTATTGCCATGATTTCTCTATATATATATATATATATATATGAGTAGAATTTGTTGTAACAAGACATAAAAATATATGTGTTCTATTTTTTAGGTAGATGTAAATGTGGAACCAACAATCAAGGTTTGTGGGTTGATCGCTGAAACTGGTGATTGATATAGTAGAGATGTATAAGTCTTGCTATTATAGTTAGAGTTATATTTTTCTTTTGACAAACGGAACAACGTTCCAACTTCTACCATCCATCACAGCTCACATGGTTTCAAAAAAAAACTGATCTTGTAGATCCAGTGTGGTGTTTGGTTCGATTTTGATAGCTATAGGACTTTACGTTCAGGGTTAAGACAAACAAAAATTCGTGAGTAGGCAGAAGGTTAAAACATGAACGGTGTCCATGCTTTGCAACTAAAAGTGATACGGTTGTATCTGATAAATAATATACTTGTTTTGTTTATAACAAAAAGGGGATGTAGCTCAGATGGTAGAGCGCTCGCTTAGCATGCGAGAGGTACGGGGATCGATACCCCGCATCTCCAGTTTCGTTTTTTTGCGCTAGGCGATGGAAGGTTCACATCTGTCGAATACCAAGTGTGGAGAGTAGGGTGCTGTGGAAGAGGCGAGCTGAGGAAGGGAAGGGAACCCTCTTGACCGCCGGCGGCGAGGGGAGATGCCGCCGGAGAGGACGAGGAAGTCGAGGACGGAGGAGCCGGCATCTCCAGTTTCGTTTTTTTTGCTCATTTTGCATGCCGGTCAAATTGTTCCGCGTAGTGTATTTGTCGGGCAGAATTTCAGAGAGCGCAACAACTGGTGGGCTTCAAGGTCGACACATTCCGGTCCGGCCCAGTTAGGCCAGACGCGAGCGGGTGAGGAAAGGAGCCGTTCGCTAGGCGATGGACGGTTCACATCTGTCGAATACCAAGTGTGGAGAGTAGGGTGCTGTGGACGAGGCGAGCTGAGGAAGGGAAGGGAACCCTCTTGACCGCCGGCGGCGAGGGGAGATGCCGCCGGAGAGGACGAGGAAGTCGAGGACGGAGGAGCTGTGGGAGCGCGAGGTCGGCGGTCTCCCACCCAAGCGCTTCGCCAACTCCGTCATGGCCTCCAAGGTTTTCCCGTCTCTCATCTCGCGCTCCGATGAGGGGAGGATCTCACGATTCTGTTTGTGCTTTACACCAACCATGGCTCCGTGAATTGGAAGCAAAATTAGGGCGTAGTGCTGAGGAATTAGTGGGTTCGATTCGGTTTCGAGATTCGCCCTGCGCTTGTGGAGTTTGGGGGCGAGGATGGGGTGGAGTGGCAGCTTATGACCAGGTTGCCTGTGCTGTGCGCAGGAGTTTGTGCAGTCTCTCAACATCCAAAAGCGGCTACGGAAGCACAGGAGCTGCGTCAACACGATAAGCTTCAGCGCGGACGGGAGGCTGCTCCTCTCCGGGTCCGACGACCGGACCCTCGTGCTGTGGGACTGGGAGGAGGCGGCGCCGGCCTTGTCGCTCCACACTGGGTTCAGCAGCAACGTGTACCACGCGCTGTTCATGCCTGTCTCCGGTGACAGGAGCATCGTCTCGTGCGCTGCTGAAGGGGATGTAAGCATCTTTTACAATTTTACATGGTGTTGTCCTTGTATCAACAAGTTCGATGATCTGGTGTTTGAGCTAATGTGCTCTTTTTGGTCACTCAAGCAATTGCCCTGTGTTTGTCTTTTATGGATTCGAAACAGGTGATCCATTCACAGATACAGGAAGGGGGGCGTGTGGTTACACACACACACAAACTTGTTGAGTTGGGCTTTGCAGTACACAGGTTGGCTGTTGAGCCAGCAAGTCCTCACACGTTCTACTGCTGCTGTCAAGATAGCTCCGTGTGGCTTGTATGTTGCTGAGTTCCTTTGCATCTTTGTATCCCTGCTCAGATTCTTCTTCTCGCTGCTGACTCTGGTCTCTGTTCTCTCCTCAGTTTGATCTCAGGGCGCGAAATGCCATGGAATTGTTTAAATGTAGGGCTGCGAACTATCACACTGCTGAAAATATCGCACTCTATGCTATTTCCTTAGACCCAAGGAAGCCCTGTTGTTTTGCAGTTGCTGGATCAGATCAGTATGTAAGGATATATGATACCCGTAAGATTTTTGTGGATGGGAATTCTAGTTTCAGTCGCCCAACTGAGCACTTCTGCCCTCCGCATTTGATTGGTCGAGTGGAAGAAGAAATAACTGGTTTGGCCTACTCACAGACCAGCGAGCTATTAGCGTCCTATGGTCAAGAAGATATCTACCTTTTCTCAAGAGAGCATGGTTTACACTTCAACAATGTTGAGGTCAATAAACGACTCCTGGAGGATATGATTGAGCCTTCATTTAGTGATAAGTTGCCTGTACCTAAGAAATTCAAGGGACACCGGAATGAGGAAACCGTGAAGGGGGTTGACTTCCTTGGCCCCAACTGTGATTTTGTTACCTCTGGGTCAGACTGTGGCAGCATATTTATTTGGAGAAAGAAGGATGCAGAACTGATCAGAGCGATGCGTGGAGATAAGCGGGTTGTAAACTGTGTCGAACAGCACCCTTCTGGGATTGTTCTAGCAAGTAGTGGCATTGAGAATGATATCAAGATTTGGGAACCTGGTGAAGGTGAAAACCGCTCCATCGTTCAAGCTGACGAGGTATGTGCATGCTGTACTTGATTCTCTTATCCTTCTTCTTCCTGGTTTCTTATTATGTTCTTGGTATGCACATCCTGTCATAAAATCACCTAATGTATTGGACAAGCATGACAAAAAATTCTAACAACATTTGCATAACGATTTAGCTTGCTTGGTGTTTGTATTGTGAATCTGAAGTATCCACTGTAAGCTGTGTAAAGGAAAAGACCAGAGTGGATCAGTTTTGCATTAGAAAACAACTTGAGTTAGGAATGACGGTCTCTTGTTGGAGTCGCTATTGAACTACCAGAATCTAACGTTATGAAAATCCATGTGATGTTGATTATTGCAAAAGGCATGCTCAGTAGTTTGATGCACCACAGTTCTCATGTATATAAAACTAAAAGATAGTGATCGAATTATAGTTTAAGCTTTTAAAATGTATAGTTGTTTTAATGAAAAACCAAAAGAAAAGAGAGAGGATGTGTAATCTACCTTAGTCCACGCAAAAGCTAATTTATTTTTTTATTTTGGTGCTATAACAGTGGTATGATCCTCCAAACCACATTCCTGTTCTTATTACTTGACACTTTCGGAGATATCGGTTTCTGCTGCTCTACTTTTGAGTGTGAACAGAGAAAATGTTATTGCTACACGAGTGATTTTGGAATGCTGACATGGAATTTGAATTTTGAAGGACGATGACAATACTGTTTGGATCCACGGCAGCAGTGATTCTGATGACTTCTTTGACGACAATGGTTTCGGTTTGATGGTCATGGAACCGATCCATTTATATGAAAACAGCGATAATGATTCATATGAGGAGGATACATCGTCAGAGGAACATGACAGTGATGGTGACAGCAGTGCCGGAGATGAAGATTCCGATGGGGGAAACAGTGCAGGAGATGAGGGCGACGATTGATGATCAAGGACACGGATCCATGCCTATTCCCAGGGAGCAAATCTTCATCCGAGAACAGCTGATTCTTTTGTGGTTGTGGTTGTGGTTGTAGCCTTGTAGGTTATTTTGGGAGGAGCAAGGCTTACCCAAAAAAACAAAAAAAAAAACGTTTTTAGTTAGGATTATCATGGGTTACTGTTTGGTGTTCCTCTGTGTATATATTTTTCGTCGGAATTGGGGTAGTCTACCGTACCGATGCAAACGTACTGTGGAAGCTAATGTTCGAACGGGAGACTGAAATGGTCATGATGTTGAATGGCATCAAGTATTCAACCATTTCATACAATAGTTTGGTGGAAAGTTTATAAAAAATTGTCTCCTCTTCGTGGATGGCCATTTCTAGTTAAGATCAGGAAACTTCACACCCTTAATGATCTACCTAATCTACTATATAACTAAAAGCTAAATGAATCTAGCTTCGCTGCTGGGTGTCAAGATAAAATTAGGGCTCGTTTGGGAGCTTGAAAACCGGCGAGTTTTCCTGCCTAAACCCAGGTTATCTATCCCCCGTGTAAGAAATTATCCGTGTAGCTATCTCAATGTTTGGAAGCCCATAGGACAGGAAAGCGTGACCCTGGCTCGAGCCGGTTTTCACGGGGAGAGAAAACGCGCCTCGAAAGGCCGGGCATGCAGTCCACTCCCCTCGCCATGTCCTCTTCCGTATCTGTCGCTGCCTCTGTATCCACTCCGAAATTGTTAGCAGGGAGGGCAGGTTACAGTTCGTTTCGCTACACGGTACCCAAACGGGCACAGGGTAAATGCCGCCGTCGGGCAGCAGCACATGGGTGATAGACACTGCAGGTAATGCCCCACCGGTGGTGGCTGACCAGGGTGGGCTGTTACCTAGCTTCCAAACGAGACCTAAAGTTTGTTCACTAACGGACAACAAAATAAGTATTGCTTTTGTTTTTTTATTTGTCGCGGTTTAGTTGAAAAATAATTTTTTTAATTTGTCGTGGTTTATTTAAAAATAAACTCGCGGACAACAAATATTTTAGAACGTAGGTAGTAGGATTTAGATAAGTGGGTACGAGGCAAATGAGATAGAAGTGGATGGCGGCCTAAAAGACAGTTGGTTTTCTGGTCTAAGCTTTTAGTTGACTAGAGTTGACAACTAGAATTTTAGACCAATCTAGTTTACTTGTGTGATCTGAATAAAGTTAGTTAAACTTCTACAAATATTCGAGAATGAAAGTAGTAGGATTTAGATATGTGGGTACGATGCGAATGAGATAGAAGTGGATGGCGGCCTAAAAGACACTTGGTTTTTTGTCTAAGCTTTTAGTCGACTAGAGTCGACAACTAGAATTTTAGACCAATCTAGCTTACTTGTGTGATTTGAATAAAGTTAGCTAAACTTCTACCGGTACTTTAGACGAATCTTGAGTTGGTTAGTTAGTCTGAGTAGCACTCATCAGATCATAGGTTTGACTCCCCGCGGGAGTAAATTTAAGGATGTGGTTAAACAAATCATCTCGTTTGTCCTACACCAAAGTGTAGGTCTAAGACTCGGTCGTGGTTGTTTCTCACATGAGCTACAGTACCGCTGTGTATGGATGGAGCAAGAGTTCGAAGGTTTTCTTGACCTGCGTGAGATCTTCTTCTTAATATAATGCCCAGAGTTGTCTTACACCGCATGTCAAGTTTTTTTTAAGATAGAGTGATCTAAAATTTTGTAACTAACCTTCTAACCATGATATTTAAATAAATTTAGCATTTTTATGTTATATATATATATATATATATATATATATATATATATACACACGAGTAGCACATATATATGTTAGGGTGGATGGACATCACATACAGTGACGAATAACGATGCTCTATATATATAATAAAGAGTAAAGTGTGCTTACGGTCTCTAAATTTGTTCATGTATGTCAAACCGGTCTTTAATAGTTGACGATTAGATCCCTAAAACATTGTTCTGGTGTCATTTTAATTCAATTGACTGTGAACAGAATCTGATTAGCTGACGTGGCCTTGCCATAGTGTCGTCCATGTGGCACAACATCGTCGGAGCATGACACGGCGAGGAGGTGGCCATGTGGTAAGAGCATGCCACGTGGATGACACGGTGGCAAGGCCATATTAATTAACCAGGTCTTGTTCACAGTCGATTAGACTAAAATAACACCCGAATAATTCTTAGGGACCTAATCTATTATTCTAAGAGTTTAGGGACCAGTTTGACAAACCTGAGATCGCCAGCCCACTTTAGGAGGTGTTTGTTTTTAGGGACTAATTTTAGTCCATAAATTGCACGAAAAAACTAAAACTCTATGTTAGTTTCCGTATTTGGTAATTTAGTGACCAAAATGGAATAAAATGAAGGGACTAAAAATTAGTCACTAGAAACCAAACACCCGAGCTGGTTTGTGAAAATTTATTATAAAGTTAGGGGGTTTTGGTTTTTAGAGACTAATTTTTAGTCCCTCCATTTTATTTTATTTTACTTATTAAATTACTAAATACGAAAACTAAAATAGAGTTGTAGTTTTTATATTTAGCAATTTAGTGACTAAAATAGAATAAAATGAAGGGACTAAAAATTACTCCCTACAAACTAAACACCCTTTTAAAACGGATTAAGACCATGTTTTGACGCCCCCAATTTTTTTTTAAAAATCTGGTTTATATAAATTGAGGTGGTTCGAATTGGTAGACACGGTTTATAAAAATTAGATTCTTAGTTTCTTAATAAGAAGCTGGTCTAAAAACTGGTGTTAAAAAAACTGGATTGCTTTCAGACAGGTCTAACAAAAAAAATGTTGTGAAAATCGACCAACTGAACAGAAGATGTGGGGCCAACAAGCTCCGTTAATTCTCACCCGCTCCTTCGAAAAGAAATGAAATGATGCCTCCCAGCAGAAGAAGAAAAACATCTCACGCCACGCCTGCTCCAGCACCTCGCTCTCCGCTCCGTTGGCCCCATGGAGTCCGTCGCGTCCGCCGCGATCGCCACCACCTCCCGCTCTCTCCCGCTCCCCTTCTCTTCTGCCCCGGTCCACCGCCGGCGCCGTGCCGCCTTCCTCCCCGTTGCCGCCTCCAAGCGTACGTGTCCGTCCCTCCCCTCCCCTCCCCTCCCCTCCCCGCGCGTCTCGTTTCGACCACTCCGGTGGCGTAATCCTCACACATCACGAGTCATGTACAGGTCACGACGACGACAAGGAGGCCGCGAAAGGGTCCAGCTCGGAACCACGGCGCGAGCCTACCAGCCTCGCGCCGTACGGACTCTCCATCTCGCCACTCTCCAAGGTACGGACGCGGCGGCGGTAAACCCGCCGTAACCACCTTTGGCGCAATCCGACAGCACCCCGGGCCGATTCGCTCGTTTTCGTGCCGTCTCGTCCTGCATTTCTATTGGGCATCTCTTAGTAACTAGCACTCGGATCGAACTGGGCGGGTTTAGGCTCGCTTTGCGCTCGCAGATTCGCGCCATCTCGTGCGATTTCTCGCTTCGATTCGCTGCCATGCCGCCCGCAAATTGTCTGATCGAGCTGTTTGATTGGTTGATGCTGTGACGTCGGCTGACCTGGCTCCTGTGCCGCATCGGCAGGACGCGGCCATGGGGCTGGTGGTGAGCGCTGCCACGGGGAGCGGCTGGACGACGGGATCGGGGATGGAGGGCCCGCCGACGGCGAGCAAAGCCGGTGGGGCTGGCAGGCCGGAGGTGTCGACGCTGCCTTGGTCCCTCTTCACGAAATCACCGCGGCGGCGCATGCGGGTGGCCTTCACCTGCAACGTGTGCGGGCAGCGTACGACCAGGGCCATCAATCCTCATGCCTACACCGATGGAACTGTGTTTGTTCAGGTATGAACTAGTATGTGGTTAGTGTAACCAATGTCTTAATAAGAGTCAAGTTAAGATGATCCTTGTCCTGCCGTAGTTAAGTGTATGGATGTGCCCAAATTATAGGTCGTTTTGGCTTGTTTAGTTACATTAGATATAATGCATGTCTAGATACATAGCTTTTGCTATGTACCTAGAAAAGCCAAAAAGACCTATAAATGGGAACGGAAAAAATTCTGCATCTGTTCAAAATTTAAGAACTTGGATATCCTAGAGATGAGAAAAGAGACATCATGTTGCAATAATCTGATGCAATTCTTCTGAATATTGAAAGAAATGAATACTGCTGTCAATAATTACTACAGTTTTACCATGGGTTATATATTCTTCCACAAAATTGCCATATGTACCATTCAAAATTGCCATTTTGTGTGTGTGCTCTATATAGATGTTGGATTAGATATGTAGTGTTCTTTCAGTTTCAGACGCGTCAATTGCTTAAATAATTGTAGTCCATCCAATATCAACCCAAGATGTGTATCTTCTTTTGGTGTAAAGCTCAAGCTTGCCTGTATTGTGAATTATCATAGTTCTCTATTAGGTTTGCGGTCATCTCTGGCCTTGATTTTTTTTTCTTTCTATACATGGAACTCCAGATCTAAATTGTTTTTCACATGTAATTAGCTACGACCTATGCGGGACAATGATACCTGCAAGTTGTTCTTTTCCGCATTTGAATGTTGTCCCTTTCTTTCACCGGTGCTGCATTCTGTCTAGCTGTTTGCTTTCAAATGTATGTATCCACATTTGCTTGATCTTGGTCTGTTGTTACAGTGCTGCGGTTGCAACGTGTTCCATAAGTTGGTCGACAACCTGAACCTGTTTCATGAGATGAAGTGCTATGTTGGCCCAGATTTCCGCTACGAAGGGGATGCTCCATTCAACTACCTTGACAGAAACGAGGATGGCGACAGTATCTTCCCTCGCTAAAGCCTCCCTTATGTTGCAGACTTGCAGTACCCAAAAACAAATGATCGGTCCTGTTCTAATTTGTTCGTGTAGCTGTACTTAATAAGCAGATGTACCTTCATGAACCTGTAAGACTAGTTTATCATACGCATAGATGACCAGTCACTAGAATCTACACTGGAGTTGTAATGTCGGTGACCAGTTAGTGTAATTTTCAATTGCCTGTCAACTTTTGGGCATATAATAAAAAATATGACCTGCATTTCGTCATTTGTTTCAACAAGAGCGGTGCCAGTTTTCCCTCTAGACGGTACCTTACCTTTTCATTTTTCTCATTTTCTGGATCTTAAGTTATGATGCTTTGTCATTAAGCATCTGAACTCTTCTTTTACAAGGATATAAGCGGATTTACGGAAAACAGTGGTGTTGGGTATATATGGATAATGTTGATACATAAATGCAAATTTGTGGGTTGCACTCCCCATCAGCCATCAGAATGTTAGTTGTCGATCTCAGAAGCTGTTCTGCTTCCTAATGGTCATAGATGAAGTAAAAAGTATATCTTGATCTCATTCAGAAGAACAGGTACGACTGTCAAGATTTGACAGTGCTGGAGGAAAATGAGCTGGTATATGGTGACACATCGCCTCCCGTATGACGAAAACAAAATACTAAAAGATTTTAACACATCGCTACTATTTCCTCAAGCTTGGTTTATCATTTGGATTGATGGGCTCGTAGTGGATCCACTGCTTATTCTTGAGAGGTTGGCTTTCTATCTGGAATCGACATTGCTTTCTGATGATCTGTGGCCTGTGGGACAGAATTTCTTTGCAGATATCTATGGCATGGAAAAAAAAAATACACGTTTGCAGTAGTTTGTTTTGGGCTCTCACACTGTCACAGTGGCCTCCCCCCAACAGGCCCCAAAGCCGTAGGCCTGACACGGGAGCACGGCGGCGGCGGCGGCGGCGGAGGAGGAGGAGGAATGGCGAGACGAAGCAGAGGTAGGCACTGACCCGACCCAATTGGCGCTGCGCTTCCTGTTCGGATCTAGCTAATGGTTCGGTTCGGTCTTAGGCGGCGGCATCGTCACGGAAGCGGCGTTGAAGGCGCACGCGGCGGCGGTGCGGGTGGTGTCCCGCAGGGGCGCCGTGCGGCTGGTGCTCGTGTCGGCCATCGCCTGGGCCATGCTCGGGCTCGTCGCACTCGCCTTCCACCTCCGGCCCTGCAGCTCCCCCGTCGCGTTCCTCTCAGGTCAGCCAGCTAGGTCGCCGACTCGCCGCGGCTTCCATCGCTGCTATCCGTACTTCCGTAGACCCACTGCAGCGTGTTTCGCCTTTGCAATGCGCAAATGCCATGGGCTTGATGATGCATCGGTGGAACAGTAGCAGAGGCTTGCTTGCTTACATTGCTTCGGGAGTCAGTTACCTCGCATTGTACCCCTGATAAGGAATGGAAACACTATCTGACAACTAATCCTCTTGGTTATCTCACGTCTCCTTCCATTATTCAGTGTGCAATCGTACGTTTAAGATGTCTTGCTTCTGAGTTCTAGCTAATATGTTCTTCTAATACATTGTTTAATTTAATCTCTAATATAACACTTTCTGGTCTTCCATAGGCTGCCTATCATAATAGTGGTACTCTTTGTCTTATCAGTTATCATCACATGCTTTGTTGCGCCTTGTATCTCTGCAGCCCTTTGTGAAAAGGACAGTAAAGTTTTCTCGGTGTTGGACTCGATGGGGCTCTCATCGAAACCACTCCACCGTAAGATTCGTGCCTTAAAAAAAAATCCTTTTGGTGGCTAAATTGTGACTGCTTCGTAGCCCCACATTTGTACTTCAATCTACAGGCTGCCCGATACCTGTTGCGAATGATCCAAATGCTATTGCCATCCCAAAGAGGACTCCCAACACAATCGTGAAGAAGTTGTCATATATAACGGTTGACAAGCAGGACAAAGATCCTTCACCGCTGTTTGGAGGGCACCAAAACTGGAAACAGAGGGAGGAGAGCTTTAAACTGAACTCTACCATGAAGGTAACTACTTGCCTTTAGTTTGTGCATGTATTGTATAAACTTGCTTGTACACTTCAGTTTAACTTTTATGCTATAGCTTTTAGTGTGAGTGGCAGTGAGAGGCTAAGTGTATAATGGTGGAAAAATCTGCTGCATTCTCCTTTTTACTTTATAGATTAGGGCATTTGGCACTGAAGCATGTGCAGATATTGTTGAATGCTAAATGAATGAGTCTGGTATCAAATCGCATGCAAGGCAAATGAAGAAATCAGCCCTTTGGGTACCATTATAACTTCACTAGGGGGCGTGCTCCCCGGTGCTGCATTCAAGTATTTGGTGTCTTCACCTTGCATCTGCTGTTTTCCATCCGTGGTGTCTTGCAAACTGCACCAACGGTACGCACATTGTGTGAACTGTCTTGGAAACACCATCAAGATCAAAATTACATGAAACTTATTTGAATCTCACAGAAATTCCAGAACATAAAATTAATCAGTCGATGCATAAGCCAGTCTTCAACTTGATATTCTCCAAGATTCATAGATGATGAAGATCAGATCAGTCACTAGAATCTAAAGGTGGAGTTGATATTTCGCTGACCAGTTGGTGTAACTTTCATGTGCATGCCTGGTTGGGGCATACAAAAATATGACCTGCATATTCATCATTGTTTCTAAAGAACAGTGCACATTTTCCCTCTAAGTGGTATCGTAAAATGACCTTTTCTTTTTGCTTGTTTTCTGAACCTTAAGTTGTGATGCTTATTGTTAAGCCCCTAAGCTCTGTTATATGTGCTTGGTTTGTGGTATATACTCAGGTTCACTGTGGATTTATGAAAAATAGTGGTGCAGATATGGATACCATTGATCTCAAGTACATACAGAAATGCAGATTTGTGGTTGCCTCTGGTATTTTTGATGGCTACGACATTCCCCATCAGCCATCCAATATTAGTCATCGGTCTCAGAAGTTGTTCTGCTTCCTGATGGTGGTAGATGAAGTATCTCTTGATTTTGTTCAAAAGAACGCAAGTGTCAAGATTGACAGTGCTGGGGGGAAATGGGTTGGTATATGGCGACTTATAAGGGTACATCGCCTCCCATTTGACGAACCTAGAAGGAATGGAAAGATACCAAAGATTTTAACACATAGGCTGTTTCCTGAAGCTTGGTATAGCATTTGGATTGATGGGAAAATGGAGCTCATAGTTGACCCACTTCTTATTCTCGAGAGGTTGGTTTACTATCTGGAACCTCAGACACATCATATTTGCTTTATTTATTGATAATGATCTGAAATGGAAATTCTTTGCAGATATCTCTGGCGTGGAAAAAACACATTTGCAGTAGCTGCCCATAAGCATCATAGGAGCATCTATGAAGAGGGTGATGCAATCAAACGGCGGAAGCGATATGCTCGTCCTTTGGTTGATCTTCAGATGAAATTATACTATTATGAGGGGATGGAGCCTTGGAGCCCAAAGAAAAAGATGCCTAGTGGTGAGCGCAATCACATATGCCCACAACATTCTACACAACTGTTGTTGTTTGTTGCTTAACATTAGTACTTTCTGAAAAACTGGTCCCAATCCACATTGCTTACAAGACCAAGTATAAGTTGCAGATGTGCCGGAGGGAGCAGTGCTGATCCGGGAACATACGACGATGACCGATCTCTTCAGCTGCCTCTGGTTCAACGAGGTCAATCTTTTCACGCCGCGTGATCAGATCAGCTTTGGCTACGTGGTGCATAGGCTCGGAGGCGCTCTCAAGTTCTTCATGTTCCCCAACTGCGAATACAATTCGCTGTTCATCCTGCACGGACACACGAGAGAACACTCCTCTAAAGTCGAGTGGGCCAAAACAACCGATGAGATTGTGAAGAAGGGACTGAAGGAGAGTAGAGGAGGATTAGGGCTATGGACTCCGTATCCTGCAGATCTCAGCTCCGTGGAAGTCCCTGCTGTAAAAAGGACTTCACCGGCAGGCTAGGCTGGGATTTTTTGGTCTTCTATTCGTTCATGGTTGTAAAAAGTAGAACACTACTGATTTCCCCCCCTTTTCTTTTCTCGCTTAATCAGACGAGATCATGTAATTCCTGTAGATTCTGTGGTAACTGAACCCCGGGGGTACCGTAGGCTAATGCTTGGAGCTTGTTGCTTCCAGCCGGTTCTGTGCAATTTAACACTCATTTACATATGTGCCATAAAAATAAAAATAGAAGATTCATGGTTCATCACATCTGCTATAGGGATATCAAATCAACATTATAAGTCAACGCCTGAAAAATAATTATAACAACTGGAAATAATCAGCACCAAAGCATCATGCACTTTCAAATGAATCATTTGCCTCTTTCAGCTGATACAATCTCATCAGCATTCTGTGATCTACCAAAAGTTCCTACACCAGAATCACAAGGACCAACTCGAGTGGAATACGAGACCAGGTCTGCACCTCCGGCCATCCACGTTGAACACGATGCCAGGCTGCACGGCAGCAGCCTTCCCCAGATGCAAGTTCAGAAATCCCTCCACCTGAAACAGTTGCGGTTTTTCCTCAGTGCCTCTACGCAAGCTCACGCCCCATCCAAGGTCACCTTCCGGCGTATCTGACAGTGTGAGGGCCCATCTCAGCAAACGTGAGCTTGACTTCTTGTTCAACTCGATCCAGGCCCCGATTCTGGAGTCCTCATCAATTTCCAGCTCAAGACCAACGCAACCTCCAGCAGTTGGTTTCCTCTTCCGAGGAACTACACTGGGTCCATGCAAAGCAGCAGACAGGGTCAACTTTATGTCATCAGGGAACTGGTACGAGATTTGCCCAAACTCTGTACAGACTCTGCTGGCTTCACCGCCGTTTACTGGCCTCGCGGCAACTGAGATCAGCTGCGCTATAGAAACAGCGAAGTTCTTCGATCTCAGTATTAGGCCGCCAGCATATCTGTGGCTTTTACTCAGCAAAGGTGGCCTCAGCGAAGATCGCAAACTGGCCAGCCAATGTTCCTGTTAAGCAAACTGTTACCTTACCACATTAGCAGGCAAAAATGGTAGTATTGAAGGCATCGCTGCTCGTCTGAAGAAATTACCTCTCGGATATTTTGGTCCGTTGAAAAATCTTTACACCTAGCTCCTTTCGGTACAACAGCAACCGAAAACGAGTCACTGATGTTCGACAGGTACATCAACTTTGACAACACAAAAGGGGTCTCGATGTGATCGTTTTCCTGAGACACGTATCTATGTTCGGTGCTGAGCTCGGCAAACAGGGAATCCTTCTTCCTGACAGGAGCCTCAAACACAAACCGTGAACTGATACAAGATTCTGCTTCTGAGATGTCTCTTGGGAGCGAGCCAGCGACATTGACAACGCCCTTGACCCGAGTGCTTTCTTCTGCGAACGGACCAACTTTGGTAGCTTTGAACAACGAGATCACTCTTTCAACTTTCTCTTGCCTCTCCCTCAGCTGCATAATGTCGTAAAACGCTTGTCGCTGCAAACGTTTCAAGATCTGTACCTGAAGTAAATAAAGAATGGAAGGCACATGAATCAGAGGCCCCGAAGGAAATGCCAAACAAAACCAAAAGCAGCAGAGCCCGTAATTGAACATCAAGTTTACGCCAGTCCCTTGACCCAAAATCATGTCACGAATAGAGAAGGCGTTAAGGGCACATGAGAAGAAAAAGGCCACATTCTATTTTCTGAATGTATTTAAGGAACTAGAACACCACACTTGTCTATCCCATTTTATGATTGGAGAAAACATGAATTACAAAGAAAAATATCTGTGTCACGGGTGATGTACAAATTGGCTCAATTTAGCAAACGTGCATTGAAATATTCCAGACTTAAATATTTGTCAAACAATGTTCATACACATCAGATAGTTTATGAACGTGGGCAACACAAAATGGTGCAGCTCACTGCCTTCCTGTCCTAATGTGGCTTCCAAAAGAAAAAAAGAATGGTACATAAATGCAACAAATAGGCCACAGCTTCCACAGAACCCTACATCGATCGGGAAAAAAAGGGGAAGCTTTTGGCATTTACAGACACGCTCAAACTAGACCCGCCGGCATCCTAATCCCCGGCAACGCGAACGGGACAGAGCCCTACCTATACGGGCTACGTCGTGGGGTTTGAACTTTGAACTTGAAATGCGAGAAGACAGAGAAGGGTGTGGATTCGCTTACGGGGTTAGGGTCGGGGTCCGGACATGGCGGCGGCGGCGGCGGCGGGCGGCGGAAGGGGAGGAGGAAGCGCTTGGCGGAGTCGGCCATGCCGGTGGCCCGATTCACCGCGGAGGTCCACGCCGCATCCATCCTCTTCTTCCCCGTCGGCCACGCTTCCCTCCGCGACACTGGAGGAGAGCGTGCGAGAGGCTCGACTCCACTGGATGGATGGATGCTTCGAGGTCGACTGGCCGAGGAGGAAAGGCAGGACAGACAGCTTCTCGTGGGATCCTCGGTAGTGGAGCTCGAAATCGGGAGGCCAGAGCCACCAAAAAGGCTCAATTAGGCCTGATCCAAGTGGGCTCAATTCCCTCTTTTTTTATTCATGTGGAAGCCAATTCGGCCCTATCCCGAGGCACCAACAAGGATGATGGGCCACCACGACCGCCGCTACATAGTTTTTTCTATTTCTATATTTTAAACGCCGTCACAAAGGGCGCACAAAAAACATACACTTCCTACAGTTTTTAACTTTCTACAGCTTTTATAACAAACTGTAAGAAATAAATAACTTTCGAGAGGCAACTGATAGTTCTAGAAAATAAGCATAACTTCCTACGGTATTTTATAAAAGTTGTAGAAAGTTAGCTTTCATATGCTGACCCGCGTGTGTGGTCAAACGAGTCGCTAACTTCCTATGGCCGTCTCTAGGAAGTTAGCATGGCCAACTAACTTCCTACGACCTTCTCTAGGAAGTTAGCTTTCCGTGTTTAATGATTCAAACGAAAAGCTAACTTATTACGACCTGCTCTAGGAAGTAAGTTTATCTTGCTAACTTCCTACGGCCTCCTCTAGGAAGTTAGCTTTCAGTTGCTGACCGCGGGTGCGGTCAAACGAGCCGCTAACTTCCTACGGCTGCCTCTAGGAAGTTAGATGCCCATGCTAACTTCTTACGACCGCCTCTAGGAAGTTAGCTGTCCATGCTAACTTCCTATGGTCTCCTCTAGAAAGTTAGCTTTCAGCTTTTGACCAGTCAAACGAAAAGCTAACTTTCTATGGCATGCTCTAGGAAGTTAATTAACTTTCTAGAGTACATGTAAAACCTCTAGGAAGTTAAATAACTTCCTACGGCTTTACTCTAGGAAGTTATATTTTTTATCTTAACCCCCGAATCAACCTTATATTCTCCTCGCTTTCCTTTCTCGCTCCCGTTTCTTCTAGCCATCGCCGACCGCACCCCAGGCCCGCCCGCCACCGGCGCCCCGCGGTCGCCCCCGCCGGCGTGCCCGCCCCCACCAACCGTCCCCGCACCGACGGCGCCCCCGCCCGCCAGCCGGCCTGAAAGTCACCTAGAGGGGGGTGGATAGGCGGAAAGTGAAATTTACAACTTTAAACACACTACAAGCCGGGGTTAGCGTTAGAATAAAATCTGAGTCCGGGAGAGAGGGGAAAACAAATTAACCAAGAAAATAAAGCGGATGACACGATGATTTGTTTTACCGAGGTTCGGTTCTAAAGAACCTAGTCCCCGTTGAGGTGGTCACAAAGACCGGGTCTCTTTCAACCCTTTCCCTCTCTCAAATGGTCACTTAGACCGAGTGAGGCTTCTTCCTTAATCTCACGGGTCACTTAGACCCCGCAAGGACCACCACACAATTGGTGTCTCTTGCTTCGCTTACAAAGCACTTGAGAGTAAGAAGTGAGAAAGAAAAGAAAGCCAACCAAGCAACAAGAGCAACAAAGAAACACAAGAACGATCCTCTCATAAGTCCTAAAGCACTAGAATTGAGTTGGGGACTTTGATTGGATCGATGGCTTTGATTTGTGTCTTGGAGTGTTGCACTTTGCTCTTGTATTGAATGAGGAGTGCTAAATGCTTGGATGGTTGGAGTGGAGGTGGTTGTGGGGTATTTATAGCCCTCAACCACCAAAACAACCGTTGGGAGTGGCTGTTGTCGATGGGCGCACAGGACTGTCCGGTGCGCCAGCCACGTCACCCAACCATTAGGGTTTGGGCGCAGACAACCATTGGAGACTTTGTCTTCTAGTGGCACCGGACAGGCACTGTTCACTGTCCGGTGCGCCTTTGACTTCTGTTCTGACTTCTGCTGCGTACTGTAGCGCTGTCAGGGCACTGTGCAGTCAACCGTTGCGCTGGAGAGCCGTTGCTCCGCTGGTGCACCAGACAGTCCGGTGGCACACCGGACAATCCGGTGAATTATAGTGGAGCGGCGCTGAAGAAACCCGAAGGTGGCGAGTTTGGACTTGTACGGTCCTGGTGCACCGGACAGTGTCCGGTGGCACATTGGACAGTCCGGTGCGCCAGACCAGGGCACACTTTGGTTCTTTTGCTCCTTTGCTTTTGAACCCTAACTTTGATCTTTTATTGGTTTGTGTTGAACCTTTATGCACCTGTGGAATATATAATCTAGAGAAAACTAGTTAGTCCAATATTTGTGTTGGGCATTCAACCACCAAAATTATTTATAGGAAAAGGTTAAACCCTATTTCCCTTTCAATCTCCCCCTTTTTGGTGATTGATGCCAACACAAACCAAAGCAAATATATAAGTGTAGAATTAAACTAGTTTGCATAAGGTAAGTGCATAGGTTACTTGGAATTAAACCAATTTTTACTTTTACTAGATATGCATGGTTTGCTTTCTTTTATTTAACATTTTGGACCACACTTGCACCACTTGTTTTGTTTTTGCAAATTCTTTTGGAAAGTCTTTTCAAAGTCTTTTTGCAAATTGAAAGTCGCCTAGAGGGGGGTGGATAGGCGAAATCTGAAATTTACAAATTTAAGCACACACTACAAGTCGGGGTTAGCGTTAGAATTAAATCCGAGTCCGAAAGAGAGGGAAAACAAATCAACCAAGAAATAAAACGGATGAACACAGTGATTTGTTTTACCGAGGTTCGGTTCCAAAGAACCTAGTCCCCATTGAGGTGGTCACAAAGACCAGGTCTCTTTCAACCCTTTCCCTCTCTCAAACGGTCACTTAGACCGAGTGAGCTTTCTCCTTAATCAAACGGGTCACTTAGACCCCACAAGGACCACCACACACTTGGTGTCTCTTGCTTTGATTACAAGTCACTTGAAAATAAGAATGGGAATAGAAGAAAGCACGATTGCAAACACCAAGCAACAAGAGCGACAAATAACACAGAGATCACACTCTCTCTCAAGTCGCTAATCACTAATAATCACTTGTCTCAATTGTGGAACTTGGAGAGATTGGAAGCTTTGATTGTGTCTTGGAATGAATTGCTAGCTCTTGTATTGAATGTAAAAGGTTGGAATGCTTGGGTGTAGTGAATGGAGGTGGTTGGGGTTGTATTTATAGCCCCCAACCACTTCCTAGCCGTTGCTTCATTTCTGCCAAACGCGTACTGTCGCAGAACCTCCTAAGTTATAGGGCCCACATGCACCTGTCCTTGTCTTAAAGACCTCAGACGGATATGCATGTGTACCAAACAACTTAACAGGATCTGTCCGAGTGTCCCAAGGACCCCGGATAAACGACTTACCGCCAAGATCGCAAGATTAAGTAAACACAAATCACACACCAACATTTGCAGCGGAAATAAATTCTTTATTACAAAATGATTACATGTTACAATAAGTTTACATTATACAATTATCGGAGTGATTACAAAAGAAAATGATTAAAAAGAATTACAATTTGAATGTATAAAACATTTATAAGTTTTAAAATACATGCTAGCTTAAGTGACAGTCCTCAATAAAGAAGCTAAAGATGTGATATACTTATATAAGAAGGCCGAGCCCACCGGCACTTAGCACCATCCACAACAGAACAAACTTATAATCCTGAAAAACAACAGGGAATAAAACCCTGAGTATGCAATTACTCAGCAAGACTTACCCGACTAAAGAAAAGACTCTCAAGGGTATGCTGGTTTGTTGGGAATCAAGGTAAAGCTCATCAAATTTCAAAGACTCGTTTTTGCAGAAAAGCTTACTAGTAGTGGATCCTTATGCCAAACTTTTACTTCACAAATTAAGTACTTTTCCTGAATCTAGATTTGCCTAATCTAGAGCATTCACTTGTCCTACACTAAATTCATTTTAGCATCTTTAGTTTCACTTGTTATCTACGATGAGGGTCGAAGATCCAGTCTTCATATCCGAGAAGTTCGGCGATCCGAATCGATTAATACCCAGCTGGGGATCTCCAACCACACGACATATGTAGCACTTAACCCTTGCATATGTCAACTCGCCACCGAGTTTCTCAAGACCAGAATGGGTCCCCGCCAACCGAGAGCTCAGTACCCCACCATCCAGCCTCTTGCCAGGTGGATACACGATACTCTCGCCATCTCTCCACTCCCATTGCGGGCTGGCCTTTTTGGTATTGGTCCAGCCGAGGCTAAGCTTACCCATGATGAGGCATGTGGCTAGTTAAAGGGTCCTAGATCAGCAGGCCAACAATCGGAACGGTCCTTAATCGACACAGACAGGCGACCTTTCCTGCTCAACGTCTGGTCTCATCTTATTATTTAACACTCAAACCATGTACCTGACAGAGGTACAATACTCGAATAATGAATTCATCATTGCGAGCGATGCCTTCATTATTGCAAGTTCTTTTTCATAAAACCCATATCCAGTGTTGCACAACATTCTTTTTAAAAGAAACACTTTTAGTTTCTAAGCAGGGCTAAGCCTCATTAGTTCTCTTTATAAAACAGGTATCAAGGAATAGTAATCGAATTCCAAGGAATGGCAATCCATCAATTGTTTCATCACTCAACTCCTATCACCTAATGCAGCATATAAGTGATAAAAGTTTTAAAACAACAAGGAGGTGGCAAATGCACCGGGGCTTGCCTGGGATAAACACTACGTTAGTGTTGTTAATTGACGACCACTTGGTGAGCATCTTCCATTCTGGTGTTGGCTTGATGCATCCACAAGATTAATCCACCAATACCATCTTATGGTTCGCTCTGATCCATGTCCTTCAGCTCGCATAATCATCTAGCGTACCTATTGGAAATGCATAATGCATATAAGCATGGACATGAATAGCATGAGATAGATATTCTATACTAAAGAGGGTAAACACTTAAAAAATTTATCACAACTCCTATGAGCACACTAGATGTGAAGATATTACTATGTACCACAAGCGCATCTTTTACACTTAAATAGGCCTAACGCAAGTATCAAGCACTCATAACACACTTATAAACATATGACAATCGAATCAACTCAATAATACTAGATATAAATGTCTACTAACCTTCTTCGCATTATTGATTTCATTATAACCACACAAGGTCTAATTAGCTACTAGTTCCAATACATTCATCAAAGTATTAATTCCCAAACTAATTGGTTTAAAGCACACATTAAGAAAGAAAAACTCAACCATGTGCAACAAGACATTTGGATAAACATTTCAAATGTCATAAGTCTTCATCACTCAAGAATCAAAAATTGATTACTCCTACATAGCCAAACAGGAATCAAACCAAATACCCCATTGCAGATTTTCTGGACAGCATTCAGCAGTCAACGGTTTTGCTCATAACTCACAAGATATTCATCCAAAATAGTGAATTAAGACTTTCTAGAAAGCTTATAAATCCCCTATAATTTTTGTATTATCAGCATAACATGATTCGGCATTTTGAAAGGTCAATCAGTGCTAAACGTAAATTTTGTCTAGATTTGGACATAATTCGACTACTCACTTCAAAAATCCATAACTGGATATTTAGACGTCCAAAACATGTGATCCTAGACTTTTTAGAAAGCTAATAAAATTGTCTACAACTCATTTATAATCATCTCCAGTTAATTCAATGCGTAGAAAGGTCAGTTAACACAAACAGTCTCTTCTGTCCAGATTTGGACAGATTCAGACTTCATATTTCAAACAGCCATAACTTGACTTCTAGACCACCAAAAAGGGTGCTCCAAAATTTGTTGGAAAGCTTAAGAAAAGTACTACAATTCTCCTATAATTACTAAGAGCTGATTCTCAATTTAACTTAGCCAAACAATCCAATTTCCGGAACCTGTACAGAATTTAGACAGATTCTAAAACTGGACCTGGAAAAATCATAACTCTCAAACTACTAGACCTATGACCATGATATTTTTATACCAGTAAGATGAAGAAGTTATCTACATCTTTTATATATAACACATTCACAGAAAACTTGGTTTACTTTACTAAACTAACTGCTTACGTAAAACTGGTAATGCAGCATTAAACAGCAAGCATCACACATGTTCTTAAAACTTAGAATTCTCTAGTACTTTATTATAAATTAAAGCTAAGATCACCTACTTAATTACACTATACATATACATATTCACCCAAGTATATTCCACATAATATATCATCACAAAAAGAACTCGTCTTAATCATACTACACATATACCTAAAGAATTTACTCTCCTTTGACATGTTCATTCACCAACTATCACACATGTGGACAACAATGAATCTGAAAGTCGACACACCATATGCTTGCGCTACAAACAAGAAAATCATCGACCACAACTCTAATCAATACAACGATCAAATTAACTAAATAGAGTAGCGAATAGGCTCACCAATTCACAAACCGACCCGAAGATCCGCGAGAAAGGCGAGGTTCCCGGTTCGGACCTTCCATCGAACACTTGGCAAACGTCGCACGGACCTCACTTCTTTACCGGTTAACTCCCTCATCAACACACACAATTCACACATTAGTAATCGACGTCGAGCACTAAAGCGACAGGGCAAGAACAGAACCTCACCGGGGGTCGACGGTGTCGCAGGTGGGGCTACACACAACACAAAACTCCTCATGGTCATTTCGTCGAGCACCAGAGAGATGGTGCAAACACCAGTAGAAAGGGGCTGGATGAGCACCATGTGCCATAGGAGAGGCTGAGTGCTTGCAGCAGCAGGGCCGAAGGGGAAGCTGTGGCTGGGGCAGGGGCGAGGTCGGTCACCAAGGAGATGGCTGGGGCAGCGACGGCTATGGAACCTAGCAGGGGCATCGAGTAAAGGGGCTGGCATCCAGGGCACCATGGAAAAACTCGGCTAGGGCTTGAGGGAGGAGGGCAGAGAGCTGCTGGCGAGCTGGACTGAGGGCAGGCGCTAAAACTTGTGCTCGCAGAGGTGATGAGGGATGGAGATAAGGCCGACAGGCAACATGGAGACGTGCGTCCAGCTCTTGAAAAGATAATGCCGACAACGGATAAACTAGAAGCTAGAAACGATGGGATAAGTCTAGAGGAAGATAAGGACGTGTGGGAGTAAGACATGCCGCTTCAGGGATTTTGGCCACGTAATAGTAATGCTGGCGGTGGATGAAATTTCCAAGGAAATCAAGGAACATACGAGAGACACTTTCTGGGAGCCATTGTTTATGTAGGATGAGGATTAGTTGAAGATGGACACTTAGAGGTAAGAAAATTCAGATTTTCCTTCTCCAATCTTTAACCAATAGAATACCCCAAATAAGTGAAAATCTGGGATTTGAATCCGAGCGAGATGCAAACAGACCCATCAAAACAAAATCAATTTTAATGTTTTTAGACTACACTAACACTGGTAGGTATTTTTGGGATCAGACAAATTTCCACAGTTGTAGACAGTGGAACAGATTAATTACGAATACTCAGTTCGGTTTTAATTATCGTGGTCCAATTAAATCTCGCATCAACGCCCTTGTCGCCGAGCTTCTAATAAAATTTACTCGGGTAAAAAATCACAAGAGTGGGTCGAGATTCCAAATTAATGTTTCCTTTATCAATAAATTTTTAAACAGACACAAGACTCGACATTTCGAAAATAAATACGCGAGATCGATATGGCATCGAACTTGTGATCCTTTCAAAAGCGACGACACACATCGTTTACGTGGGCGAGAGGTTGTGCGCTGTCCAGACACCGGTTAATGCTCGCCACACGTCACAATGCCAGACCGCAGAGGGACGCGCACGACGCAGGCGCGAGAGAATTAAAAAAATGGATTCTACAGAACCAGATCCGATTTCAAAGGTTAGAGTTTGGGCAAGACGTCGATGGCTCAACCCAAACGATATTGGATCTGATGTTTCGGAAGATTACTAAAGTCTGAATTTTTGCAAACTAAATTAGGACAATTTAAACATATGGAGACAAACACGATATCAAAATCGTGATAGACAAAGATGATTAAAAATTTAGTGACATTTACATTCACCGCTATCATGTGTTAACGTCCGCACTCGTGGTCAAGAAGACGACAAACACCTGGGGTGTTACAGCCTTCCCCCCTTAAAAGAATCTCGTCCCGAGATTCAGAACGAAAGACTTCTAAGAGTAGAGAGGCATATAACCCTATCCATAATAGTGATAGCATAAGCTAATTCCAAGCAAAGACGATTATCTCAAGATCTCAAGTGAGTGTAGCATGTATCATCTTTATGCTAATTAGAGATGCCAACAATAGAGACGATGATTGGCAGAAGAACACCTAAGGTTCCATGTGTGCAGTTTGCTTTTCCTGATAACACTGTAATATCTGAGTCTGGTGGGCGAGCGGTAGATATACGACTTTACCCAAACAGAACCAGATGCAACCTCTTGGGTAAATCACACAGAAAGAGGTTTACCAACAAGTGGTCACAGTAAGTTCATAGCACACTAGACGGGTGTGAATGTCGAATAACATCACAGTTAACTCGTGTTAGCCAGAAAATCCAAGTCCAATGATGCTAATGGAGACTCAAGGAAACATCAGTGAAGATTATCAACAACTGTTGGCTTCACAATCAATCCACTTTTTTGAGCACTAAGCATGACTCGACCTGATCACATATGCTGGAAAAGCACACGTGAGTCGATCAAGGCACGACTAGAGCGATAATTAGGTGACTATCAGTCGATTTTAACTTGATCTTTGTAAGAACTTTCTTAGGATGGGTTGAACCAAAGTGAGTTTAGCCAACTCGACAAAACGATCTCTAAACTCAACCTTTGTTCATAGGGCAGTTACAAGTTAGTAAAACCAACTTGTTGAACTACTTTTGATATTGAGCAGGTCCTCTCAGTACCACCGGTAAGCCAAGGGTTGAGAGTTCACTCTTATTAACAGTTGATCATGCATTTGGGCAGGAATCCATTTGGTCGGTTGTTCATCCGTTTCTTCTATACAAGATGAACCGACTTGGTTAGGGAATACATGGATTGAATAAAAGAGCGAATGAACAAACTCCTGCATTTCAGTGGCAGGGGAAGCAGATCTCCATTTTGAGAGCTAATCAGTTGTTTTCCAACACTAAAAAGCTCCAAGGCTTCACCTTTACACAAAGGACGTAAAGGGAACTTGTATGAGTAGTCACTACCAAGATCAAAAGGAAAGAGACCACACATGAAAGTGGTATGCTCTTTTTATCCAACAGAGATGATAGATGTTGCTTGATCATTTGACAAACAACATAGAAATTGTTTCAAGGGAGGAGTCCACGGAAGATCACACATCAGTGTAGTTCCACAATGGATCATGACCAGAGACCTTGATACCAGCATCCGACGAGTAGCACAATCCTGTGTGCGCATTCATAGGAGGCTCTCAATTTCGCTGCGGCACCATGAGTCCTTAATCGTGTCACCATTACCGAACAAGGGTATGGTTTAGGATGAACATATGACCATAAGAGAGCTACAAGTGGATTGTCAAGATTACAGACTTGAGATCCTTGTTTTTAAGTTTGAGTGCATCTTAGGTCCAATAAGGGAATTACCTAAACATCTATTTGTATTTGCATGAGTTTGGCCATGGAGTAGGAATCGATAATTCAAACTCATGCATATTTTGAAGATTTATAGGGACTTTGAAGAAATGACAAAATTATGAATTAGATCTCATACAATTTCAAATATTGAGATGATGAGGACATGACTTGATCTAATTGCTAGAACTCCAAAGACCTCGTGAAGAAAATGATCTTCACACAAGATGACACCTAGGATAAGTTGTCAAGAAATTAATACACGTTTAGATCAAGTTTACTAAACAAGGACATAGCTTAGCTTTGGGTTTACGCAAACAAACTATCAACATTCTACCGGCACACAGGCACAAAAATAAACATAAGTTGCACTATCGGTCAAACTAAGAAGAACCACAGACCACATAAACACATGTCTAAAGGACACATCAAACAAAGCTAGAAATTGCTTATAGGACAGTAATGCTTCACACATTTTCCAATTATTTATTATCGAAATAAAGATGAGGGAAGCACGTTCGTTCACAATCACCAATTATCAGAATAAGGGTGAGAAAAGTATATTTGTGCACAAACAACAAACACAATGCAATAATCAGGATGCATGATCGTCTTATTCGTCCTCACGAATTTTGCCAACATAATGTGGCAATAGCGTTCTATATCGGTGGCATATCTACGTTCTCTCTCGGTATATTGCTAGTCGTCAGCTACACATACGTTTCGAAGTTAGTGTACCTGCAGAAAATTCCATCACAGCCCATTTCCCAATGATGCAATTCACACATGACAGTTTATCTCAGTATATACTCCATATATTTCTATATGGAGGCCAGCTCTTCATTAAGCGCCGAGCCACGCATAGGCGCCGCTGCCACACTTTAACCATAGGGCAGCTCATTATGGTAACTCACCTTTTTACCTAAGCGTAGGTGCGTCGTTGCGAGTACATTACACTTCTCAGTATTCCCATGTCTGCATACCCATACACATCCATGGGGTACTGAATCCCAGAAAATTAAATACTCCACATCGCAGCCTTCATATATACATATGTAAAATATGTATATAATCAAGCGTTGTTTATGCTCTCCCCTAGACCGACGTTTGTCCGGTCACGCTCTCACATCTCACCTTACTGAATGGCCTCAAAAACAACATTACACATGTATGCATCACCCTTCCCAGGTTGTGTGTTAGTATTCTGAACTAAGCCACCTAGTAGTCCTTAACTTAGGGCTTATAGAGGATGTCACTAGCATTATAGTTTTTCAAATCTGTTTTTCAAAACCAAACAATGTGTTTAGTTGAAAATAGGTTTTCTAAACCCAAAACTTTTGTTTTGAAAATACGTATGTGACCGTATATACTTAATCCTGCTCCGATACCAGCTGTCGCAGAACCTCCTAAGTTATAGGGCCCACATGCACCTGTCCTTGTCTTAAAGACCTCAGACGGATATGCATGTGTACCAAACAACTTAACAGGATCTGTCCGAGTGTCCCAAGGACCCCGGATAAACGACTTACCGCCAAGATCGCAAGATTAAGTAAACACAAATCACACACCAACATTTGCAGCGGAAATAAATTCTTTATTACAAAATGATTACGGGCATGTTTGGTTCGTTACCTCAATTGCCACACTTTGCCTAACTTTTCTGCCTAAGGTTAGTTATTCAATTCGAACGACTAACCTTAGGCAAAGTTGGCACATTTAGCTACAAACCAAACATGCCCTACATGTTACAATAAGTTTACATTATACAATTATCGGAGTGATTACAAAAGAAAATGATTAAAAAGAATTACAATTTGAATGTATAAAACATTTATAAGTTTTAAAATACATGCTAGCTTAAGTGACAGTCCTCAATAAAGAAGCTAAAGATGTGATATACTTATATAAGAAGGCCGAGCCCACCGGCACTTAGCACCATCCACAACAGAACAAACTTATAATCCTGAAAAACAACAGGGAATAAAACCCTGAGTATGCAATTACTCAGCAAGACTTACCCGACTAAAGAAAAGACTCTCAAGGGTATGCTGGTTTGTTGGGAATCAAGGTAAAGCTCATCAAATTTCAAAGACTCATTTTTGCAGAAAAGCTTACTAGTAGTGGATCCTTATGCCAAACTTTTACTTCACAAATTAAGTACTTTTCCTGAATTTAGATTTGCCTAATCTAGAGCATTCACTTGTCCTACACTAAATTCATTTTAGCATCTTTAGTTTCACTTGTTATCTACGATGAGGGTCGAAGATCCAGTCTTCATATCCGAGAAGTTCGGCGATCCGAATCGATTAATACCCAGCTGGGGATCTCCAACCACACGACATATGTAGCACTTAACCATTGCATATGTCAACTCGCCACCGAGTTTCTCAAGACCAGAACGGGTCCCCGCCAACCGAGAGCTCAGTACCCCACCATCCAGCCTCTTGCCAGGTGGATACACGATACTCTCGCCATCTCTCCACTCCCATTGCGGGCCGGCCTTTCTGGTATTGGTCCAGCCGAGGCTAAGCTTACCCATGATGAGGCATGTGGCCAGTTAAAGGGTCCTAGATCAGCAGGCCAACAATCGGAACGGTCCTTAATCGACACAGACGGGCGACCTTTCCTGCTCAACGTCTGGTCTCATCTTATTATTTAACACTCAAACCATGTACCTGACAGAGGTACAATACTCGAATAATGAATTCATCATTGCGAGTGATGCCTTCATTATTGCAAGTTCTTTTTCATAAAACCCATATCCAGTGTTGCACAACATTCTTTTTAAAAGAAACACTTTTAGTTTCTAAGCAGGGCTAAGCCTCATTAGTTCTCTTTATAAAACAGGTATCAAGGAATAGTAATCGAATTCCAAGGAATGGCAATCCATCAATTGTTTCATCACTCAACTCCTATCACCTAATGCAGCATATAAGTGATAAAAGTTTTAAAACAACAAGGAGGTGGCAAATGCACCGGGGCTTGCCTGGGATAAACACTACGTTAGTGTTGTTAATTGACGACCACTTGGTGAGCATCTTCCATTCTGGTGTTGGCTTGATGCATCCACAAGATTAATCCACCAATACCATCTTATGGTTCGCTCTGATCCATGTCCTTCAGCTCGCATAATCATCTAGCGTACCTATTGGAAATGCATAATGCATATAAGCATGGACATGAATAGCATGAGATAGATATTCTATACTAAAGAGGGTAAACACTTAAAAAATTTATCACAACTCCTATGAGCACACTAGATGTGAAGATATTACTATGTACCACAAGCGCATCTTTTACACTTAAATAGGCCTAACGCAAGTATCAAGCACTCATAACACACTTATAAACATAAGACAATCGAATCAACTCAATAATACTTGATATAAATGTCTACTAACCTTCTTCGCATTATTGAGTTCATTATAACCACACAAGGTCTAATTAGCTACTAGTTCCAATACATTCATCAAAGTATTAATTCCCAAACTAATTGGTTTAAAGCACACATTAAGAAAGAAAAACTCAACCATGTGCAACAAGACATTTGGATAAACATTTCAAATGTCATAAGTCTGTTGGATCTTTTATGGGCCTGGCCCATTTATTGAATAAACTCTAAGGTGTGTAATGGTGGAGAATACCAATAGTACCACATTGGAAGTCCAAGGGTCTTTTGCCTTGACTTATATGGTGGGATTTATTCCACTTAACTTGAGAAGTCAAGAAATGGACAAGGGCGTGCCACACGCGCGCGCGCACGCCGCCGCCGCCGCCGGCCGGGCCGGGCGTGGCGAGGCAGGCAGGCAGGCAGGCAGGCGAGCGGGCGTGGTGTGGTTGTGTTAATTTTTAGCACTCACTAACCGCGTTAACCTTTCAGTTGCCTGTCTCTACGTCAGCCGAGTGACCCTGTCTCTTCGTCTGCCGAGTGACCCTTCTCCTTCAGCTGCCGACTTATGGCGTGACTCGGCAAGAGCTGGCCGACTCATGGCATAACTCGGCTAGAGCTGGCCGACTCTTGGCGTGACTCAGCGACCTTTCTCCTTCAGCTTCCCTCTGCGAGAGGTTAAATAGAGGAGCACCCCTGTCACTCGGTACACGCGAGAAACACTTTCAGTCTCACAGTCCAGTCGCCCGAGTGAGGGTATTTCCATCTCGTGACTCTGCGCGCACAGAGAAGCGAGAGGGCAGGTGCCTCCGAAGCCAGTGCCGTTCGAGACCTTGCACGGGGGATCGACAATTAGGTTTTTGGGGAGCGTCTACGCGACTGCCCAAAACATCTTCAACATGACAAAGGAAGCTGGCCAAGGATCTGGATCATCAGAGCGCATAGGAGGGTATGATCAGTTTATTTACTTACTGTTTTGTGTTCTGGAGATTATATATGTTTCATATATTCATCTATGCTGTTTCATATTTATGAATGATTTTATTTTATCTGTTATGTCTTATTATAATATGATAGATCTGTCTGTTTTAATTTTACAATCATGCTATTTATGTTTCTATCTGTTTATTTTCATTTGTTCAGTCAGTATACATGTTTATCGTATTTATATGATTTATATAATTCACATGCTCTATGTTCTCTTGATTCATATTGGTATGGATCAATTTAAGATCACGATTTCTATGGTTAATTATTTATTATATGTCATCATCATAATGTTAATTTATGGAATTAAAATAATACGGAAAATGCCTATAATTCTAACAATCCAAAAACCTAATGTTAGGCATTTTTCTGTCAGAGGTTTTGCTGCTGTGCTAAAGCCTGATCCTTTTGATGGTAAAAACTTCTTGATATGGAAAGCTAAAATGGAATTGTGGCTAACTGCAATGTCTTGTTTTCATGCCGCTGAGGGCAAGCCTGCCAACTTGCCTCCTGAGGATGAGGCTAAGTTTAAGGCTGAAGACAACCTCTTTAGAGGAGCAGTGATTAGCGCACTGGACACAAAATTCCAGAAAAGCTATATCATCCTTCCCACAGGGAAAGAGCTGTGGGATGCACTTGTCGGAAAGTTTGGAGTAACTGACGCTGGTAGCGAGCTGTACCTCATGGAGCAGCTGTATGACTACAAGATGGTTGAGAACCGATCTGTAGTGGAACAGGCTCATGAGTTTCAGGCACTAGCTAAGGAACTCGAACTTTTTCCTTGTCCTTTGCCTGACAAGTTTGTGGCTGGCGGTATAATTGCCAAGTTACCACCTTCTTGGAAGGACTTTGCTACCTCTCTAAAACATAAGAGACAAGAGTTCAATGTGGAAGAGCTCATTGGTACTCTTGATGTTGAGGAAAGGGCTAGAACAAAGGACAATGGAAAAGGTGTGGAGACCTCTACTGCTAATGTGGTGCAGAAGAGAAACTTCCGCAAGTTTAACAAGAAGAAAAACCAGAACAAACCAGAGAATGCAAATAAACCTGTTCATACAGCACAATTTAAAAAGAAGAACAACAACAACAAGGGAAAGGGAGATTGCTTTGTCTGTGGCAGTGATCAACATTGGGCTAGAGAGTGCCCTGATCGCAAGTTCACACAGGACAAGAAATCAGCTAATGTTGTAACCACTGAAACTGGAGATGGAACATCTGGGTATGGTAATTCTTTACCATTTGTTCTCTCAGTTTGTAATTCACCTGAGTGGTGGATGGATAGTGGTGCAAATATTCATGTGTGTGCTGATGCCTTTATGTTCTCCTCCTACCAGGTCGGGAGGTCTGGCGCCTTGTTAATGGGAAATGGGTCGCGTGCTCATGTTCTTGGTGTTGGTACGGTCATTCTGAAGTTTACTTCGGGAAAGACGGTGCCATTGAAGAGCGTGCAGCATGTGCCCTCTATCAAGAAGAATCTCGTTAGCGCGTCTATGCTATGTCGAGATGGATACAAAGTTGTTCTTGAATCTAATAAATGTGTTGTGTCTAAACATGGTACTTTTGTTGGTAAAGGATATGACTGCGGAGGGTTGTTCCGCTTATCACTGCATGATGTGTGTAATAAACTCGTGAATTCTGTTCATTTTTCTGATGAGTCGGATTTATGGCATTCACGTTTTTGTCATGCAAGCTTTGGCTGTCTTATGCGGTTAGCAAATATAAATTTAATTCCTAAATTTAACTTGGTCAAAAAGTCTAAGTGCCATGTGTGTGTTGAATCAAAACAACCCCGCAAGCCTCACAAGGCTGCTGAGGCGAGGAGTTTGGCACCTCTAGAACTTGTTCATTCTGATCTGTGCGAGATGAATGGAATTTTGACCAAAGGTGGTAAAAGATACTTTCTCACTTTTATAGATGACTCCACTAGATTTTGCTATGTGTATCTCTTAAAAACAAAAGATGAAGCGTTCAATTATTTTAAGGCCTATAAAGCTGAAGTTGAGAACCAACTTGAGAGGAAAATAAAACGGTTAAGGTCTGATCGAGGTGGAGAATATTTCTCTAATGTGTTCGATGAGTTCTGCGTGGAACATGGTATTATTCATGAGAGGACACCGCCATTCTCACCACAATCCAATGGGATTGCTGAAAGGAAAAACCGCACTCTAACAGATTTGGTGAATGCCATGTTGAGTACAGCGGGATTATCCAAGGCATGGTGGGGTGAGGCAATTTTGACAGCATATCATGTCCTGAATAGAGTTCTAACAAAGAACAAAGAGATCACTCCATTTGAGGAATGGGAAAAGAGAAGAGTAAATCTCTCGTATTTGCGCACTTGGGGTTGCTTGGCTAAAGTGAATGTGCCAATCAACAAAAAGCATAAACTTGGGCCTAAAACTGTTGACTGTATATTCCTTGGGTACTCTTTTCACAGCACTGGGTATAGGTTCTTAATTATAAAATCTGATGTGCCTGATATGTATGTTGATACTATCATGGAATCAAGAGACGCAACATTTTTTGAGAATGAGTTTCCCATGAAGAATACACCTAGTGATACAAGTCATGAGACTATAATTCCCCATGAGCACGAACTGTCGATTCCTATAGATCATGTTGAGGATTCTCACGTGCACATCCCTGAGGAGGATGACACTATAGTCACTCGAAAGAGCAAGAGACAGAGGGTTGCAAAATCCTTTGGTAATGACTTTATAGTGTACCTTGTGGAAGACACACCAACTACCATTAGTGAGGCATATTCCTCTCCTGATGCTGACTTATGGAAGGAAGCAGTAAGGAGTGAGATGGAATCTATTATGTCTAATGGAACTTGGGAGGTCGTTGACTGTCCTTATGGCTGTCAACCTATAGGTTGCAGATGGATCTTCAAGAAAAAGCTTAGGCCTGATGGTACAATCGAGAGGTACAAGGCAAGGCTTGTGGCCAAAGGATATACCCAAAAGGAGGGTGAAGATTTCTTTGATACCTACTCACCAGTGGCTCGGTTGACTACAATTCGCACATTAATAGCCGTGGCAGCCTCTTATGGTCTTATCATTCATCAGATGGATGTTAAGACAACTTTCCTAAATGGAGAGTTGGATGAGGAGATCTATATGGATCAGCCAGAAGGGTTCATTGCGGATGGTCAAGAGAACAAGGTATGCAGGTTGATAAAATCATTGTATGGCCTAAAACAAGCACCTAAGCAATGGCATGAAAAGTTTGATAATACTCTTACAGCAGCTGGCTTTGTTGTAAATGAATCTGACACGTGTGTATACTATCGGTATGGTGGGGGTGAGTCTGTTATGCTGTGCCTTTATGTTGATGACATTTTGATCTTTGGATCAAATCTCAATGTGATTGAGGAAGTTAAAAATCTTCTATCGAGCAATTTCGAGATGAAAGATTTGGGAGAGGCTGATGTCATTCTAAACATCAAGCTTGTTAGAGAAGCTGATGGTGGGGTAACTTTGTTACAATCCCATTATGTGGAAAAGGTATTGAGTTGCTTTGGTTTTAGTGACTGTGATCCTGCTCCAACACCTTATGACCCCAGTGTGCTATTAAGAAAGAATCGGAGAATAGCAAGGGATCAATTGACATACTCCCAGATCATTAGCTCGCTCATGTACCTTGCAAGTGCAACAAGGCCAGACATCTCTTATGCTGTGAGTAAGCTAAGTCGGTTTGTGTCGAAACCAGGAGATGATCACTGGCGTGCTCTTGAGAGAGTGTTGCGGTATTTGAAAGGTACTATGACATACGGTATTCATTATACCGGAAACCCAAAAGTGCTGGAAGGCTATTGTGATGCCAACTGGATTTTTGATGCTGATGAGCTTTATGCCACAAGCGGATATGTGTTTCTGTTTGGAGGTGGCGCTGTTTCCTGGAAGTCTTGCAAGCAGACTATCTTAACGAAGTCTACAATGGAAGCAGAACTCGCAGCATTAGACACTGCTGGGGCTGAGGCCGAGTGGCTTCGTGATTTCCTATTGGACTTACCGGTAGTTGAAAAACCGATACCAGCTATTTCCATGAACTGTGACAACCAAACGGTGATTACAAAGGTTAACAGTTCTAGGAATAACATGAAGTCTACAAGGCATGTTAAGAGGAGATTGAAATCTGTCAGAAAGTTGAAAAACTCCGGAGTTATAACTGTGGATTATGTCCACACATCAAATAATCTGGCAGATCAATTCACTAAGGGTCTATCACGCAATGTGATAAAAAGTGCATCGAGGGAAATGGGTATGAGACCCATGTGAGATCTACTCTAGTGGTAACCTGCTCTATGTGATCGGAGATCCCGTGAAGTAGAGTGGAGAAACAAGCTAGGAGTAGATTGTGAGGAAAGATCCCTTCTTTAACTCATTTCTGATGCACATCTTTCCTATCTGTAAGGCAGGATGATTTTTACCTTAATGTATTCCAAGAGTCTTATAAAGGCGAGATGTTGTCCTACAGAACATCTTTTGAGGAATACACCTATATGAGTCAGACTGCTGGTCACAGTCTATGGGACTTGGTTAATCCCTAAATACTCATGAAAGGCACTGAAGTGTGACTTATATGCTTCTAAAAAGCGGGAATACCCTTTTGCAGCCTAGTATCAGCAAAGGATTTGAGTGAATCTTATTTCGCACAAAACTGTCAATTCAAGGCATAGTCCATTGTTCAGTTGTGAATGAGTGAAACTCTTATTCTAGATGGATGTTCAACTTAACAGTCTCCATCGGAAAACTGGTATATCAAAGGATTGTGATTCTGATACTTCATCATTACAAACCCTAGAGTTTGGTGGGGATTGTTGGATCTTTTATGGGCCTGGCCCATTTATTGAATAAACTCTAAGGTGTGTAATGGTGGAGAATACCAATAGTACCACATTGGAAGTACAAGGGTCTTTTGCCTTGACTTATATGGTGGGATTTATTCCACTTAACTTGAGAAGTCAAGAAATGGACAAGGGCGTGCCACACGCGCGCGCGCACGCCGCCGCCGCCGCCGGCCGGGCCAGGCCGGACGTGGCGTGGCGAGGCAGGCAGGCAGGCAGGCAGGCGAGCGGGCATGGTGTGGTTGTGTTAATTTTTAGCACTCACTAACCGCGTTAACCTTTCAGTTGCCTGTCTCTACGTCAGCCGAGTGACCCTGTCTCTTCGTCTGCCGAGTGACCCTTCTCCTTCAGCTGCCGACTTATGGCGTGACTCGGCAAGAGCTGGCCGACTCATGGCATAACTCGGCTAGAGCTGGCCGACTCTTGGCGTGACTCAGCGACCTTTCTCCTTCAGCTTCCCTCTGCGAGAGGTTAAATAGAGGAGCACCCCTGTCACTCGGCACACGCGAGAAACACTTTCAGTCTCACAGTCCAGTCGCCCGAGTGAGGGTATTTCCATCTCGTGACTCTGCGCGCACAGAGAAGCGAGAGGGCAGGTGCCTCCGAAGCCAGTGCCGTTCGAGACCTTGCACGGGGGATCGACAATTAGGTTTTTGGGGAGCGTCTACGCGACTGCCCAAAACATCTTCAACATGACAAAGGAAGCTAGCCAAGGATCTGGATCATCAGAGCGCATAGGAGGGTATGATAAGTTTATTTACTTACTGTTTTGTGTTCTGGAGATTATATATGTTTCATATATTCATCTATGCTGTTTCATATTTATGAATGATTTTATTTTATCTGTTATGTCTTATTATAATATGATAGATCTGTCTATTTTAATTTTACAATCATGCTATTTATGTTTCTATCTGTTTATTTTTATTTGTTCAGTCAGTATACATGTTTATCGTATTTATATGATTTATATAATTCACATGCTCTATGTTCTCTTGATTCATATTGGTATGGATCAATTTAAGATCACGATTTCTATGGTTAATTATTTATTATATGTCATCATCATAATGTTAATTTATGGAATTAAAATAATACAGAAAATGCCTATAATTCTAACAAAGTCTTCATCACTCAAGAATCAAAAATTGATTACTCCTACATAGCCAAACAGGAATCAAACCAAATACCCCATTGCAGATTTTCTGGACAGCATTCAGCAGTCAACGGTTTTACTCATAACTCACAAGATATTCATCCAAAAATAGTGAACTAAGACTTTCTAGAAAGCTTATGAAATCCCCTATAATTTTTGTATTATCAGCATAACATGATTCGGCATTTTGAAAGGTCAATCAGTGCTAAACGTAAATTCTGTCTAGATTTGGACATAATTCGACTACTCACTTCAAAAATCCATAACTGGAGATTTAGACGTCCAAAACATGTGATCCTAGACTTTTTAGAAAGCTAATAAAATTGTCTACAACTCATTTATAATCATCTCCAGTTAATTCAATGCGTAGAAAGGTCAGTTAACACAAACAGTCTCTTCTGTCCAGATTTGGACAGATTCAGACTTCATATTTCAAACAGCCATAACTTGACTTCTAGACCACCAAAAAGGGTGCTCCAAAATTTGTTGGAAAGCTTAAGAAAAGTACTACAATTCTCCTATAATTAATAAGAGCTGATTCTCAATTTAACTTAGCCAAACAATCTAATTTCCGGAACCTGTACAGAATTTAGACAGATTCTAAAACTGGACCTGGAAAAATCATAACTCTCAAACTACTAGACCTATGACCATGATATTTTTATACCAGTAAGATGAAGAAGTTATCTACATCTTTTATATATAACACATTCACAGAAAACTTGGTTTACTTTACTAAACTAACTACTTACGTAAAACTGGTCATGCAGCATTAAACAACAAGCATCACACATGTTCTTTAAACTTAGAATTCTCTAATTCTCTAGTACTTTATTATAAATTAAAGCTAAGATCACCTACTTAATTACACTATACATATACATATTCACCCAAGTATAGTCCACATAATATATCATCACAAAAAGAACTCGTCTTAATCATACTACACATATACCTAAAGAATTTACTCTCCTTTGACATGTTCATTCACCAACTATCACACATGTGGACAACAATGAATCTGAAAGTCGACACACCATATGCTTGCGCTACAAACAAGAAAATCATCGACCACAACTCTAATCAATACAACGATCAAATTAACTAAATAGAGTAGCGAATAGGCTCACCAATTCACAAACCGACCCGAAGATCCGCGAGAAAGGCGAGGTTCCCGGTTCGGACCTTCCATCGAACACTTGGCAAACGTCGCACGGACCTCACTTCTTTACCGGTTAACTCCCTCGTCAACACACACAATTCACACATTAGTAATCGACGTCGAGCGCTAAAGCGACAGGGCGAGAACAGAACCTCACCGGGGGTCGACGGTGTCGCAGGTGGGGCTACACACAACACAAAACTCCTCATGGTCATTTCGTCGAGCACCAGAGAGATGGTGCAAACACCAGTAGAAAGGGGCTGGATGAGCACCATGTGCCATAGGAGAGGCTGAGTGCTTGCAGCAATAGGGCCGAAGGGGAAGCTGTGGCTGGGGCAGGGGCGAGGTCGGTCACCAAGGAGATGGCTGGGGCAGCGACGACCATGGAACCTAGCAGGGGCATCGAGTAAAGGGGCTGGCATCCAGAGCACCATGGAAAAACTCAGCTAGGGCTTGAGGGAGGAGGGCAGAGAGCTGCTGGCGAGCTGGACTGAGGGCAGGCGCTAAAACTTGTGCTCGCAGAGGTGATGAGGGATGGAGATAAGGCCGACAGGCAACATGGAGACGTGCGTCCAGCTCTTGAAAAGATAATGCCGACAACGGATAAACTAGAAGCTAGAAACGATGGGGATAAGTCTAGAGGAAGATAAGGAAATGCTGGCGGTGGATGAAATTTTCAAGGAAATCAAGGAACATACGAGAGACACTTTCTGGGAGCCATTGTTTATGTAGGATGAGGATTAGTTGAAGATGGACACTTAGAGGTAAGAAAATTCAGATTTTCCTTCTCCAATCTTTAACCAATAGAATACCCCAAATAAGTGAAAATCTGGGATTTGAATCCGAGCGAGATGCAAACAGACACATCAAAACAATATTAATTTTAATGTTTTTAGACTACACTAACACTGGTAGGTATTTTTGGGATCAGACAAATTTCCACAGTTGTAGACAGTGGAACAGATTAATTACGAATACTCAGTTCGGTTTTAATTATCATGGTCCAATTAAATCTCGCATCAACGCCCTTGTCGCCGAGCTTCTAATAAAATTTACTCGGGTCAAAAATCACAAGAGTGGGTCGAGATTCCAAATTAATGTTTCCTTTATCCATAAATTTTTAAACAGACACAAGACTCGACATTTCGCAAAATAAATACGCGAGATCGATATGACATCGAACTTGTGATCCTTTCAAAAGCGACGACACACATCGTTTACGTGGGCGAGAGGTTGTGCGCTGTCCAGACACCGGTTAACGCTCACCACACGTCACAATGCCAGACCGCAGAGGGACACGCACGACGCAGGCGCGAGGGAATTAAAAAATGGATTCTACTGAACCAGATCCGATTTCAAAGGTTAGAGTTTGGGCAAGACGTCGATGGCTCAACCCAAACGATATTGGATCTGATGTTTCGGAAGATTACTAAAGTCTGAATTTTTGCAAACTAAATTAGGACAATTTAAACATATGGAGACAAACACGATATCAAAATCGTGATAGACAAAGATGATTAAAAATTTAGTGACATTTACATTCACCGCTATCATGTGTTAACGTCGGCACTCGTGGTCGAGAAGACGACAAACACCTGGGGTGTTACACGGACGGTCCGCGCCCCTGGTCCGGACGGTCCGCCCCTGCACATCAACGGCTGAAATCCCAACGGTCAGCAGTAACGGCTATATCAACGGCTATAATGCATTTAATGCGTCGTCATATGTCAGATAAAGTCGGTCGCGGACGGTCCGGTCGTGCACCCCGGACGGTTCGCGAGGACGCTATAATTCATTTTACCGAACCCGTCACCTTCGGGTTTTTTGGTTCTTCACCGACCGGACGGTCCGCGCCTGAGGCCGGACGGTCCGCGCTTGGTCTCGGACGGTGCTTGTTTTTCCATCGGATGGTCCGTAGTGAAGACCTGCGTTTATGCAGTGTTCCTGTCCGAGGGTCACCTTGGTGTCACGGACGGTCCGCCGCAAGGGCCCGGACGGTCCGCGCTTAGTCTGTTTTTCCAAAAAACTTCTCCTGTCCGGAAGAATCTACGGTATTCTAGACAGTCAATTTAGAATAGTTGTAGATGAACTTATGCACCTGTGAAATGATCAACTATGCAAACTGGTTAGTCCACAAGGTTTGTGATGGTCGTCAAACACCAAAATCGATTATAGGAAATATTGAGACTATTTCCCTTTCAATCTCCCCCTTTTTGGTGATTGATGCCAACACAAACCAAAGCAAATATAAAGTGTAGAAATGTAACTAGTTTGCATTTTGACAGATGTGCATAAGTTATTTTGAACTGAAACCATTTCTAAGTATATAAGTTTTATTTGATATTTAACATTTTGGACCACGCTTGCACCACTTGTTTTGTTTTTGCAAATTCTTTTGGAAAATCTTTTCAAAGTCCTTTTGCAAATAGTCAAAGGTATATGAATAAGATTGTGAGAAGCATTTTGAAGATTTGAAATTTTCTCCCCCTGTTTCAAATGCTTTTCCTTTGACTTAAACAAAACTTCCCCTGAATGAAATTCTCCTCTTAGTGTTCAAGAGGGTTTTACCAATATGAAAAAGATTTAGATACCAATTGAAAAATTCTTTTAAAAACTTTGAAATTGGTGGTGGTGCGGTCCCTTTGCTTTGGGCTAATACTCTCTCCCCCTTTGGCATTAATTGCCAAAACGGAGACATTTGAGAGCCCTTTTTACTTTCTCCCCATTGGTACGAGTAATAAGAGAGAAGATTATACCAAAGTGGAGAACGGTGCGGAGTGATGGCGAAGGGTAAATAATACCGATAGAGTGGAGTGGAAGTCTTGTCTTCGCCGAAGACTCCATTTCCCTTTCAATCTATGACTTAGTAGAAATTCTCTCGAAAACACATTAGTCATAGGCATGAAAGAGATATGATCAAAGGTACATAAATGAGATATGTGTGCAAAGTATCAATCAAAATTCCGAGAATCAAGAATGTTTAGCTCATTCCTAAGTTTGGTAAAGGTTTTCTCATCTAATGGTTTGGTAAAGATATCGTCTAGTTGTTCTTTGGTGCTAACATAAGCAATCTCGATATCCCCCCTTTGTTGGTGATCTCTCAAAAAGTGATACCGAATGACTATGTGCTTAGTGTGGCTGTGTTCAACGAGATTATCCGCCATGCGGATTGCACTCTCATTATCACATAGGAGAGGGACTTTGCTCAATTTGTAGCCATAGTCCCTAAGGGTTTGCCTCATCCAAAGCAATTGCGCGCAACAATGTCCTACGATAATGTACTCGGCTTCGGCGGTAGAAAGAGCTACTGAGTTTTGTTTCTTTGAAGCCCAAGACACCAGGGATCTTCCCAAGAACTGACAAGTCCCTGATGTGCTCTTCCTATCAATTTTACACCCTGCCCAATCAGCATCTGAATAACCTATTAAATCAAAGGTGGATCCCTTGAGGTACCAAAGACCAAACTTAGGTGTATGAACTAATATCTCAAGATTCTTTTTACGGCCCTAAGGTGAACTTCTTTAGGATCGGCTTGGAACCTTTCACACATGCATACAGAAAGCATAATATCCGGTCGAGATGCACATAAGTATAGTAAGGATCCTATCATCGATCGATATACCTTTTGATCTATGGATTTACCTCCCGTGTCGAGGTCAAGATGCCCATTAGTTCCCATAGGTGTCTTGATGGGCTTGGCATCCTTCATTCCAAACTTGTTGAGTATGTCTTGAATATACTTGGTTTGGCTGATGAATGTGCCCTCTTGGAGTTGCTTCACTTGAAATCCTAAGAAGTACTTCAACTCCCCCATCATTGACATCTCGAATTTTTGAATCATTATCCTACTAAACTCTTCACAAGTAGATTTGTTAGTAGACCCAAATATGATATCATCAACATAAATTTGGCATAAAAACAAATCATTTGCAATGGTTTTAGTAAAGAGTGTAGGATTGGCTTTGCCGACTTTGAAGCCATTAGTGATAAGAAAATCTCTTAGGCATTCATACCATGCTCTTGGGGCTTGCTTGAGCCCATAAAGCGCCTTTGAGAGTTTATAACATGGTTAGGGTACTCACTATCTTCAAAGCTGGGAGGTTGCTCAACATAGATCTCTTCCTTGATTGGTCCATTGAGGAAGGCACTTTTCACGTCCATTTGATAAAGCTTAAAGCCATGGTAAGTAGCATAGACAAGTAATATACAAATTGACTCAAGCCTAGCTACGGGTGCATAGGTTTCACCAAAATCCAAACCTTCAACTTGTGAATATCCCTTGGCCAACCAGTCGGGCTTTGTTCCTTGTCACCACACCATGCTCATCTTGCTTGTTGTGGAAAACCCACTTGGTTCCTACAACATTTTGGTTAGGACAAGGAACTAAATGCCATACCTCATTCCTCGTGAAGTTGTTGAGCTCCTCTTGCATTGCCAACACCCAATCCGAATCTCTTAATGCATCCTCTACCCTATATGGCTCAATAGAAGACACAAAAGAGTAATGTTCACAAAAATTAGCGACACGAGATCGAGTGGTTACCCCCTTATGAATATCGCCGAGGATGGAGTTCACGGGGTGATCTCGTTGTATCGCTTGGTGGACTCTTGGGTGAGGCGGTGTTTGACCCTGTTCTTCTTGATCATCTTCCTTGTCTTTGCCATGGTCATCTCCCCTGTTGGGGCGAAGGCGAAGACCCTACCCTTCGCTCGATGCCTTCACCGATCTCGCCGCACCAACGGAGGCGAAGCGACCGGCAGTTTCCACCCTTCATCCAACACGCCACAAGACGAAGGCCTACGACGAGGTCGCCCCGTCTCGCGTCCTCGTCCAACACGAAGGCCCATGTGGAATTCGGCCCATTGTAACAGGCCCCGCACGGCTAAGTGTATTACGGGCCCGATTTGTAGAGGATTTTCTGTAATGACAGTCTGTAACCCTGCTTTATGGGAATATTCCGGGGATGACCTAGGCGCCTGAGGGCACATGCGTCCTTAATCCAAGACGTTGGGTACTCAGGCACCTATAAATACCCCCCAACAGTGCCCTTGAGAGGCTAGATTAATAGAGAAATTGCCTTCCTGAGTTAAAACCTTGTTTGCATCACTTTCACTCCCCCGTTGGATCACCTTGCTCGGGAGAGCAAGTTCCAACATTTGGCGCCCACCGTTCGTGCTACGAAAAAACCACCCGCGATGGCACCCAAGAGAGCTAGCTCGAAGGTAGCCCCATTCGTTGACGAAGCGGCAAAGGCAGCACTGTTGGTCGAGAAAAAGGGCAAGGCCCTTGTCGACGCCACCCACCACGAAGCCTACGAAGACGACACACTCAGCAAGAGGCAAATGAACAACCCACACCCGAAGGTAGTCTCCGCACCTGCAGCTCCGGAGGACAACCGCAACCTTCCCCAGGCTTCGCTCCACCGGAGGGCGCGGACGCCACTGAGGATGGTGAAGTCATCGACGTTTCAGCAGAGGAACAACTACAGCTGCGGGCCTTGCGCGTCAAGAACCGCAACCTCCAGAAGCAAAAGGAGATCCTCGAGGCCAAGCGCCAACGTGTCTCTGCGCAGGCCAAGGTGCGCCAGATGATACGCGACAAGGAACAGAAGGCTCAGGAGCTTGAGCAAGAAATTGCGCTCATGCAGAGCGAAGGCCAACTTGGTCTGCAACAAGGCCCACCCCTCCAACAGCGCGCGCCATTCGAAGACCTGTTCATTCCTCAGCGTGGACCCATCCCGCACGCCACAGCGTTCCAAGGTGTCAACTACCTTGACGAGCGAAGTCCCCTGGCGCCGCACCTGCAAGTGTCACCATGGCCCGCCAACTTCAGGGTGGGGACCTACCCCAAGTACAATGGCAGCACTGACCCAGCACAGTATATCATGAGCTACTAAGTCGCCGTTGCATCATCCGGAGGGGACAACACCGTGATGGCCAAATCATTCATCATCGCCCTCGAAGGCCGGCTCTCACTTGGTACACCAGGTTGCCCCCGTTGTCCATCGACTCCTGGAGAAGTCTGCGGGACAAATTTTTGCTCAACTTCCAAGGGTACCGCCCAGAAACCGACACCTTGGCTGAACTGTCACTCTGCAAGCAGCTGGAAAGAGAGACTCTGCGGGAGTACTACCGCAAGTTTCTGACTCTCAAGTCGCAACTGCCTTCGGTTGATGACCAAATAGCCATTCACTACGCCATCAGTGGCCTTCGGGCTGGCGTTCTTTACAGCCACTGCATCAGAGATCCACTCAAGAACCTCCAGGAGTTGTATCAGCTGTTCGAAAAATACGCCAGATCCAAAGAGCTCCACCAGCGCAAAGTCGAGTCCCAGAGGAAACCCAAAGACCCTCCGCAGTCCAGCCGTACGTGGACGAGACCTTCGTAAGCAGACTCCGGTCGGTACGGCCGCAGTCAGCAGCAGGTACACAACATCGCCATCCAGCACCCCGCTGGTGAGGCCCCTCGCCGCCAAGAGTATCCCCCACAGGGCCGCGGCAACAGAACTCGTGGTCGGGGCCGGGGACGGGCGCAACAGCCGCACAGATTTTACTACTTGTTCCACGGCGAAGACTGCGCGCACCCTACAAGGGACTGCCCAGAGACGAAGGCCACCAGAGACAGGATGTCTCGAGCGCAACCAGCCGACAACCCTAGAGTTGTCGCGCACACATATCAACAACTCCCTCAACCATACAACCACGGCCCCGCTCAGCTCCCACCTAACCACGCATACTCACACCACCAGGAGGTACAAATCGTACCTCCCCCACCCCCACCTCCACACCTGCAACAGCCAAACATCCACCACCCCAACCACCCCAAGCACCAAAACAAGAAGACTTCGCCGATCAGCCGTATCGCGGAGTCATTCACATGATCACCGGGGGGTCCAGCGTCGACTTCGATACGAAGCGACAGAAGAGGGACCACTACCGCAACATCAACCACGTCGTTGTCACCGGTCCAGTCGTGCAGACAAAGTGGTCCCATGTGCCATTGACTTTTGACGCCTGAGACGTCGACCTGCGCAGCGCACCCCACATCGACGCCATGGTTATCAACTGCACCGTGGCAGGCTGGGACCTGCATAAAGTCTTAGTTGACAATGGCAGCCAGGCGGATATCATTTTCCTCCACACCTTCGACCGCATGGGCATCAGGCACAGCTTGCTCAAACCCTCGGACAACCCACTGTATGGCTTCGGCGGCAAGGGCACCTTTCCTGTCGGCAAAATAGAGCTACCCCTCTCCTTCGGTGTAGCACCCAATGCACGAAGCGAGCAAGTCACTTTCGACATCGTCGACATGGTGTACCCATACAACGCCATAATGGGTCGGGGCTCCATCAACAAGTTTGAGGCAGCCATTCACGGACTCTACCTGTGCATGAAGATCCCGGGTCCGCAAGGCGCGATCACAGTCTACGGCAACCAGCAGGCCGCGCGCAACATAGAAAGAGACTTCGTTCCTGGGCAAAGGAACGTACACTGCCTCACGGCGCAGCGCGAGGTCCCCGAGTCTGCCAGCCCAACTGCCAAAGAGCATGAAAAAGCACAGCTGCAGAGCAACGACGGGACCAAGACTGTTCCCCTCGACCAGGAAACGCCCAAGCAAACAGTCATCATAAGCGAAGACCTCACTTCGCATGACGAAGCGAGACTCCTCTCCTGTCTGTCCAAGAATAAAGACGTCTTCACCTGGTCCGCCCTCAACCTGGTCAGAGTCAGTCGCTCTATCATCGAGCACAGCTTGGGAATTGACCCTTCGGTGAGGCCAAAGAAGCAGCGGCTGCGCAAGATGTCTGATGAGAAGACAGAAGCCGCCAAGGCCGAGGTACACCGCCTGCTTGAGGCCAACTTTATCGAGCCAGTCGCCTACCCTACATGGCTCACCAACGTAGTAATAGTGTAGAAGAAGAGCAACAAGTGGCGAATGTGCATTGATTTCACCAGCCTCAACAAGGCCTGCCCCAAGGACGACTTCTCGCTGCCTCGGATCGACAAGATCGTCGATAGTGCGGCCGGGTGCGAAGTCATGTCACTCCTTGATTGCTTCTCCGGCTACCACCAAATATATATGACAGAGGAAGATAAGGCAAGAACCAGTTTCATAACACCCTTCGACACGTATTGCTTCATCAGAATGCCAGAGGGACTTAAGAACGCTGGGTCCACATTCTCTCGGCTCACCAAAACGGTGCTCGAGAGCCAAGTCGGCAGAAACATATTTACGTATGTGGACGACATCGTCGTCGCCAGCAGAAACAAGGAAGACCATCTGGCTGACCTCGCAGAAACGCTCACGAACATGCGGGACGCACGACTTCGCCTAAACCCCGAAAAGTGCATCTTCGGCGTTTGCCAGGGGAAAATACTGGGCTACCTGGTGTCGCACCGCGGGATCGAAGCCAATCCGACCAAAATCCAGGCCATCATCAACATGACGCCCCCGCAGTCAGCCAGATTAGTCTAACGACTGACAGGCAGATTGGCCGCCCTCAACAGATTCATCTCCAGGTCCGCAGAGTGAAGCCTACCTTTCCTCAAAACACTCCACGGCGCAAAAGACTTCGCATGGGGACCAGAGCAAGCGGCGGCCTTCGCTTCATTAAAGCAGCACCTATCAGAGTTGGCGATTCTTACAAGCCCCAACCCCTCGCTACCCCTGTTGCTCTACATCGCAGCTTCGCCGCATGCGGTCAGCGCAGCACTGGTTCAAGAGCAGGACAGAGAGGGCACGATCAGGCAATGTCCAGTTTATTACGTCTCCGAAGTACTCACGACATCAAAATGCAACATGACGGAACTGGAAAAAATCGCCTACGCAGTTGTTATGGCTTTGCGCAAATTGCGCCATTATTTTGAAGCGTTCAAGGTACAGGTCACCTCAGACAGGGGACTCAGCGAATTGTTTAGAAATCCAGAGCATCTGTCCGGATTGCCAAATGGGCAACCGAGCTTTCTGGCTACCATATCACCTTCGAGCCCAGGACAGCCATCAAGTCACAAGTCCTGGCAGACTTCATCGTCGACTGGACTGGGCCAATAAAGCAGTCGGACACGCCCGCAGAGAAGGTGTGGACCATCCATTGCGACGGCGCATGGTGCCATGCGGGGGCAGGCGCAGCTGCAGTCATTACTTCACCCACAAGGGTCAAGCACAGATATGCAGCACGCCTCAACTTTGCTTTGGAGTCTGACAGATGCGTCAACAATATAGCAGAATACGAAGCTGTCATCCTCGGCCTTCGCAAGCTAAGGGCACTTGGCATCACTACCTGTATCATTAGAACAGACTCCAAGGTAGTCGCCGGCCAAGTCGAGAAAGATTACGCAGCGAAGGACCCCGCACTCATGCAGTATCTCGTGGCTATCCGTAGTCTCGAGAGGCAATTCAAAGGCTTCACCTTGCAGCACGTGGACCGAGCCAAGAATGAGGAGGCCGACGCATTGGCCAAGGCAGCCGCCAGAGGCAAGGCCCTGCCCTCCGACGTATTCTACCATGTCATCAGCACGCCAGCCGTCCGCAGCCCAGAGGGCCTCCAAATAACCAATGACAGCGAGGGCCACCACATAGTCAACCTCATTATAACCGAAGACTGGCGGGCACCAATAACCATGTTCCTGCAGGGGTACTATCATCCAACCGACATCAACGAGGCCAAGCGCCTCAAACACCGAAGCCGGGACTTCGCACTCATCGAAGGCCAGCTTTACAAGAAGGGAATCAGCCAACCCATGCTTAAATGTGTCACCGAAACCGAAGGCGTCCAAATCCTGCGCGAAGTCCACAGCGGGACTTGTGGCTCTCACGCAGGGCCTAGGGCCCTAGCTGCAAAGGTGATCCGTCAAGGTTTCTACTGACCTGCCATGATCTGCGCCGCAAATCGGGTCACAAGGTCATGCGAAGCCTGCCAGAAGTTTTCTCCACGCTCGGGAAGTCCTTCGCAATTCACAAAGCTAATCGCCCACACATGGCCCCTTCAGCGCTGGGGCCTGGACATTGTCGGGCCACTACCCACGGCCCAAGGGAACCTCAAGTTCACCTTCGTCGCCGTCGAGTATTTTACCAAGTGGATCGAGGCGAGGGCAGTATCCACGATAACATCGAAGACTGCCCAAAAATTCTTCTGGCAAAACATTGTTTGCCGATTTGGAGTCCCATCCGAGCTCACAGTTGACAATGGCAAGCAATTTGACAGCCAAGACTTCAGGGATTTCTGCTTCTCCATTGGCACCATGCTTGCCTTCGCCTCAGTGTACCACCCACAATCCAACGGCGTCGTGGAGCGCGCCAATGGCAAGATTTTCATGGCGATCAAGAAAATGCTCCTCGACGACAAGAAGGGCAAATGGGCCGACCTGCTACCTGAAGCAGTCTGGGCACTGAACACGACCGAGTGTCGGGCGACCGGTTTCACCCCCTTTCGCCTGCTATACGGATCGGAGGCCATGACCCCGCAGGAAATCAAACATGGGTCCCCGCGGACAAGCGCTTCAGTAGTACCCAACGTCGATGAGCCAACTTCCAAAGACCTTATTGACGGAGACCATGTCTTTGCCCTGCAGGCCCTCGACAAATATCAAGCACAAACGAAGGCCTAGCGTGACCACGCAGTCGTCCCAAGAGAATTCAACGAAGGGGACCTCGTACTTGTCCGCACAACTCGGACAGAGTCACGGGGTAAGCTGGAACCAAAGTGGGAAGGACCATTTATCGTCAAGACGAAGTCATCTCCCAGCGCGTACAGACTGACAACACAATCTGGCGAAGACCTGGAACATTCCTGGAATATAGATAATCTTCGCAAATTTTTTGTTTGAATCCTCAGGGCCATCACGCCCTTGTAATTCACCAAACATTATCATTCTAGCCCGCACTATTTTCCTCCCAGGGGGGTGAGGTTTTTAATGAGGCGGCGCCATGTAATATACAAGCAAAAATCCCCCGCAAAAAAAGAAAAAAACTAAGCCAATGTCGAAAAAGGCCGCATCGACAGTCTTCGGCATTCGACCACACCAAAGTCACCGCGAGGGGCAACGCTGACTACCCTCGCGCGCGACACTCCGTGCAAAAGTCGCCTATGGGTGCAGCCGGAATAGCACAATAAGTGCGCAACATCGAAGTCTTCTCCAAAAGACTACCCGTGCAAAAGTCGCCCAAGGGTGCAGCCGGACCCTCCGTGCAAAAGTCGCCTACGGTTGCAGCTGGAATAGCACAATAAGTGGCAAATCAAAGTCTTCTCCAAAAGACTCTCCACGCAAAAAGTCGCCTACGGGTGCAGCTGGACTAGCATAATAAGTGCGCAAAATCAAAGTCTTCTCCAAAAGACTCCCCGTGCAAAAGTCGCCTACGGGTGCAGCCGGACTAGCATAATAAGTACGCAAAATCAAAGTATTTTCCGAAAGGTTCCCCGCGCACAAGTCGCCTACGGGCACGACCGGATCAACGAAGGCACGTAGCTTCATATAAATTACGGTTACATACATACAGCGAGGGCATCGCACCTTACATTGGCTCAACCTTTGGGATGATATCCGTCTCCCTGTAGTTGAACAACATTATCCTCAGCTCTTCACCCTCAAAAAGATTTCGCAACTCCCCCTTACCTACACTCGCTCCAGCCGGCGAGGACAACAATTCCCGTTTGCTAGCCCCGTCCACACGAAGACGACCACCCTCCACCTCACTCACTCTCCGTTTCGCCACCGCCCTTCGCCGCCTACGCCCAGCACTCGGACCAGGTAGAACTTCAGCGCCCACCACACACGGAGAAGCCTCCGCCGCAGCCACATCCAAGGCCGCAAAATAATCCAAGTCCTCATCCGAAGACTCTTCCGACCACACAACCGAACTCCCAGAATCACCAGACTAAAAAAACTTAGACACAGAATAATCAGAATCATTTTCGGCAACCACGGTCGAAGCCACCACAAAATTAACATTATCAGTAGCGGTTGCGTGCGCAGGCCCAAAACCCTGAACCTGCGCAGCAACCGAGGTTCAGTAACGTGTAGACAAAACTTACAAACTCCCCTGCACCCATTTAACTACTTAGCCACCTGCGAAGGCACGGCCGCGGCCATGGGGTCTTCGACTGCTGGCTCAGCCACCACCTCCAGGGCACCTTCGACCGTCAGCGCAGGGGCTGACACAGGGTCTTCGCCGGCCATAGCAGGCATGGGCGCGGCCAAGGGGCCTTCACCGGCATCCGAGGGCAGCACCGGATTGCCCTCCGCAGCCTCGGGCGGCGCGTCGACCAGACCTCCAATGTCCTCGACGTCCTCGGCACGCTCCATCTGCAGCAAAAGCACATTCACTCAGCAAAAACTACACATATCCACATGCAACCAACCACACAAAAATAATAACCTTCACCTGCTCTCTCGCCCGGTCAGATCGCTCCCTGACAGCCTCCCGACCATGCGCCCCCCCACATCCTATCAAAAAGTGACCTCGCTGACTGCTTCACAACAGGGTCTTCGGCCTTGAAGATCTCGCATTTAAAGCTCTCGTCTGATTGGTCGAAGACCTCGTAGTGTCTGCAGCCATAGCGGGACAACACATTCATGGCCCCCTCATAGGTGACGAGGGAGGCAAAGGACATGAAACCCTCGACGATGGTCGGGAGTACCAGCAACTCCTCCTGTAACCACTCGAGGAAGCGAAGGCCCGCCTCCCGGTCGGGCACCTCGAAGTCAGCAGTACGCGCACCCAGCTCGCGGTACGAGTCCATGAACTGTGCGAGCGTCCGCTCAACCTCCGAGCGCGTAGAGGCCTCGACCTTGTCCACGCGACCGCGCAGGGCGTTGAACCTCGCCACCCACTCCTCGGCGCGCTGGCTGGCGAGACTTCCCTCCGCCCGCGCCACTTTGGCGTCCGCCTGCGCAGCCTGCGCCTCAGCGATGGCCTGGTTTGCCTCCTTCCTTTCCTCCACCAGCTGGCGCCGGAGGTCCGTCTTCTCGGCCTCCAAGGTGGCCACTTTCTCCGCCAGCCTGCGGTTTTTGCTCTCCGCAGCCGACTTCTCCCGGACGGCGTCCGCGTGCTGCGCCCGAAGTCTCTCGACTTCGGCAGCCACGTCCACAGTCAGGACGCCAGACGCAACGCGGTCGGCGAAGTCAGCCGCCTGACAACAACACATGAGACCCAACTCCTCATGAAAACAAACAAACACCGAAGTACAGCTCAACTTACTTGACTCAGCTGATGCGACAGCCGCTGCAATGCACCCCTCAGCCGCTGGGACATGTTGCCCGCCACGTCCTTAGCGGCAGTGGCTGTCAGAATCTCGCCGCTTGCGCAGAAGGCGGCCCACGGGTCCTGCGCGGTCCCCTTCGCCCTTACCACCTCCGATGGCGAAGTGGTCGCCACCAAAGGCGGGAAAACAACCATTTGTCCCTCGCCCAGCCCTGCAATATATCACCGGTCAGAAGACCTCAAAAAAAAACTTACCAACAAAATAGTCCTCCACGCTGATGTTTGTGCCAAAGTCGGCAACATGTTTTCCTGGTGAGGGCAGCTCCCGTACTTTCGCAGCCTCGACCAGGAGAGGCTTGGTCCCACCAGCGGCGGCCATCTTCGCGCTCGCCGACGACTTGCCAGATCCGGGCGCGGCCGGTTTCGCAGCCGGCATCGGCTGGCTGCTGCCGTGGGCCGCAGCCTTCGCGCTACCCTGCGCTCTCTTCGCCTCATGCCAAGGATCTACGATCCTGATAACCGCCCGACGCTTCTGCGCAGCGTCTTGACGGTCCTTGTTCATCACTACCGACACAACAACAGCAATATTCTGTCCGTAAGGGAAAATCCTCAAGCCACGAGCTATACGAGACGTAGACATGTCTTCGCCCTCCGCCCAGGGGATCGGAAGATTCTTTGGCCATCGACCCCCGGTAACCTCCAGCATTCGTGCCAAAGACTCCCGGAGCTCGGGCGAAGACATCCTTCCCCCGGGAGCCGTGCATGTCCCCATCAACTCCACAGCAAAATTATCAGACACCCCCATTCCCCCGCCGTAGTACCTAATTTCCTCCTCTTAGCGACCGGGGCAGCATCCTGCGAAGGCCCTTCCTCGGTCCCGCCCATCAGTTTCTTCCCACGGCGGTCGGCGGCGTCTTTCCCGGGATAACCACCGTACGGCAACCGGTTCAATTCGAAGACCCGATTCAACCTGTCATTGGACCCACGGATATCCCAGCTCCGTAGACCCTCTGTCTTCGGCACGTAGCGCCCCTCAATCCTCGCCGCACCGTCTTCCGCTTCACGCACGAATGCGGCGGGATCTTGGCCACGCAAATCCAGTGCAAAGGCAGGACTTCGCACCAGCTGCCCACCCCGGGAGGGCATCTCGCAAGGGCATACTTCGCCCAGCGCCCATCCATGCGCCAAGGGCCATACCCCATACCCGATAAATTCCTCAACAAGATCGCGCCTGCTACTCATGCGGGCAGCGCACCGAAGGGCTCCTTCGTCTTCATCATTCTCCGCTACCTCAAACTGCGGGTACGCTACATAATAATGCAAGCACATGACGGCCACGGGGAGCCCTAGGTGGTCTTTGACTGTGCCTTCGGAAACGTAAAACCAGAATTCCCACCAGTTTCCCCATTTATTGCGGGCGCAGGGAACCAACTCCACGACTTCCATCGAAGTCTTGCCGGTCTTCGGCGTAAATGTGTAAGATCCAAATTGTGCAATTTCATGTCCAATTTTCCTCTTTTGCCAATGCAGACAATAGTGTTTTGCAAAGACTTCCACAGAGGGCTGACCGCCATACGAAGTCGTCGCCCAGACATACTTCGCCAGGGCCACCACGGCATTCGGCGTCACCTGGTGGACCTGGACCTCGAATCTCCACAGGACCTTCGCCACGAATCGATGCGCAGGCAGACGAAGGCCAGCGGCAAAAAAAGCCTCAAAAACGACCCACTCCCCTTCTGGCTCGGGGACCTCCCCGCCCCCGGGACACGCCCCACTCCACTGCCAAAATATCCAAGCTGTTGCATATCTTGCACGCGGATCGAGGACATCCGCGAGACGCCAAACTCCATGGTATCACCAGGACGCAACTCCTCCACCGCCACGTTGCTCAGTGTATCCTCGGACGATGCGCTGGCCGGCGGTGTATCGGTAGCAGAAGAGGAAGAGGACGACATGGCTACGTACCGTCGGCGGCGGCGGGCGGTCTGCTTCACGCGAGCCAGATCTCCGATGAGCAGGAGCAAGGAGGGCAGGCGAGCGATCAAACGGTTTCAAGAGGAGGCTAGGATTTTGCGACGCGCAGAAAGAGTACCTGACCCGCCCCGCCCCCTTTTTATACACAAGACGTGGCGCTTCGGGAAACCCGCAATCCAATAGTGCCGCGTCCGTCAACGGTCGCATCAAAAACCCCCGCGAACCACTTCAAGCGAGGGCAGCATCTCCACCATCTAGCGACGTCTTCGGCACCAGATGACTTAGTCGAACTGGTCCCTCGGAGGGCAAATGTTGGGGCGAAGGCGAAGACCCTACCCTTCGCTCGATGCCTTCGCCGATCTCGCCGCACCAATGAAGGCGAAGCGACCGGCAGTTTCCACCCTTCGTCCAACACGCCGCAAGACGAAGGCCTACGATGAGGTCGCCCCGTCTCGCGTCCTCGTCCAACACGAAGGCCCACGTGGAATTCGGCCCATTGTAACAGGCCCCGCACGGCTGAGTGTATTACGGGCCCGATTTGTAGAGGCTTTTCTATAATGACAGTCTGTAACCCTGCTTTATGGGAATATTCCAGGGATGACCTAGGCGCCTGAGGGCACATGCGTCCTTAATCCAAGACACTGGGTACTCAGGCACCTATAAATACCCCCGCACAGTGCCCTTGAGAGGCTAGATTAACAGAGCAATTGCCTTCCTGAGTTAAAACCTTGTTTGCATCACTTTCACTCCCCCGTTGGATCACCTTGCTCGGGAGAGCAAGTTCCAACATCCCCCTTGATCATTGCTCTCCTCTTGGGGTGGCTCATCTTCTTGATCTTCTTCTTCATTATCTTGAGCCTGATCCTCATCTTGGATTGGTGGAGATGCTTGCATGGAAGATGACGGTTGATCTTGTGCATTAGTGGGCTCTTCAGATTCCTTAGGACACACATCCCCAATGGACATGTTCCTTAGCGCAACGCATGGAGCCTCTTCATCATCTAGCTCATCAAGATCAACTTGCTCTACTTGAGAGCCATTAGTCTCATCAAACACAATGTCACAAGAAACCTCAACTAATCCAGTGGATTTGTTGAAGACTCTATATGCTCTTGTGTTTGAGTCATATCCTAGTAAAAAGCCTTCTACAACCTTAGGAGCAAATTTAGATTTTCTACCTCTTTTAACAAGAATAAAACATTTGCTACCAAAGACTCTAAAATATGAAACATTGGGCTTTTTACCAGTGAGGAGTTCATATGATGTCTTCTTGAGGATTCGGTGAAGGTAGAGCCGGTTGATGGAGTTGCAGGCGGTGTTAATTGCCTCAGCCCAAAACCGGTCCGGAGTTTTGTACTCCTCAAGCATGGTTCTCGCCATGTCAAGTAGAGTTCTATTCTTCCTCTCCACTACACCATTTTGTTGAGGTGTGTAGGGAGAAGAGAACTCATGCTTGATGCCCTCCTCCTCAAGAAAGCCTTCAATTTGAGAGTTCTTGAACTCCATTCCATTGTCGCTTCTTATCTTTTTAATTCTCAACCCGAACTTATTTTGAGCTCGTCTTAAGAATCCCTTTAAGGTCTCTTGGGTTTGAGATTTTTCCTGCAAAAAGAATACCCAAGTGAAGTCAGAATAATCATCCACAATTACAAGACAATACTTACTCCCGCCGATGCTTATGTAAGCGATCGGGCCGAATAAATCCATGTGGAGTAGCTCAAGCGGCCTGTCGGTCATCTTGATGTTCTTGTGTGGATGATGGGTACCAACTTGCTTTCCTGCTTGACATGCGCTACAAACCCTGTATTTCTCAAAATAAACATTTGTTAGTCCCAAAATGTGTTCTCCTTTTAGAAGCTTGTGAAGATTCTTCATCCCAACATGGGCTAGTCGGCGATGCCAGAGCCAACCCATATTAGTCTTAGCAATTAAGCAAGTATCAAGTTCAGCTCTATTAAAATCAACCAAGTATAGCTGACCCTCTAATACTCCCTTAAATGCTACTAAATCATCACTTCTTCTAAAGACAGTAACACCTATATCCGTAAGAAGACAGTTGTAACCCATTTTGCATAATTGAGAAACTGAAAGCAAGTTATAATCTAAAGAATCTACAAGAAAAACATTGGAAATGGAATGGTCAGGAGATATAGCAATTTTACCAAGTCCTTTGACCAAACCTTGGTTTCCATCCCCGAATGTGATAGCTCTTTGGGGATCATCATTTTTCTCGTAGGAGGAGAACATCCTTTTCTCCCCTGTCATGTGGTTTGTGCATCCACTATCAATGATCCAACTTGAACCCCCGGATGCATAAACTACAAAACAAGTTTAGGCCTTGTTCTTAGGTACCCAAACGGTCTTGGGTCCTTTCACATTAGAAACAAGCACCTTGGGTACCCAAACACAAGTCTTGGAGCCCTTGTGTTTGCCCCAACATATTTGGCAACTATTTTGCCTGATTTGTTAGTTAGAACATAAGATGCATCAAAAGTTTTAAATAAAATGTTATGATCATTTGATGCAGTAGGAGATTTCTTTTTAGGCAATTTAACATGGGTTGATTGCCTAGAGCTAGAAGCCTCATTCTTATATATAAAAGCATGATGTGAACCATAATGAGATTTCTTAGCATGAACTCTCCTAATCTTGTGTTCGGGATAACCAGCAGGATATAAAATATAGCCCTCGTTATCCTGAACCATGGGAGCCTTGCCCTTAACAAAACTAGACAATCTTTTAGGGGCATTAATTTTGACATTGCTTCCCTGTTGGAAACCAATGCCATCCTTAATACCAGGGCGTCTCCCACTATAGAGCATGCTTCTAGCAAATTTAAAAATTTCATTTTCTATCTCATGCTCATTAATTTTTGTAGTTAATTGAGCTATATGATCATTTTGTTGTTTAATTAAAGCAAGGTGATCATGAATAGCATCAACATTCATAAGTCTACATCTAGTACAAATAGAGACATGATCAACAGTAGATGTAGAGGGTTTGCAAACATTTAATTCATCTATCTTAGATTTTAGCATGGCATTTTCATCTCTAAGATATGAGATAGAATCATTGCAAACATTCAAATCTTTAACCTTGGAGATTAAGCTAGCATTCTCAGTCCTAAGGCTAGAAATAGATTCATTCAATTTATCAATCTTAGCAATTAAACTAGCATTTTCATTTCTAAGACTGACAATAGAATCATCACAAGCATTTAATTTTTCAACCTTAGTAATTAAACTAGCGTTCTCAGCTCTAAGGCTGGAAATGGTGTCATGGCAAATGCTAAGCTCTTTAGTCAAAATTTCACATTTTTCTATCTCCTGAGCATAAGCATTTTTAACTTTAACATGCTTTTTGTTTTCCTTAATAAGGAATTCCTCTTGGCTATCCAAGAGTTCATCCTTCTCATGAATAGCACCTATCAATTCATTCAATTTTTCTTTCTGTTGCATGTTAAGATTGGCAAAAAAGGGTAAGCAAATTATCCTCATCTTCACTAGAGCTACCCTCATCACTAGATGTTGTATATTTTGTGGAGGCTCTAGATTTTACCTTCTTCTTCTTGCCGTCCTTCGCCATGAAGCACTTGTGGCCGACGTTGGGGAAGAGGAGACCTTTGTTGACAGCGATGTTGGCGGCATCCTCGTCGGAGGAGTCGGTGGAGCTCACGTCGGAGTCCCATTCCCGACACACGTGGGCATCGCCTCCCTTCTTGTAATATCTCTTCTTCTCCTTCTTCTCCCCCTCTTGTCGTCGCCCCTGTCACTGTCACTAGATATAGGACATTTTGCAATAAAATGACCAGGCTTACCACACTTGTAGCACACCCTTTTGGAACGGGCTTGTAGTCTTTCCCCTTCCTTTGCTTGAGGATTTGGCGAAAGCTCTTGATGATGAGCGCCATCTCCTCGTTGTCAATGGGGAGCCTACTTGATGTAGACTCTTCTTTCTTCTCTTCCATCGCTTTGAATGCGACGGGTTGCACCTCGGGTGTGGAGGTGCCGCCTTGCTCCAAGTTGATGATTTGTTTGGAGCCTTTGATCATCAATTCAAAGCTCACAAACATTCCTATAACCTCCTTGGGAGACATTAGCTTATATCTAGGATCACCACATATTAATTGAACTTGCGTAGGATTGCGAAAAACGAGTGATCTTAGAATAACCTTGACCATTTCATGGTCATCCCATTTTGTGCTCCCAAGATTGCACACTTGATTCACCAAGGTCTTGAGCCGGTTGTACATGGCTTGTGGCTCCTCTCCTTGGTTGAGGACGAATCGACCGAGTTCCCCCTTGATCGTCTCCCATTTGGTGATCTTGGTCACCTCGTCTCCTTCATGCGCCATCTCAAGGACGTCCCAAATTTCTTTGGCCGTCTTTAACCCTTGCACCTTATTATACTCCTCTCGACACAAGGAGGCGAGGAGTATAGTTGTGGCTTGGGAGTTAAAGTGCCGAATTTGGTCGGCCTCGTCCGAATCGTAGTCCTTGTCCCCCTTCTTTGGTACCTGTGCTCCATTCTCAATAATATCCCAAATACTTTTGTGGAGTGAGGTTAGATGATTCCCCATTTTATCACTCCACATAGAATAATCCTCACCATCAAAATATGGTGGTTTGCCTAAGGGAACGGAAAGTAATGGAGTGCGCTTAGAAATGCGAGGATAGCGGAGAGGAATCTTACTATACTTCTTGCGCTCATGGCGCTAAGAAGTAGTGGATGACAAGTCAGAGCCGGATGTGGAGGGCGATGAAGAGTCGGTCTCGTAGTAGAACACTTTCTTCATCTTCTTCTTGTCGCCTCTCCGATGGGTCTTGTTGGAGGAAGAGGATTCCTCCTTTTGCTTGTGGCCGGACTCCCTTGAGAGGGTTCTCCCCGAGCTTGTGGGTTTGTCGCCAGTTTCCATTTCCCTCATGGCGGATCCTCCCGACATCACTTCGAGTGGTTAGACTCTAAATGAAGTACCAGGCTCTGATACCAATTGAAAGTCGCCTAGAGGGGGGTGGATACGCGGAAACTGAAATTTACAACTTTAAACACACTACAAGTGTGACAGAACCTCCCAAGTCATTAGGGCCACCTACAGTTGTCCTTGTCCAACAAACCTCAGATAATTCTGCAGGTGCCCCTGATCACTTGACAAGTTTGGTATCTGTATTCCTTACCTTTCCCAAGAGTGTTTCACCCATTACGCATATATTACAATACATCGGAGGTGCGAAAATGCGGAAGCAGTTAGAATAACTTACTTTATTGAAAAGTAAGAAAGAGTTGTATTATTACAGACCAGAGCAAAATATAAGAGTGCTGAGTATTATTATTACATAACCTGGGAGGCAAAAACCCCTCCCGATAAACAGTAAAAAGTTTTTCTTAACGGAGGACCTTTCCTCCCGCAACTTTAGTCTTGATTTTCTTCTTTCGGTACCACCTTGGAACAGAAGCAACAAAAATTTGCTGCTTCTTCACCTAAAACAACATGGGACAAAGCCCTGAGTACGAAATGTACTTTCGCAAGTCTTACCCGTCAAAATAAAAGACTCTCAAGGATATGCTGGCCTTTAGGAGTCAAGGTATGGCTTATCAATAATCAAAATACTCTGTTTGCATAAATGCTTACTAATAGTGGATCCTTAAAATCCAGTTTTACTTGTTAGGTTAAGTAAAATTACCTGTATCTAGGGTTCTTTCTACCCTAGTTCAATCACTTGACCTATACTAGCCAATTTCTTAACAACCCTTCTTATTCACTGGGATGCTATGTGTAGGGCAGTGACCAAGTCTTCATGTCCGTGAAGTTACGACGATCCGAATCGATTATACTCAGCTGAGGATCTCCAATCACACGACATGTGTAGCACTTAACCCTTGCATATATCAACTCGCCACCTGGGTTCTTAAGACCAGATCAGGTTCACGCCAACCGAGAGCACAGATACACCACCGTCCAGCCTCTTGCCACGAAGGGTACACACTACTCTCGCCATCTCTCCACTCCCATTGCGTGTTATCTTATTCTGGTATTAGTCTGCCCGAGGCAAAGCTTACCCATGATGAGGCATGTGACCAGTTAAAGGGTCCTCGATCAGCAAGCCTACATCGACAAGGTCCTTAATCGACTCAGACGGAGACACTACACCGAGACTCTCTTCTCGTGCAAGTCATCCGCCCGGTCTCAGCTTTATCATTTCAAACCCTAAGTTTGGTACCTGGTAGAGGTACATCTTTTCTGATGTTGAACCCATCATGGCCATGATGGATCCATCATCAAGTTTTATTTTTGAAAACATCCCACCCACTTTGAAGCATCATCTTTTATGAAAACAAAATGTTTTGTTTTTCTAAAGCAAAGCTAAGCATAAGAAAAACCTTTTTTTGTAAATCAGGGATTAAGGAGAATTAATCAAATCCAAGGAAGGAAATGCAGCAATTGGTTTAGCACACAACTCCTATCACCTAATGCATCAAGTAAGTGAGAAAGATTTCAAAATAACAAGGAGGTGGCAAATGCACCGGGGCTTGCCTTGTGTTACTGGTGAGTCAGGCTCTGCTCCACAGATATCAAAGTAGAAGCAGTTTCCTGCCTGAGGTTCTTCAGGTGGTGGCGGTGAAGTCCTCGCTTCTTCAACTTCTATTTCCTCTTCGTTCTCTAGATATAATCATATATAATTATGAATGCTCATGTAATGCTCATGAAAATGCTAAGATAATAAAAGTTTATTATCTAATGTCTTGAGTATAACTTTCCTTCACGGATCTCCGAGAAGCAAGGGTTTTCAGAGTCTATAGTGAAGTTCACAGGGCAGGGGCTAGGGTTTTGGGTTCTAAGTACCAAACATGGTTCAAATCATACCAAACTTTACCCAAGGCTTATAAATATTATTTAAAGTTTACCTAAAAAGTTTGGTGAATTTTGGAATTATTAATTATTCCCTAAAATTCCAGAAGTATGGATTTTGGCTACTTTAAATGCCCCAAAATTCCCTATTTGAACTAAAAATTAGGAAACTATTTTTATTAAATACTATAAGAAATTAGAAGTCTAGCAAAATTTGTCTAGTATTTTTTAGCATTTTCTACAATTTTCTAGGAATTCTTAAAGCCTAGAAGAAAAAGAAAAAGGAAAACAAGCTACAGGATTGGACTGAAACTGGCCTGGGTCGGCCCATTTACTGACGAAAGCACGCCCGCGCGCGCCCGCGCTGCTGGTTTTGCAGAAAGGTCCCTCACGGTTTAAATAACTGGAAAGGAAGTCATGGCACTATTCTGGTGTCTCACTGACATTTGCAAGAACACCCCCGTGCTTCTATTCCTTCACAAACCGAAGTCCACGACAACGAACGACGCAGGGCCGAGCTCCGACGAGCTTGTACCAGCCGGATTACTTGATGACTGGTGTTCTACTTTGGCAGAGACCAAATTCAAGCCCTAACCATTGTTTCGCCTCAACTAATTTCACGAACGGCGATCTAACCTGCTCTGTCCATGGTGACAGCGGGTACCATGGACATTCAAACGTGTTCCCGGTGATCTTGGGGGTCCTGGTCTAATTGGCTAGGTCGGGGAGTATCAGGGACACATAAGGACACTGAAACGAAAGAGTAGGGGGTTTGAACAAACCTGGAACAAGCTAGCCACGGCGAGGGTGTTTCTACGGTGGCGGAAACATAGTTTGGGGGAAATGAGAAATTAGCGAGCTCTAATGGATGATTCGAGGCACGGACTGCTTCACTGGTTGCACAACTACTTAGCAGAGCAGGCGGGGTCGGCAATTTATAGGCGCCCATAGCGGTGGCCGGTGAATTTGAGGGAGACGCACGACGACCGGAGAAAGAGTGGGGTCACTGGCGCTCGGGATTAGTGGCTTCACCGTGGCCGCTCACCGGTGATCACCGGGCATGCATAACACGAGCGACTGCGACGTGGTAATTACCGAGGCACGTGGCGTTCGATTGGCGGGCGGTCAACTCCGGTGAATTATTTGAACCGGCCGCAAAGCAGAAAGGGTGTGCGGCGACCAGCCGGAATAGTGCCCATACTCAACAGCGGTGAAGATCTTTCTACCCTGGGGTGTTATCCGGGCCTAAGCGAGCACGAATCACCTCGCCGGCGTGAATCCACGCGTGGGGGGGGTCGCCGGCGGCCAGGGGATATGAACCCTGAGATATTTAGTGCACTGTACCATTAGAGTTCCCATCAGAATTTTTGACAGTGCTATTTGCAGAGCCCCGATCTCAAATTTTTATGTAACAACCTGCTAATCTCTCTTTAATAAAGTTGTTCTCCTACAATCTAGATTTAATTTTACTATATTCACCATGCTTCAATTCTTATTAGATCATGCTCGAAATGGCTCTCAAACCTGGTCCTAGGCCACTGTCAGTCTAGTTTCAGAGTCATGCTGGACTGATAGACCATCTTCAGGTCTATTTTTCTCTTACTTTCATGTAGCACTAGGGCTTACTTACTTAATAAAAATTGTTCTCCTTACATAGCTCTATAGGTTTGATGTGTTTACCCTAAACAAATTCCTTATAATTTGAAAGCTACAGGGTTCTAAAGTTGGTCCAAATGCACCGATTTTCAGACTTAGCAATATGACCACAAGAGTGGCCATTTTGCATTTAGGCCCAAATCTCATGGTTTCTTTTGCAAATATTCAAATATGTGAACCATATGATTGAGGTGCCCAAATACCTTGGTTTTTGCACTTTGGTCCAAAAGTGGGTAATATTTGCATATAACCCCTAGGGTTTCAGTCCTGGGTTTTCTAGGGGTCTTTTTAGGGTTTTTGGTGCTTCTAGGGTTTGGATGCTACTTAAGTCCATCCATGGTGACATTTTATGATCATTACCAATAGGTTTTGAAGCTTTCCCTTTTTAGACATTATTTATTCTTCTGAGCCCAGTTTAGGGTTAAGTACCTAATTCTAGGGTTTTACCCACAACCAGTCACATCCACATAACTTGTTTGAAATTTTTGCCTAGTGAATGCATTCTAGGTGTAACAAACACATGATATGCCAATGCTTATGATGTTATGCTCAAGTTTTAGTGGCAGTAACACCAGGGGTGTTACATCCTTCCCCCCATAAAAGAATCTCGTCCCGAGATTAAAAGTCCTAGGGCAAATAATGGAAAAGGAAACACAACATATCTTTATTTCCTTATTTTTGGTACAAGGCAGGGGTGGTATGGGGCTCATTCCTTTATTACAATAAATGTACACATCTTACAATTTGCACGAAGCTAAAAAGTCTGGGAAATTCTTATCTAAAAAGTCTTGAGTTTCCCAAGTAACTTCATCTTCTGTGTGTTGGTTCCACTGTATCTTGTAAAACTTGAGAGTTTTCCTTCGGGTAATTCTGTCCTTTTGATCAAAGACTCGAATAGGATGCTCTGAATATGTCAAGTCTGGTTCTAGGGCAACATCCGTTACTTCAATGGTTTGATCAAGAACCCAAAGACACTTCTTCAATTGAGACACGTGGAACACATTATGCACAACAGACAATGTTTCGGGTAACAGGAGTCGGTAGGCCACTGGTCCACATTGTTCAAGAACTGGGAAAGGACCAATGTACCGGGGTGCAAGCTTCCCTTTTACCCCGAAACGTGATATACCCTTCATCGGTGAGACTTTGAGGTAGACATAATCCCCAACTAGGAAGTACAAGGGTTTTCGTCGCTTGTCTGCATAACTCTTCCGACGAGCTTGAGCTTCTTTCAAATTATGAATTATTTGTTGAACTTTCTCTTCTGTTTCCTTTACCATATCAGGCCTGAAGAAACATCTTTCACCTGGTTCAGACCAGTTTAACGGAGTACGACACTGTCGCCCATACAAAGCTTCAAAGGGTGCCATTTTTGTCGGCGTTTCGACCCCGGGGGGTCCCTGGACCGACGAGTAAATTGTCGCTGCGTGTCCCAGCCCAGATGGGTCAGCGCGAGATGGAACACAAGGGGGGAGAGAACCGCGGCTCGTGTTATCCTGCGCCCAGGGCGGATGCGCTTGCAGTAGGGGGTTACAAGCGTTCGCGAGGGAGAGAGAGAGAGAGCCTGTTCGTCAGCCCGTCCTCCCGCGCGACCACCCTCTCATATGAGGGCCCTGGACCTTCCTTTTATAGATGTAAGGATTGGGTCCAGGTGTACAATGGGGGTGTAGCAATATGCTAACGTGTCCGGCAGAGAGGAGCCAGAGCCCTATGTACATGCCAACGTGGCTGTCGGAGAGGTGCTAGAGCCCTGTGCATGCGATGTCGTGGCCGTCGGAGGAGCGCTTGAGCCCTGTAGAAGCACAGTTGTCGGGGCTACCGGGACCTTGCTGACGTCTTCTTGCTTCCGTAGGGGGCTGAGAACCGCCATCGTCATGGGCGCACGTGGGGTGCCATCATTACTTGTTTACCGGTGCGAGCCAGATGGGACACCAGTCTTGTTCCCCGTAGCCTGAGCTAGCTAGGGGTAGGGTAATGATGATCCCCCCTGTGGCATGGTCGGTCCGAGCCTAAGGTCGGGCGAGGCGGAGACTCCTCCTGAGGCCGAGGCCGGGGTTGGGTGAGGACGCGATTCCTTTCGAGGTCGGGGCCGAGGTCGAGCCCTGGGGTCTGGCGAGGCGGAGACCATCCTCCGAGGTCGAGGTTGAGGCCGAGCCTTAGGGTTGGGCGAGGCGGAGACCACCTTCCGAGGCCGAGGCGGGGGCCGAGCCCTAAGGTCGGGTGAGGCGGAGACCATCCTCCGAGGTCGAGGTTGAGGCCGAGCCCTGAGGTCGGGCGAGGCAGAGACCACCTTTCGAGGCCGAGGCGGGGGCCGAGCCCTGAGGTTGGGCGAGGCGGAGACCTCCTTCTGAGACCGAGGCCCAAGGTCAGGCGAGGCGGAGCTTCCTGTTGCGCCTGAGGCTGGACTTAGCTGTTGTCAGCCCTGCCCTGACGGGTGGCACATCAGTCGGAGCGGGGCAGGCGGCGCTATTTTCCTGTCAGGTCAGTCAGTGGAGGGGCAAAGTGACTGCGGTCACTTTGGCCCTATCGACTGAGGACCGTGCGTCAGGATAAGGTGTCAGGCGATCCTCACCTTGAATGCTCCTGCGATACGGTCGGTTGGCGAGGCGATCTGGCCAAGGTTGCTTCACTGCGAAGCCTACCCGAGATGGGCCTCGGGCGAGTCAAGGGTGCGCCTGTTGCTTGAGGAGGCCCTCGGGCGAGGCGTGAATCCGCCTGGGTCTACTGTTCTTGCCCGAGGCTGGGCTCGAGCGAGGCGAGATCGCGTCCCTTGAGTGGACGGAGCCTTGACCTAAGTTGCGCCCATCAGTCTCTGCAGCTCGTGCTGATGGTGATTACCAGCTGAGTTTAGGACTGTTGGGGGTACCCCTAATTATGGTACCCGACAGTAGCCCCCGAGCCTCAAAGGGAGTGTTGGTACTCGCTTGGAGGCTTTGTCGAGCTTTTTTGCAAGGGGACCGACCTTTCTCGGTTACATTTTGTTCCGATGAGTGCGCGCGAGCGCACCCGCCGGGTGTAGCCCCCGAGGCCTCGGAGGAGTGGTTTGACTCCTCTGAGGTCTTAATGCTTTTCGCGATGCCTTGGCCGGTCTGGTTGTTCCCTCATGCGATCTGACGGTAGCCCGGGTGCATGGTTGGGTTCCGAGTTCTCAGGCTGGTTTGTTGACACTGTCAACTGTTTGGCTGTAGCCAGGTTTGCGAGAGCAGCCCCCGAGCCTCTGCACGGAGCGAGAGGACGATCAAGGACTGACTCGGCTTTTATCATACGCCTCTTCGTCGCCTTTCCGCAAGGAGGAGGGGGGGAAAGCGCCATGTTGCCCCTGGGGGGCATCGAACATGGTGTTTCCAGTGAGTTGCTAACGGGTGATCCGAGTGGACGCCCGTGCCCCGTTCGATAAGGGTCTGCTAGTGGCCCAGAGGCGCGCTCCAAAAGTACTTGCAGGTGATTTGCCGGACCCGGTCTCGTTCGATAGGGTCCGAGGGCTCGATGCCTCCCTCTGGTGGGATTCCGTTACAAAATCGCTCCTGCTGGTCTCAGAAATGTCCTAGGGTACCTCGGGAGTGTAGCCCGAGCCTCGGCCATGTATCAGACGTACCTAGAGTCATCCCTCGCTCTGCGTGCTCTGGGGCGGCTGTCGAACCCTTCGAGGGGCCAGCCTTCGAACCCCTGATCAGTAGTGGGCGCGGAGCCCGAGTGCTCTGAGGCGGCTGTCGAACCCTTCCGAGGGGCCAGCCTTCGAACCTCTGATCAGTTGTGGGCGCGGAGCCCGAGTGCTCTGAGGCGGCTGTCGAAACCCTTCTGAGGGGCCAGCCTTCGAACCTCTGATCAGTAGTGGGCGCGGAGCCAAAGTGCTCTAAGGCGGCTGTCGAAACCCTTCCGAGGGGCCAGCCTTCGAACCCCTGATCAGTAGGAGGGCTCGGGGCCCGCTTCCTCCGCGGAGAAGGATCCCTTTTGGAATATCCCCTTTCCCGGTCCCTGTAGCAAGAGAGAGAAAGGGGAGAAGGAAAAGGATATGAATTTAAACGGCGTGGCACACCTTTTTTGACGCTGTCATCATGGCGGAGGTGAAACGTCACCCGCTTCGCCTGCCAAAGGTGTCGCTTGCCCTGCCGCGAAATTAATGCGATGGGACGGGTGGTTCGCGGGGCAGCCATTGTGCGTGCGCGAGTCGTTCGAGGAACGGGCGTTTCGTCTATGAGTTTGAACTTCGCGGCGGGTTCGGGCAAAGTGTTGAACGGGTCTTGCCCGGGCCTTTATATACCCGAAAGAGGGACCGGTGGCGGTTCTTTACCCTGCTGCTCGCCTCCTGCTTTGGTTTTCGCAACCTAAGGGAATAGCCAGAGAAAGAAAACCGCGTACCTTGTCCGCTCCGCCACCACCCCCTTCGTTTGGCGATGGCCGACCGGGTGACCGTCGTTCCACGGTGCGACCCGTGGCCTTTCTCCATCGTCACGGTGGACGATCTGGAGGCCCTTGTCGCTGATGGTTTGCTCCGCCCCCTCTCCGGTGACCCGCAGCCGGAGTGGATGGTCCCTCCGAGCGGGGCTGACCCGACCTCGCCACCGGGGTATGTGCTGAGCTTCGTCTCCTTCCATGAGCGGGGGTTCGAAGTGCCAGCAAGCCGTTTCATGCGGGCGCTCCTGCATTACTACGGGGTGGAGCTGCACAACTTCAACCCCAACTCCATTGCGCAAGCGGCCATCTTCGTGGCGGTTTGCGAAGGCTTTTTGGGGATTGACCCCCACTGGGATATGTGGACCCATCTCTTCTCCGCGGAGCTTTTTGCCTTGACGACGGAGGAAAAGAAGGTTCGCATGGCGGTGCGGGCCAGTGGCTACACCCTCCAGTTGAGGCAGGCGCGCGCGCAACAGTACATCCCCGCCATCCTTGTGTCTTCGAACAAGGGGTGGCAGCGCCGGTGGTTTTACCTCCGGAATGACGATGGAAGGCTCCCATCGTTTTCTCAACGAGTGGTGACTGCTTCCGGCAGCAATTGGCGCTATGGGGCCACTCGCGAGAGACAGGAGAAACTCCAGCCCCTTCTGGAGGCCTTGCAGGAGTTACGAGATGGGGGGCTCACCGCCGCGGGGGTGGTTGCCGCCATCCATCGCTGGAGGGTGCTTCCCTTGGTAGAGCGGTGGTTGCCGCTTTCGGAGATGATGCCGGGGGTCGACTTGGAGGGTTCGCAGATGTCCTCGGTCCCCCTCTCTACCGATGACCTCCGCAGGCGGGTAGCGGGCACGGTGGGGAGGCTGGATGCTGACGCCCTTACCCAGCCCTTGATGCGTCCCGAGCGTGGGTGTGTCCTTGGTGAGTGTCCGCTCCTTCTCCTATCTTGTGTTAGGTTGCCTTTGATTCTCTCAGTCGGGATTTCTGTTCGTCTCCAGGAGTTGGGGTGTTACAAGCCTTCCCTACCACCGGTCCCAGAGGACGCGGTGGACCGAGCCGCGCGGAGGGTCGCTGCAGAGAAGAAGAAGGAGAAGAAGGACGCGAAAAAGGCTCAGGCTCGCGAGCGGATGCGGGCTCGGGATGCCTTGGAGAGGCGCCGTCGAAGGCAAGAGAGGGACGGGCTCCCGAGGGAGCCGTCGCCGGAGACGCCTGACGACGACGATGACGACGATGATGACGAGGACGACGACATGGTGGCCCGCCTTGGCCTTAGCCCGGATCTGAGGCTGGGCCAGAGGTCGTCGAGCCAGCCCCCGAGTGGGATTGCCCTGTCGGCATCTGGGGCTGGGACATCAGGGTCCCGGTCCGAAGAACAGGGGCAGCCTGAGGGGTGCTTGACCCCCTGGCCGAGGTAGTTGGGGTGACTCCATGGAGTCGGGCCAACCTGCCTGTCTCCCAAGAGCGGTCGCTCGTGCCGGCTGTACAGGAGGTTGATCCTCGGGCCGTCCCTCCGGCGCCCCGGGCGCCCGAAGTGGGAACGGCGCCAAAGCCGGCAGCGGGGCGAACCTCGGCGGCGCCTGCAGGGACCGAGGCCCGAGGGGCCTCCCCGTAGGCACGATTGGCCTTGGTCCGGAGCGGGTAAGTATCTGAGGATACCTCTGTCATGGCTCCTTCTTCGTGTGTCCTGATCCTGCTTTACCTTTTCCTCCCAGCAAACGGAGGCAAGGTTCAGCCGGTCTAGCTCCCCGGAAGGCCCTTAAGACGGTGCCGGCTTCTGCAGCCAGTGCCGCACCGTGCCACACCGGTTGGCTGGCCTTCGCACAAGATGCCCCCAAGCGGGGGGCCCAGGCGGCATGAGTTGCCATGGGGCGAGCTCCCCAGGCTGACCCCTCCGTCGAGGCGGCTGTCGTGCCGGGGGAGGCTGCTGGCGCGGCCACGGCCTTGAGCCCACCTGACATGTTGCCGGCGCCGACACCAGCTTCTGCCGAGGCTGTTGCTGTTTTGCCCGTGGAGCCACCCGTCGCCGCTGATGCTGAGATGGCTGAGGTGCCGCTGCTCGAGGTCGGTGATCGGAAGCCCACCTCCTTAGCCGAGGGGGTACCCGATGCGTCGACTGCAGGGGGTCCCGATGCCTTGGAGGAGGGGGGCACAGAACTGTGGCCCGTCTTGGGGAGCGGCGACCTCATCCCCGCGCGGCGCGATCCCAATGAGCGGCGTGGGCAGGCGCTCCGGTTCTGGACCCACGGCGCCTCGAAACCCCTCTTCGTCCTTGACGATGAGCGGGAGGAGCAGTCTCGGGATGAGCTCCGTGAGTATGCCGAGGCAGCGATGGGGTCGCTTCGGTCGACCATGGAGATCCTTTCTAGGGATGTTCCCAGGATCCTCCAGGTAAGGATTTCAGGCATACCTTTCGCGTGACCAGGGCATTCTTTGTGACACCCTGCTTCCCTTCCTCAGGATCTGACGGATCTGAGCACCACCAAGTCGTTGTTCATCCGCCGCTAGGCTGACGTCTGGGGTTCGCTGCGGTTCCTGAGGGCCGCACTTACCGAGGCTACCGAACGCCTCACCCAATGGAGTGCCGAGGCGGCGGACCTTCAGTTGCTTTGTGATGAGCTGGGGGTGGAGGCAGCGCGGCACGCGCAGAGGCACAGCAGCGGCAGCTGGAGCTTGGCCAGGTCATCGGCGAGCGGGACCAATCTCGGAACCAGGCTGCCGAGGCTGAAAGCCGGGCTGAGGCCCTTGGGGGCCAGCTAGTCGAGGTGTCTGCTCGGGCCGGAGCCCTTGCGGAGGACCTGGCCATGGCCGTCGGGTCTGCCCAGTCCGCCCAAGCCGCAGCCTCGGAGCAGCGTGCTCAGGCTGAAGGTATGTTTTGGCGACTTCGATTCAGCTTCATTCTTCAACTCGTGTGTGAAGAATTCTGTTTGGCTGTTTCCAGATTTCGAGTCAGCCCTCAACGAGTCCGCCAAGGCGCTTGCCCAAGCGGCTGAGCAGAAGGAGGCTGACCGCGTGGCCATGTCTGAAGCTATCTCGACCTTCTGCCAGGTCTTTGGTCTTGACGACGTCCCCTCGGGAAGCTCCCCCTAGAGTCGCCATGTGCGCAGCAGACTCCGCGAGGCGCTGCATCACGACGTTAGGCAGGCCTTCGCCGTGCTCACTTCCCACTACGACGTGGACCTGGAGCGGGTCAGCGAGGGGTACTGTTTACCCGACGAAGATGAAGCTGCCTTAGCCGAGGTTCAGAGGCTTGACGCGGCCGTCGCGGGCCCAAGCGCGGTGCTGGCGTCCTCCTTCGAGGTGGAGATCCTTCCGCTTGCGTCGCCGACCAAGGCCGGGGCGGATCTCGCCGAGGGTGGAGACGGCGCTGAGGGTGGAGACGAAGCCGAGGGTGCCACTCCTCCCCCAGGCGATGCCTGATTCTGCCGGAGCAGTTTGTTTGGAACATGTATGTGTCTTTCGTGGCCACCGAGGCCTAAACACTTTGCCGTCGTGTTATAAAGATGCGTTTCTTTTCCTCTTGTTTCGAGTATCCGGACTTGTTCGTCAGTAGCAGAATCGCTTATCCGAGTAAGAGTTATTTCTCGCGGAAGGTGACGAGTGAGGTATCCGTATCCCGGAGGCGTAGGAGTCCCTCGGCTCGGTCGGCCTTGCTGCTTACATGCGCTCTTATTCGTTTTGCGGGGTTCTGTTATCGATATAGTCGGGAAACACGAAAGTCATTTTGGTAGAAAACTTTTCCGAGGAAAATTTTGACACAGAGGGGGTTCCCCCCTTCTAGCCCCCGAGGGAGGGTTGGGTTTTGCCGAGGCAAGGCTGACCCTTCCTTGACGGTTAGACTCTATTTGTGTATGTAAAGAGAACGAGGTATATGAACCACTTGAAAACATCTTAAGGGTAAAAGCGACGTAGCTGTCGGATGTTCCAAGCGTTGCTGTAGACCTCGCCCTGACTGTTGGCCAGCTTGTATGTTCCGGGCTTCAAAATCTTGGCGATGATGAACGACCCTTTGGAGTGAGCTTGTGGCGCCCTCAGGCATCTTGTCGCAGCCGAAGTACCAAGTCCCCCACCTGGAGGTCTCGGGACCGAACCCCTCGGGTGTGGTAGAGTCGTAGAGACTGCTGATACCGTGCCGAGTGTAGTAAGGCCATGTCTCGAGCCTCTTCCAGCTGGTCCAGTGAGTCTTCTCGGCTGGTCTGGTTGCTTCGGTCATCGTACGCCCTTGTCCTCGGGGAACTGTATTCTAAGTCTGTGGGCAATATAGCCTCGGCCCCATAGACTAGAAAGAACAGCGAGAAGCCCGTGGCTCGGCTTGGCGTCGTCCTCAGACTCCAGACCACGGAGGGTAGTTCCTTCATACATCGCTTGCCGAACTTGTTGAGGTCGTTGTAGATCCTCGGTTTTAGTCCTTGCAGGAGCATACCGTTGGCACGCTCTACCTGCCCATTCGTCATGGGGTGAGCTACGGCGACCCAGTCCACACGGATGTGATGGTCCTCGCAGAAGTCCAGGAACTTCTTGCCAGTGAACTAGGTGCCGTTGTCGGTGATGATGGAGTTCGGGACCCCAAAGTGATGGATGATGTTGGTGAAGAATGCCACCGCTTGCTCGGACCTGATGCTGGTTAGGGGTCGGACCTCGATCCACTTGGAGAATTTGTCGATGGCGACCAGCAGGTGCGTGAAGCCCCCGGGTGCCTTCTGCAAGGGACCGACGAGGTCCAGACCCCACACAGCAAACAGCGAACCCCTAGCTCGATGACAAGCTGCGAGTCGCCACGAGCGTCGAGGCGCCGAACCCCTAGCTCGATGGCAATGCGCAACCAATTAACTAGAGCCTCGTACTCGGCCACGTTGTTTGACGCCGGGAAATGGAGGTGCAACACGTAGCGGAGGTGCTTCCCGAGGGGTGAGATGAAGAGCAGGCTCGCACCCGCTCCTGTTTTCATCAGTGACCCGTCGAAATACATGGTCCAGAGTTCTGGTTGGATCAGAGCTGTTGGAAGCTGGGTGTCGACCCATTCAGCCATGAAGTCCGCCAAGACTTGGGACTTGATGGCCTTCCGAGGAGCGAACAAGATTGTCTCGCCCATGATCTCCACTGCCCACTTTGCAATCCTACCCGAGGCCTCTCGGCACTGGATGATCTCCCCCAGGGGGAAGGATGACATCACAGTCACTGGATGAGACTCGAAGTAGTGTCGCAACTTTCGCCGTGTCAGAATTACCGCGTACAGTAGCTTCTTGATTTGTGGGTAGCGGATCTTGGTCTCGGATAGCACTTCACTGATGAAGTAGACCGGCCTCTGGACGAGCAATGCATGCCCTTCTTCTTGTCTCTCGACCACGATCGCGGCGCTGACCACCTGAGTGGTTGTGGCTACGTAGATCAAGAGGGCTTCTCCCGCAGCGGGGGGCACCAAGATGGGCGCGCTTGTAAGGAGCGCCTTTAAGTTCCCGACGGCTTCCTCAGCCTCGGGGGTCTAAGTGAAGCACTCGGTCTTCCTTAAAAGGCGATACAAGGGTAGGCCTCTTTCACCGAGGCGCGAGATGAAGCGGCTCAGAGCCGCAAGGCATCCGATGACCCTCTATACTCCTTTCAAGTCTTTGATAGGCCCCATGTTGGTGATGGCCGCGATTTTCTCCAGGTTGGCCTCGATGCCCCGCTCGGAGACGATGAACCCCAGGAGCATGCCTCGGGGGACTCCTAAGACACACTTCTTGGGATTGAGTTTTATGCCTTTCGCCTTTAGACACTTGAATGTCGTTTCAAGGTCAGAGAGGAGGTCGGGGGCTTTCCTCGTCTTAACTACGATGTCATCGACGTAAGCCTCGATCGTTCGGCCGATGTGCTCTCCGAACACGTGGTTCATGCACCTTTGGTATGTCGCACCTGCATTCCTCAAACTAAATGGCATAGTAATATAGCAGTACATGCCAACAGGTGTGATGAAAGAAGTCGCGAGCTGGTCGGACTCTTTCATCTTGATTTGGTGATAACCTGAGTAGGCATCGAGGAATGATAGGGTTTCGCACCCAGCAGTGGAATCCATGATTTGATCGATGCGAGGCAGAGGGTAGGGAACCTTCGGACATGCTTTGTTTAGACCAGTGTAGTCTACACACATCCTCCATTTCTCACCTTTCTTTTTCACAAGCACAGGGTTGGCTAGCCATTCGGGATGGAATACCTCTTTGATGAACCCTGTAGCCATCAGCTTGTGGATCTCCTCGCCTATGGCTCTGCGCTTTTCTTCGTCGAATCGACGCAAAGGCTGCTTCACGGGTCGGGCTCCAGCTCGGATATCCAGCAAGTGCTCGGCGACATCCCTCGGTATGCCGGGCATGTCCGAGGGACTCCATGCAAACACCTCGGCGTTCGTGCGGAGAAAGTCGACGAGCACTGCTTCCTATTTGGGGTCGAGCTTGGAGCCGATCTGGACTTGCATGCAGGCGTCGTTGCTGGGGTCGAGGGAGACAGACTTAACCGCCTCCGCTGGTTTGAAGTTGTCGGCGTGGCGCTTCGCATCGGGCACCTCCTTGGAGAGGCACTCTAGGTCGGCGATGAGGGCCTCGGATTCGGCGAGGGCCTCAGCGTACTCCACACACTCCACGTCGCATTCGTACGCGTGTTGGTACATGGATCCGATGGTGATGACCTTGTTGGGGCCCGACATCTTGAGCTTGATGTGGGTGTAGTTGGGAACGGCCATGAACTTGGCGTAGCCTGGTCTCCCCAGCACTGCATGGTAGGTTCCTCGGAACCCGACCACCTCAAACGTGAGGGTTTCCCTTCGGAAGTTGGAGGGAGCCCCGAAGCAGACGGGCAGATCGAGTTGTCCAAGGGGCTGGACGCGCTTCCCGGGGATGATCCCGTGAAAAGGCGCCGCACCGGCCCGGATCGTGGATAGATTGATTTGTAAGAGCCCGAGGGTCTTGGCGTAGATGATGTTGATGCTGCTACCTCCGTCTATGAGGACCTTGGTGAGCCTGACGTTGCCGATGACGGGGTCGACAACAAGCGGGTACTTTCCTGGGCTCGGCACGCGGTCGGGGTGGTCGCCTTGGTCGAAGGTGATGGGCTTGTCGGACTAGTCTAGGTAGACTGGCGCCGCCACCTTCATCGAGCAGACCTCCCAGCGCTCCTGCTTGCGGTGCCAAGCTGAGGCGTTCGCCACTTGCCCACCGTAGATCATGAAGCAGTCGTGGACCTCGGGGAACTCTTCTGCCTTGTCGCCATCCCTCTTGTCGTTGTCCTGGCCTTTGCCACCTTCCACCGGGGGCCTGGCCTTATGGAAGTAGCGCCGAAGCATGATGCCTTCCTCAAGGGTGTGCTTGACGGGACCCTGGTGATAGGGACACGACTCCTTGAGCATCTTGTCGAACAGGTTGGCCCCTCCGGGAGGCTTCCAGGGGTTCCTGTGCTCGGCGGTGGCAACAAGATCTGCATCGGCGGCGTCGCGTTTTGCTTGCGACATCTTCTTGGCCTTCTTCTTCGTGCCGCGCTGGGCGGACGCCTCGGGAACGTCTTCCTGCTGGCGTCCCTGAGGCTGCTTGTCCTTATGGAAGATGGCTTCGACCGCCTTCTGACCAGAGGTGAATTTGGTGGCGATGTCCATCAACTCGCTCGCCTTGGTGGGAGTCTTGCGACCCAGCTTGCTCACCAGGTCGCGGCAAGTGGTGCCGGCGAGGAACGCACCGATGACATCTGAGTCGGTGATGTTGGGTAGCTCGGTGCGCTGCTTCGAAAATCGCCGGATGTAGTCTCACAGGGATTCCCCTGGCTACTGGCGGCAGCTTCAGAGATCCCAAGAGTTCCCAGGGCGCACATATGTGCCCTGGAAGTTTCCAGCGAAGGCTTTGACCAGGTTGTCCCAGTTGGAGATCTGCGCAGGAGGCAGATGCTCCAGCTAGGCTCGGGCGGCGTCGGAGAGGAACAATGGGAGGTTGCGGATGATGAGGTTGTCATCGTCCGTTCCCCCCAGCTGGTAGGCCAGCCGGTAGTCCGCAAGCCACAGTTCCGGCCTTGTTTGCCCCGAGTAATTAGTGATGGTAGTCGGGGCTCAGAACCGGGTCGGGAACGGTGCCCGTCGTATCCCGACTGAAAGCTTGCGGACCGGGTGGTTCGGGCGAGGGGCTCTGATCCTCCCCGCTGTTGTAGCGTCCCCCACGCTTAGGGTGGTAGCCTCGGCGCACCTTCTCGTTGAGGTGGGCTCGACGGTCGCGGTAGTGGTGCTCGTTGCCGAGGCGACCCGGGGCTGCAGGCGTTGCATCCCGCGTGCGCCCGGTGTGGACCGAGGCTTCCCGCATGAATCGGGAAGTCGCGGCGCGATGCTCCGGGGGGTACCCTTGCCTTCGGGAGGTAGAGCTCTCGGCCCATCGGACCGCGGCATCCTCCAGGAGATTCTTGAGTTCTCCCTAGATACGCCGCCCCTTGGTGGTGGATGGCTCTGGCATTGCTCAGAGTAGAATTGCCGCTGCAGTCAGGTTCTGGCCGACCCCACTGGAAGCCGGGGGTAGCCTTGCCCTGGCATCATCAGCGATACGACACTGGACATCCTAGGCCTGATGACGCGCTTCTCCGGCTAGTGCTCGGCCTGCCCACTCCTGCCCGATGTTTTGCCGGAGCTACACAAGTTGTCCTGCTTCCTCGTCGAGCTTGGCCTGCATCTCGCGGATTTGCTCGAGCTGTGTGTCCTGACCCCCCGCAGGGACTGGGACCACAGCTAGTTCCCGCAGGATGTCAACGCGAGGCGCATGCCTAGGGGGATCGTCGTCCTCCGGCATACCAAGGTGGTTGCCTTCGTCGAGACCCCCTAGATCGACGTGTAAACATTCACGACTTGGGCCACAACCCTCGTTGTCAAGGCTGTGGCCATCATCGGAGCAACCGGAGAGGCAGTAGTCACATGCGGTCATGAAGTCTCGCATGGCACTGGGATTACTGAGCCCGGAGAAATCCCAACCAGAGTCGAGCTTGTCATCTTCCTCGGAGCCTGGGGGCCCGTAGGTCGAGACGGCCGTCAATCGGTCCCAGGTTGACCACATATGGTACCCCAGAAGGTTAGGATATGCCTTTATGAAAGCGTCCACCGAAGTGGGGTCGCTTGGTGGATCGAAGCTGAATCTAAAAGGCATAGGGTGGAAAACAGACGATACCTCTTGATCGACGGACGGTGACAAAGTCGCGTAGGGGACGGACTGCACCGTTATCTCAGGTACGAGGCTAACGCCCAGCAAGTCCTCCGCGAGGGTGCTGGCGTCATCTATCCGCTTGGGGTTGGCACGTTGCGGGGAAACGACACTCGCCGTCGTCCCGGGCGCGAGGTCAACGCCTGACATGTCCCCCACTGGGGCGCCGGCGCCGTCGACTCGCTCGACGGCCGGCGAGGTGCCGCCTTCTGCCTGGCCACGGTTGCCCCGCCTCCTTCTCCTACGGCGAGGAAGGTGGCGAGACAGACCCGGATGCTGCTCTTCCGCCACGGGAGGAAGACGTCGTCGAGTCCACCGCCGCCGGGCGGGCTGACGGCCGCCGTTGTCGCTGTCAGCGGCGGAGGAAGGAGTACCATGTCGTAGCTGCCGTCGAGGGACATGAACTCGAGACTCCCGAAACGGAGCAGCGTCTCGGGCTGGAGAGGTTGCTGGAGACTACCCATCTGGAGCTTGACGGGAAGTTGTTCGTCAACACGCAACGGGCCCCTACCTGGCGCGCCAACTGTCGGCGTTTCGACCCCGGGGGGTCCCTGGACCGATGAGTAAATTGTCGCTGCGTGTCCCAGCCCAGATGGGTCGGCGCGAGATGGAACACAAGGGGGGAGAGAACCGCGGCTCGTGTTATCCTGTGCCCAGGGCGGATGCGCTTGCAGTAGGGGGTTACAAGCGTTCGCGAGGGAGAGAGAGAGAGCCTGTTCGTCAGCCCGTCCTCCCGCGCGACCACCCTCTCGTATGAGGGCCCTGGACCTTCCTTTTATAGATGTAAGGAGAGGGTCCAGGTGTACAATGGGGGTGTAGCAATATGATAACGTGTCCGGCAGAGTGGAACCAGAGCCCTATGTACATGCCAACGTGGCTGTCGGAGAGGTGCTAGAGCCCTGTGCCTGCAATGTCATGGCCATCGGAGGAGCGCTTAAGCCCTGTAGAAGCACAACTGTCGGGGCTGCCGGGACCTTGCTGACGTCTCCTTGCTTCCGTAGGGGGCTAAGAACCACCGTTGTCATGGGCGCACGCGGGGTGCCATCATTACTTGTTTACCGGGGCGAGCCAGATGGGACGCCGGTCTTGTTCCCCGTAGCCTGAGCTAGCTAGGGGTAGAGTAATGATGATCCCCCTGTGGCGTGGTCGGTCCGAGCCCAAGGTCGGGCGAGGCGGAGACTCCTCTTGAGGTCGAGGCCGAGGTTGGGTGAGGACGCGATTCCTTCCGAGGTCGGGGCCGAGGTCGAGCCCTGGGGTCGGGCGAGGCGGAGACCATCCTCCGAGGTCGAGGTTGAGGCCGAGCCTTGGGGTCGGGCGAGGTGGAGACCACCTTCCGAGGCCGAGGCGGGGGCCGAGCCTTGAGGTCGGGCGAGGCGGAGACCATCCTCCGAGGTCGAGGTTGAGGCCGAGCCCTGAGGTCGGGCTAGGCGGATACCACCTTCTGAGGCTGAGGCGGGGGCCGAGTCCTGAGGTTCGGCGAGGTGGAGACTGAAAGGGAAATGTGCCCTTAGGCCATTTCTAAGTATTTTGGTGGTTTAGTGCCCAACACAAGTGCCTAAGTGTAAAAAGGTGGACAAAGTACAAATCAAGGATAAAGGTATGTTTCTCAGACTTAGTATATTGTTTTATGGACTAATGTATCGTGTCTAAGTGCTGGAAACAGGAAAAATCCAATTGGAAATGTCTTGGCTCGAGCAGCCAAGACTCTGCTGAGTCTGGGAGCACCGGACTGTCCGGTGGTGCACCGGACAGTGTCCGGTGCGCCAAGCTGGCTCGAGCGAAGTGGCCGCTCTCGGGAATTCACCGGCGACGTACGACTATAATTCACCGGACTGTCCGGTGTGCACCGGACTGTCCGGTGAGCCAACGGTCGGCCGGGCCAACGGTCGGCTGGGCCAACGGTCGGCCGCGCCATCTGCGCGGGACACGTGGCCGAGCCAACGGCTAGAAGGGGGCACTGGACTGTCCGGTGTGCACCGGACATGTCCGGTGCGCCAACGGCTCTCAGGCTGGCAACGGTCGACTGCGCCATTTTTGGAAGGAAATCGGGCACCGGACACTGTCCGGTGTGTACCGGACTGTCCGGTGCGCCAGTCGACAGAAGGCAAGATCAGCCTTCCTAGATTGCTCTCAACGGCTCCTAGCTGCCTTGGGGCTATAAAAGGGACCCCTAGGCGCATGGAGGAGCACACCAAGCATTCCTACAACATTCCTAAGCACCAAGACATCGATTTCGCGCATTCTTTTCATTGTGATAGCATATAGAGCTCTAGTGGAGTTGCGAACTCATTGAGTTGTGTTGCGAGCTCTTGTTGCGACTTGTGTGCGTGTTGACACTCTGTTTCTTGTGTCTTGTGTGCGTTGCTAATCCCTCCCTTGCTCCGTGTTCTTTGTGAATTTCAAGTGTAAGGGCGAGAGGCTCCAAGTTGTGGAGATTCCTCGCAAACGGGATTGAGAAAAAGCAAGCAAAACACCATGGTATTCAAGTGGGTCTTTGGACTGCTTGAGAGGGGTTGATTGCAACCCTCGTCCGTTGGGACGCCACAACGTGGAGTAGGCAAGCGTTGGTCTTGGCCGAACCACGGGATAACCACCGTGCCATCTCTGTGATTGATCATTGTTGGTTATTGTGTTTTGTTGAGGATTCCTATCTAGCCACTTGGCAATTATTGTGCTAACGATTAACCAAGTTTTGTGGCTTAAGTTTTCAAGTTTCATAGGATCACCTATTCACCCCCCCTCTAGGTGCTCTCAATTGGTATCAGAGCCGTTCTCTTCACAAAGGGACTAATCGCCCGAAGAGATGGATCCTAAGGGGAAGGGAATCGTGATCAACGACAAAGAGAAGGAATCCTTCGTCAACGAGCCGAAGGATGACAAGCCCACAGACTCCGGCTCGGGCCATAGACGGAAAGACGGGAAGAAGAAGAAGACAAGGCGCATCAAGGAAATTGTCTACTACGACGACAGCGATGAGTCTACTTCTTCCCAAAAGGACGACGACCACAACGACTACAAGAGAAGGAAACCGGTCAATTCGAACTTTTCTTTTGATTACTCTCGTATTCCTCAAAGTACAAATGCTCATTTATTATCCATTCCTCTCGGCAAGCCTCCACACTTTGATGGGGAGGACTACGGATTTTGGAGCCACAAAATGCGTAGTCACCTTTTCTCTCTCCATCCTAGTATATGGGAAACTGTAGAGAGTGGAATGCACTTCGATAGTACAGATAGTCCCATGTTCATTAATGAGCAAATTCATAAGAATGCACAAGCTACTACTGTTCTTCTAGCTTCATTGTGCAGGGATGAATACCACAAAGTGAGCGGCTTGGATAACGCCAAGCAAATCTGGGACACCCTCAAGATTTCTCATGAGGGGAACGACATCACCTTGCTCACCAAGATGGAATTGGTGGAGGGCGAGCTTGGTCGATTCGCGATGATAAGGGGCGAGGAGCCAACCCAAACATACAACCGGCTCAAGACCCTTATCAACAAAATAAGGAGCTACGAAAGCACGCGATGGACGGACCACGATGTCGTCCGACTGATGCTAAGGTCCTTTACCGTTCTTGATCCTCATTTGGTGAATAATATTCGTGAGAATCCCAGGTACACCAAAATGTCACCCGAAGAAGTCCTTGGGAAATTTGTAAGCGGGCGAATGATGATCAAGGAGGCGAGGTACGTGGACGACGCATTGAATGGTCCAATCAACGAGCCTCAACCCCTTGCTCTCAAGGCAACAAGAAGCAAGGAGGCGCTACCTAGCAAGGTGGCACAAATTGAGGCGGCCGGACTTAATGATGAAGAGATGGCCCTCATCATCAAGAGATTCAAGATGGCGCTAAAGGGTCACAAGGGGCAGCCAAGCAAGACCAAGACAAAGGGGAAGCGCTCATGCTTCAAATGTGGTAAGCTTGGTCATTTTATTGCTAACTGTCCCGACAATGAAAGTGACCAGGATCAAGGGAACAAGAGGGAGAAGAAGAAGAACTATAAGAAGGCAAAGGGCGAGGCACATCTTGGCAAGGAGTGGGATTCGGATTGCTCCTCGTCCGACTCCGACAATGAAGGACTCGCCGCCACCGCCTTCAACAAGTCGTCCCTCTTCCCCAACGAGCGTCACACATGCCTTATGGCAAGGGAGAAGAAGGTATGTACTCGAGACTCTACCTATGCTTCTTCAAGTGAGGACGAATCTAGTGATGAGGATGAAATAGATTATTCATGTTTATTTAAGGGCCTAGATAGAACCAAGGTAGATAAAATCAATGAATTAATTGATGCTTTAAATGATAAGAATAGGCTTTTAGAAAAACAAGAAGATTTGTTGTATGAAGAACATGACAAATTTATAGAAGCACAAAAATCTCATGCTTTAGAAGTTAAAAGAAATGAAATGCTTTCTTGTGAATTATCTTCTTGCCATGAGACGATTACTAGTTTAAGGAGCATTAATGACGATTTGAATGCTAAATTAGAAATAGCTAGTAAATCAATAACTTGTGTAGAAAATGTCGTTATTTGCAATAGATGTAAAGATTTTGATATTGATGCTGGTAGTGAACACATAGCTTCTATTGCAAAGTTAAATGATGAAATGGCTAGTCTTAATGCCCAACTTAAGGCTAGCAAAAGTGATTTTGATAAACTAAAATTTGCTAGGGATGCCTACACGATTGGTAGACACCCCTCAATTAAGGATGGGCTTGGCTTCAAGAGGGAAGCCAAGAACTTAACAAGCCATAAGGCTCCCATCTCCGCCAAGGAGAAAGGGAAGGCCCCTATGGCAAATAGTACTAAAAGGAACCATGCTTTTATATACAATGATAAAAGACAGTGTCATAGGAGTTGCAGTGCTTTTGATTCACATGCCTATGACTCTTATGCTATGTTTGCTCCTAGTTCTTCCTATATGCATGGTAGAGATATGCCTAGGAAGAATGTTCATCATATGCCTAGGAAGAGTATTGTTCATGTTCCTAGAAAAGTTATGAATGGTCCCTCTACAATTTATCATGCTTTAAATACTTCCTTTGCTATTGGTAGAAAGGATAGGAAGATAGTTGCTAGGAAATTAGGGGCAAAATGCAAGGGTGATAAAACTTGCATTTGGGTCCCTAAGGAAATTGTGACTAACCTTGTAGGACCCAACAAGAGTTGGGTACCTAAGACCCAAGCCTAAATTTGCCTTGCAGGTTTATGCATCTGGGGGTTCAAGCTGGATTATCGACAGCGGATGCACAAACCATATGACGGGGGAGAAGAAGATGTTCACCTCCTACGTCAAGAATAAGGATTCCCAAGATTCAATCATATTCGGTGATGGGAACCAAGGCAAGGTGAAAGGTTTAGGCAAGATTGCATTATCTAATGAGCACTCTATCTCTAATGTGTTTTTAGTTGAGTCTCTTGGATATAATTTACTATCTGTCAGTCAATTATGTAATATGGGATATAATTGTCTATTTACAAATGTAGATGTGTCTGTCTTTAGAAGATGTGATGGTTCACTAGCTTTTAAGGGTGTACTAGACGGCAAACTTTATTTAGTTGATTTTGCAAAAGAAGAGGTCGGTCTAGATGCATGCTTAATGGCTAAGACTTGCATGGGCTGGTTGTGGCATCGCCGCTTAGCACATGTGGGGATCAAGAACCTCCACAAGCTTCTAAAGGGAGAACACGTGATAGGTCTAACCAATGTTCATTTCGAAAAAGATAGACCTTGTGCAGCTTGTCAAGCAGGTAAACAAGTGGGAGGAGCACATCACATCAAGAATGTGATGACCACTTCAAGACCTCTGGAGCTGCTGCATATGGACCTCTTCGGACCCGTCGCCTATCTGAGCATAGGAGGAAGTAAGTATGGTCTAGTTATTGTTGATGACTTTTCCCGCTTCACTTGGGTGTTCTTTTTGCAGGATAAGTCTGAAACCCAAGGGACCCTCAAGCGCTTCCTCAGGAGAGCTCAAAATGAGTTTGAGCTCAAGGTTAAGAAGATAAGAAGCGACAACGGGTCCGAATTCAAGAATCTTCAAGTGGAGGAGTTCCTTGAGGAGGAGGGGATCAAGCACGAGTTCTCCGCTCCCTACACACCTCAGCAAAATGGTGTGGTAGAGAGGAAGAACAGGACGCTCATAGATATGGCGAGGACTATGCTTGGAGAGTTCAAGACCCCCGAGCGCTTTTGGTCGGAAGCCGTGAACACGGCTTGCCACGCCATCAACAGGGTCTACCTTCACCGCCTCCTCAAGAAGACTTCATACGAGCTGCTGACTGGTAACAAACCCAATGTATCTTATTTTCGTGTATTTGGGAGCAAGTGTTATATTCTTGTGAAGAAAGGTAGAACCTCTAAATTTGCTCCCAAAGCTGTAGAAGGGTTTTTATTAGGTTATGATTCAAATACAAAGGCGTATAGGGTCTTCAACAAATCATCGGGTTTGGTTGAAGTCTCTAGCGACGTTGTATTTGATGAGACTAATGGCTCTCCAAGAGAGCAAGTTGTTGATCTTGATGATATAGATGAAGAAGACGTTCCAACGGCCGCGATACACACCATGACGATTGGAGATGTACGGCCTCAGGAACATTTGGGACAAGATCAACCATCTTCCTCAACTATGGTGCATTCCCCATCCCAAGATGACGAACAGGTACCTCAAGTGGAGGCGCATGATCAAGGGGGAGCACAGGATGTTCAAGTTGAAGAGGAAGAAGCATCTCAGGCACCTCCAACCCAAGTTCGAGCGACGATTCAAAGGGATCATCCCGTCGACCAGATATTGGGTGATATTAGCAAGGGAGTAACTACTCGCTCGAGATTAGTTAATTTTTGTGAGCATTACTCCTTTGTCTCTTCTATTGAGCCTTTCAGGGTAGAAGAGGCCTTGCTAGATCCGGACTGGGTGTTGGCCATGCAAGAGGAACTCAACAATTTCAAGCGCAATGAAGTTTGGACACTGGTGCCTCGTCCCAAGCAAAATGTTGTGGGAACCAAGTGGGTGTTCCGCAACAAACAGGACGAGCATGGGGTAGTGACGAGGAACAAGGCTCGACTTGTGGCAAAAGGTTATGCCCAAGTCGCATGTTTGGACTTTGAGGAGACTTTTGCTCCTGTGGCTAGGCTAGAATCAATTCGTATCTTGCTAGCATATGCCGCTCACCATTCTTTCAGGTTGTACCAAATGGATGTGAAGAGCGCTTTCCTCAACGGGCCGATCAAGGAGGAGGTGTACGTAGAGCAACCCCCTGGCTTCGAGGATGAACGGTACCCCGACCACGTGTGTAAGCTCTCTAAGGCGCTCTATGGACTTAAGCAAGCCCCAAGAGCATGGTATGAATGCCTTAGAGACTTTTTAATTGCTAATGCTTTCAAAGTCGGGAAAGCCGATCCAACTCTTTTTACTAAGACTTGCGATGGTGATCTTTTTGTATGCCAAATCTATGTCGATGACATAATATTTGGTTCTACTAATCAAAAGTCTTGTGAAGAGTTTAGCAGGGTGATGACGCAGAAATTCGAGATGTCGATGATGGGCGAGTTGAACTACTTCCTTGGGTTCCAAGTGAAGCAACTCAAGGACGGCACTTTCATCTCCCAAACGAAGTACACGCAAGACTTGCTAAAGCGGTTTGGGATGAAGGACGCCAAGCCCGCAAAGACGCCGATGGGAACTGACGGACACACCGACCTCAACAAAGGTGGTAAGTCCGTTGATCAAAAAGCATACCGGTCCATGATAGGTTCTTTGCTTTATTTATGTGCTAGTAGACCGGATATTATGCTTAGCGTATGCATGTGTGCTAGATTTCAATCCGATCCTAAGGAGTGTCACTTAGTGGCTGTGAAGCGAATTCTTAGATATTTAGTCGCTACGGCTTGCTTCGGGATCTGGTATCCAAAGGGGTCTAACTTTGACTTGATTGGGTACTCGGATTCCGACTATGCTGGATGTAAGGTCGATAGGAAGAGTACATCGGGGACGTGCCAATTCTTAGGAAGGTCCCTGGTGTCATGGAACTCTAAGAAACAAACTTCCGTTGCCCTATCCACCGCTGAGGCCGAGTACGTTGCCGCAGGACAGTGTTGTGCGCAACTACTTTGGATGAGGCAAACCCTCCGGGACTTTGGCTACAATCTGAGCAAAGTCCCACTCCTATGTGACAATGAGAGTGCTATCCGAATAGCGGAAAATCCTGTTGAGCACAGCCACACAAAGCACATTGACATCCGGCATCACTTTTTGAGAGACCACCAGCAAAAGGGAGATATCGAAGTGTTTCATGTTAGCACCGAGAACCAGCTAGCCGATATCTTTACCAAGCCTCTAGATGAGAAGACCTTTTGCAGGCTGCGTAGTGAGCTCAATATCTTAGATTCGCGGAACTTGGATTGAAATGTAGCATACATGTGTTTATGCCTTTGATCATGTTCATTCTGCATGTTGTTGATTATTGTGGTGCTCAAGTTGTACAAACACTCCCTGGACCTCACAAGTCCTGTTTGCAAGTGATGCACATATTTAGGGGGAGCTGTGCTACAACTTGACCCTTTGAGACTAACCATGTTCTTGAGTTTGGTTGTTTTAGTCTCCAAGGAGAATTGAAAGGGAAAAGGTGGACTTGGACCATGCAAGACTTCCACTGCACTCCGATGAAAAGAGTAACTTTTCCAAGTTCATCATTATACTCTTATTGCCTTTGTGTTCTTATTTGAAGATTTTGGTGAGGCAATGGGGTTAGAGGGCCAAGATTGATCCCGTTTTGGTGCTTGATGCCAAAGGGGGAGAAAATAAAGGCCAAAGCAATAGATGGATCAGCTACCTCTTGAGAAATTTTGAAAAATAGTAGATTAGAGCTCTTTGTTTGTTATTGTCTCTTATGTCAAAATTTGGCCTCTTGTGGGGAGAAGTGTTGATTATGGGAAAAAGGGGGAGTTTTTGAAATCCTTGATCAAATTTCTTTGGAAAACCTCTCTTTATGTCTCTACAAGTGGATTTGACTTAGAGATAGGAATTTGAGTTTGATTTACAAAAACAAACCAAGTGGTGGCATAGAGTGATCCACATATGTCGAATTTGAATCAAAACAAGTTGAGTTCTTATTTGAATTGATTTTGTATTTGTTCTACTTGCTTTATATTGTGTTGGCATAAATCACCAAAAAGGGGGAGATTGAAAGGGAAATGTGCCCTTAGGCCATTTCTAAGTATTTTGGTGGTTTAGTGCCCAACACAAGTGCCTAAGTGTAAAAAGGTGGACAAAGTACAAATCAAGGATAAAGGTATGTTTCTCAGACTTAGTACATTGTTTTATGGACTAATGTATTGTGTCTAAGTGCTGGAAACAGGAAAAATCCAATTGGAAATGTCTTGGCTCGAGCAGCCAAGACTCTGCTGAGTCTGGGAGCACCGGACAGTGTCCGGTGGTGCATCGGACAGTGTCCGGTGGTGCATCGGACAGTGTCCGGTGCGCCAAGCTGGCTCGAGCGAAGTGGCCGCTCTCGGGAATTCACCGGCGACGTACGGCTATAATTCACCGGACTGTCCGGTGTGCACCGGACTGTCCGGTGAGCCAACGGTCGGCCGGGCCAACGGTTGGCCGCGCCATCTGCGTGGGACACGTGGCCGAGCCAACGGCTAGAAGGGGGCACCGGACTGTCCGGTGTGCACCGGACATGTCCGGTGCGCCAACGGCTCTCAGGCTGCCAACGGTCGACTACGCCATTTTTGGAAGGAAATCGGGCACCGGACACTGCCCGGTGTGCACCGGACTGTCCGGTGCGCCAGTCGACAGAAGGCAAGATCAGCCTTCCTAGATTGCTCTCAATGGCTCCTAGCTGCCTTGGGGCTATAAAAGGGACCCCTAGGCGCATGGAGGAGCACACCAAGCATTCCTACAACATTCCTAAGCACCAAGACATCGATTTCACGCATTCTTTTCATTGTGATAGCACATAGAGCTCTAGTGGAGTTGTGAACTCATTGAGTTGTGTTGCGAGCTCTTGTTGTGACTTGTGTGCGTGTTGACACTCTGTTTCTTGTGTCTTGTGTGCGTTGCTAATCCCTCCCTTGCTCCGTGTTCTTTGTGAATTTCAAGTGTAAGGGCGAGAGGCTCCAAGTTGTGGAGATTCCTCGCAAACGGGATTGAGAAAAAGCAAGCAAAACACCGTGGTATTCAAGTGGGTCTTTGGACCGCTTGAGAGGGGTTGATTGCAACCCTCGTCCGTTGGGACGCCACAACGTGGAGTAGGCAAGCGTTGGTCTTGGCTGAACCACGGGATAACCAGCGTGCCATCTCTGTGATTGATCCTTGTTGGTTATTGTGTTTTGTTGAGGATTCATATCTAGCCACTTGGCAATTATTGTGCTAACGATTAACCAAGTTTTGTGGCTTAAGTTTTCAAGTTTCACAGGATCACCTATTCACCCCCCTCTAGGTGCTCTCAGAGACCTCCTTCTGAGACCGAGGCCCAAGGTCGGGCGAGGCGGAGCTTCCTGTTGCGCCTGAGGCTGGACTTAGCTGTTGTCAGCCCTGCCCTGACGGGTGGCACAGCAGTCGAAGCGGGGCAGGCGGCGCTGTTTTCCTTTCAGGTCAGTCAGTGGAGGGGCGAAGTGACTGCGGTCACTTCAAACCTGTCGACTGAGGACCGTGCGTCAGGATAAGGTGTCAGGCAATCCTCTCATTGAGTGCTCCTGCGATACGGTCGGTTGGCGAGGCGATCTGGCCAAGGTTGCTTCACTGCGAAGCCTGCCCGAGCTGGGCCTCGGGCGAGTCGAGGGTGCGCCCGTTGCTTGAGGAGGCCCTCGGGCGAGGCGTGAATCCGCCTGGGTCTACTGTTCTTGCCCGAGGCTGGGCTCGAGCGAGGCGAGATCGCGTCCCTTGAGTGGACAGAGCCTTGACCTGAGTTGCGCCCATCAGTCTCTGCAGCTCATGCTGATGGTGATTACCAGCCGAGTTTAGGACTGTTGGGGGTACCCCTAATTATGGTACCTGACAATTTTAATGCTCTCTTGATAGCTATTATTGTACGAGAACTCCGCCAATGGCAAGCATTCATCCCATTTCTATGGAAATTCTAGAGCACAAGCTCGCAACATGTCCTCAAGTATTTGATTCACCCTCTCATTTTGTCTACTGGTTTGAGGATGATAGGCCAAACTATGGAGCAACTTAGTATCCAAAGCCTTGTGAAGTTCTTCCCAAAATTTGGACACGAACTGCGGTCCACGATCCGACACTATGGTCTTCGGAACACCATGCAAACTGAGAATACGGGCAATGTATAACTCTGCATATGTGGCCACTGTATACTTTACCCTGACTGGAAGGAAGTGGGCGATCTTTGTAAGTCGATTAACATTAACCCAGATGGAATCATACCCTTTTGTTGTCCTAGGTAATCCCACAATGAAGTCCATACTTATATCCTCCCATTTCCATGTAGGGAAAGGTAAAGATTGTAATGGACCAGCAACTTTCATGTGTATGGCCTTGACACGTCTACAAGTGTCACATCTTGCCATATAGCGTGCAATTTCAATCTTCATCTTTATCCACCAATAATGCTGTTTTAGATCATGATACATCTTAGTGCTTCCAGGATGAATAGAATAGCGACTAAGATGTGCTTCATCTAGAATTTGCTGGTGGATCTCATCCTTCTTAGGCACAACTATGCGGTTGTTGAACCATACAATACCTTGATCATCTCTTCTGAAGCAATTGGCTTTACCGGCCTCTATTTTCTCATGAATGTGTTTCATTCCCTCATCATTTCTTTGTGCGTCAATTATTCTTTGCAGGAGGACTAACTCAAGCTTCAAGTGATTTGAAGTTCCATGTTGAATCATTCCCAGGTTTAACTTTTCCATTTCTTGGCATAACGTAATGTCAGAAGTCTTCATGGTAAGACAATGACAGAAAGCCTTACGACTTAACACATCTTCCACTACATTAGCTTTGCCTGGGTGATAGTGAATCTCCAATTCATAATCCTTAATCAGTTCGAGCCATCTCCTCTGCCTCATATTAAGCTCTGATTGGGTAAAGATATACTTCAAACTTTTATGACCTGTGTAAATATGACAGATATTCCCCAGCAGATAATGACGCCATATTTTTTGGGCATGAACCACAACAGCTAACTCCAGGTCATGAGTTGGGTAATGTTCTTCATGCCGGCGCAACTGCCTTGAAGGATAAGCTATCACTCGGCCTTCTTGTATTAGAACACAGCCTAGACCACTGCCTGATGCGTCACAATACACATCAAAGGGCTTCTCAATGTGGTTGAGCCAATATCGGTGCAGTGGTTAATAATACTTTCAGCTGCTCAAAGGCTTCATTACATTTTGAAGACCAATTAAATTTAGTATCATTCTTCAATAAATTTGTAATTGGCTTCACAAGCTTGGAAAAATCCAGAATAAATCGGCAGTAATAACCAGCCAGTCCAAGGAAACTTCGGACTTGATGTACAATGGTTGGGGGTTTCCACTCCAAAATATCCTTGACTTTGCTGGGATCCACCGCAATCCCCTTAGCAGATAATACATGTCCCAGAAATTGGATCTCCTCCAGCCAGAACGTGCACTTACTGAACTTAGCATATAATTGGTGCTCCCTTAACCGCGCTAATATGATTCACAAATGCCGAGCATGCTCCTCTTCATTCTTGGAATATATCAAGATATCATCAATGAATACCACCACGAATTTATCCAACTCGAGCATGAATACCGAGTTCATAAGATATGTGAAGTGGGCAGGAGCATTTGTTAGTCCGAAAGACACAACCAGATATTCAAATAATCTGTACCGCATAGTGAATGCGGTCTTGGGTATATCTTTGGGTCAGATATGGATCTGATGATAACCCGACCTGAGGTCAATCTTGGAAAATACCCGGGCTCCGGTAAGTTGATCAAATAGAATGTCAATCCGGGGATGAGGGTACTTATTCTTGATGGTGACCTCATTAAGGGGTATGTAATCCACGCACATCCGGAGTGTTTGGTCCTTCTTCTTAACAAAGATGGATGGACAACCCCAAGGTGATGAACTTGGTAGGATGAATCCTTTTTCTAGTAGATCTTGTAATTGGGTCTTGAGTTCTGCCAATTCATTCGGAGGCATTCGGTACGACCTTCTGGAAATAGGAGCCATACTGGGCTTCAACTCAATCACAAATTCTACATCTCTTTCTGGAGGCAATCCAGGCAGATCTTCCGGAAAGATGTCCGGGAATTCACATACTACCAGAATATCTTGGATCTCCGGTATGATGGCTTCATATACTCTGCCAGTTGGTTTAGCTAGAATAGCTACAGGGAGGGACAAGAGAACCTCTTCTTGGCCATAACTCAACCTGATGGTTCTCAGATCAGTGTTGAGGATAGCTTTATGTTGGGCTAACCAATTCATGCCTAGAATTACATCTATATCTTGGCCTTTTAGAACAATCATGTTGGTAGGAAAGTCCCGTTCAGCCAATGTTATGGGCACATGGAAAGCTACTTCTTTAGTAAATATTTGTCCCCCCAGGCGAATGAATTATAAACCCTTCCCTTGATTCATTGTATGGAATGCAATGTTGCTCCACAAACTTCTTGCTTATGAATGTATGTGAAGCGCCAGAATCAAAAAGAATAACTGCAGGGCGATTGGCCACGAGGAACGTACCCATCATAACCGGTTCTCCTTCCGGTGTCGTGGCCACTTGCGTATAATAAATCCGCCCAGTTTTCTTCATATTTTTGCCCGCGGTATTGTTCACCGCATTTCCCTTGCCTTGAGCGGAACTCCCAGAACTTTGCTGATTATTTGATCTGTTCTGCTTCGGGTATGGACAGTCCTTGATAAAATGTCCGGACTTTCCACAATTAAAGCAGCCTGTTGAAGAGTTTGGGAGGGCAGGGAAACGAGTACCAGGGGCACCCGGCTGATTTGTTGAGGTGGGGGCAGTGGCAGGACAGATAAAAATCGGTTGCTTGAAGGGGTAGGAGGGTGGACATGGTGAAGAATGATTCTGATTAAAAGGTCGGATAACCAATCTTTGTCTCTTCTTAGGCCCCTGATTGGGCCTGTCGCCTCCATAGCCCTTTGATTTTCTGAGGCCAGCATATTTGGCTTCGACTGCCAGTGTCGTGCTGATAGCCCTGCTATAAGTGAGGTCGATACAGGTGGCCATTTTCCGCTGCAGCCGGTCATTAAGACCTCTCATGAAGCAATTTCTCTTCTTTAGATCAGTGTTGACTTGATCGATGGCATACTGGGACAAGTGGTTGAATTTATTGAGATACTGAGTGACAATATCTCCTCCTTGTTTGAGCTTCATAAATTCTTCCTGTTTCATATGGAGCACCCCTTCAGGAATATAGTGCTCCCAGAAAGCCAGTTTGAATTCATCCCAAGTAATTTGATGACCAACAGGCTGGATAGCCACATAATTTCCCCACCAAGTGCTGGCAGGGCCTCGCAACTGTTGTGCCACAAATAAGGGCTTTTGAGTCTCCATGCATCGGAGGAGCCCAAACTTTTGTTTGATAACCCGGATCCACTCACCCGCTTCAAGAGGATCTTCTGCCTTGACAAATAATGGGGGACGTGTCTCCGAAAAGTCCAAATATGAAGTTTCGCGGGGTCCTTACGGATACGCTCGCCCGCCTTGCTGTTGATATTGTTGTCTTGCCATTTCCCGCAGAAAGCGGGTGTTATCGGCTGTTGCGTTGACTAAGGCAGCGATAGCCTCAGCCAAGGTTGGGGGTACTGGTGGCGGGTTAGGAGTAGCTTCCCTCCCACAGGAGGTTCCCGCACCATCCTGTCCACGAGTCCTGGACGGCATCTGAGGCAAAGAACATTTGAAAAATATAATATGCCAAAGCAAACCATCCATTTTACATTACTTCAAAGGGTAATGATACAGACTCGAATTTACAACAGGATTACATTACCTATTATACATTATCACTATTTCTATACTATACTACTCTAGCTTCTTATCACTTTTGGTAGCTTCACTGTCGGGTGTAGGAGACCATTCGTCGACCAGGTTCGTTGAAGGAGGGGGCCTAAAAAGGTCCAGTTCCCCACCAAGGGATTCACCCGTTGCTCCAGAAGGTCCGGCTCCCATTCCGACAGGATCCGCATGTATGTTAGGGTGCAATTGTGAATACAATACATGAACTTCCTCATGTAGTGTATTACAGTAAACCTGCAAGTTGTCCACAGCTGTGCTAAGCTCCTCCACACAGGCTCGAGCTTTGGCTTCCTTGGCCCAAGCAAGTGAACGTGAGTTAACAGCCCAATCGAGCGCTAAATCTCGTTCAGCAAGTTGGTCTTGCAGGTGGCGGATGTCAGTTCTTAATTCGTTTATTCTCTCACCATCCTCGACCCATACATCGTTCCTGTGACGGAGCTCCGATCGAAGCTGTTCTACTTGAGCTTCCATATCTCCGATTGGATCATTGCTACCACTACTACTGTCCTCATGCCTTGAGGCTAGTTGATGGCGAGGTACGCCAATTGGCCCGGTAGACTTGCACGCGGTCTTTCTTGTGCGTGGCGACATATCTCCATGAGGGGGAAAATCTTATTAGCATAGTTTTTATCATGATGCATGCATAATTACAGAATCATCCTTAGTTGATTCACAACCTTCTATACAATGCACTCTACTATCTGGTCTTAAAAATAAATACTTCAGAAGATGATTAGATAAGAAGGAAAGAAATTTTCTAGATAAGTCTTTGAAAATTCTTTTTGAAAAATGTCTCATAACATATGCAGAGATGGGCTTCACTCCGATACCAGCTGTGACAGAACCTCCCAAGTCATTGGACCCACCTACAGTTGTCCTTGTCCAACGGACCTCAGACAATTCTGTAGGTGCCCCTGATCACTTTACAAGTTTGGTATCTGTATTCCTTACCTTTTCCAAGAGCGTTTCACCCATTACGCAGATATTACAATACATCGGAGGTACAAAAATGCGGAAGCAGTTACAATAACTTACTTTATTAAAAAGTAAGAAAGAGTTGTATTATTACAGACCAGAGCGAAATATAAGAGTGCTGAGTATTATTATTACATAACCTGGGAGGCAAAACCCCCTCCCAATAAACAGTAAACTTTTTTTCTTAATGGAGGACCTTTCCTCCCGCAGCTTCAGTCTTGATTTTCTTCTTTCGGTACCACCTTGGAACAGAAGCAACAAAAATTTGCTGCTTCTTCACCTAAAACAACATGGGACAAAGCCCTGAGTACGAAATGTACTTTCGCAAGTCTTACCCGTCAAAATAAAAGACTCTCAAGGATATGCTGGCCTTTAGGAGTCAAGGTATGGCTTATCAATAATCAAAAGACTCTATTTGCATAAATGCTTACTAATAGTGGATCCTTAAAATCCAGTTTTACTTGTCAGGTTAAGTAAAATTACCAGTATCTAGGGTTCTTTCTACCCTAGTTCAATCACTTGACCTATACTAGCCAATTTCTTAACAACCCTTCTTATTCACTGGGATGCTACGTGTAGGGCAGTGACCAAGTCTTCATGTCTGCGAAGTTATGGCGATCTGAATCGATTATACTCAGCTGAGGATCTCCAATCACACGACATATGTAGCACTTAACCCTTGCATATGTCAACTCGCCACCGGGGTTCTTAAGACCAGATCAGGTTCACGCCAACCGAGAGCACAGATACACCACCGTCCAGCCTCTTGCCACGGAGGGTACAAGCTACTCTTGCCATCTCTCCACTCCCATTGAGTGTTATCTTATTCTGGTATTAGTCTGCCCGAGGCAAAGCTTACCCATGATGAGGCATGTGACCAGTTAAAGGGTCCTCGATCGTCAAGCCTACATCGACAAGGTCCTTAATCGACTCAGACGGAGACACTACACCGAGACTCTCTTCTCGTGCAAGTCACCCGCCCGGTCTTAGCTTTATCATTTCAAACTCCAAGTTTGGTACCTGGTAGAGGTACATCTTTTCTGATGTTGAACCCATCATGGTCATGATGGATCCACCATCAAGTTTTATTTTTGAAAACATCCCACCCACTTTGAAGCATCATCTTTTATGAAAACAAAATATTTTGTTTTTCTAAAGCAAAGCTAAGAATAAGAAAAACCTTTTTTTGTAAATCAGGGATTAAGGAGAATTAATCAAATCCAAGGAAGGAAATGCAGCAATTGGTTTAGCACACAACTCCTATCACCTAATGCATCAAGTAAGTGAGAAAGATTTCAAAATAACAAGGAGGTGGCAAATGAACCGGGGCTTGCCTTGTGTTACTGGTGAGTCAGGCTCTGCTCCACAGATATCAAAGTAGAAGCAGTTTCCTGCCTGAGGTTCTTTAGGTTGTGATGGTGAAGTCCTCGCTTCTTCAACTTCTATTTCCTCTTCGTTCTCTAGATATAATCATATATAATTATGAATGCTCATGTAATGCTCATGAAAATGCTAAGATAATAAAATTTTATTATCTAATGTCTTGAGTATAACTTTCCTTCACGGATCTCCGGGAAACAAGGGTTTTCGGAGTCTATAGTGAAGTTCACAGGGCAGGGGCTAGGGTTTTGGGTTCTAAGTACCAAACATGGTTCAAATCATACCAAACTTTACGCAAGGCTTTTAAATATTATTTAAAGTTTACCTAAAAAGTTTGGTGAATTTTGGAATTATTAATTATTCCCTAAAATTCCGGAAGTATGGATTTTGGCTACTTTAAATGCCCCAAAATTCCCTATTTGAACCAAAAATCAGGAAACTATTTTTATTAAATACTATAAGAAATTAGAAGTCTAGCAAAATTGGTCTGATATTTTTAGCATTTTTATACAATTTTCTAGGAATTATTAAAGCCTAGAAGAAAAAGAAAAAGGAAAACAAGCTACATGATTGGGCTGAAACTGGCCTGGGTCGGCCCATTTACCGATGAAAGCGCGCCCGCGCTGCTGGTTTTGCAGAACGGCCCCGCACGGTTTAAATAACTGGAAAGGAAGTCATGGCACTATTCTGGTGTCTCATTGACATTTGCAAGAACACCCCCGTGCTTCTATTCCTTCACAGACCGAAGTCCACGATGACGAACGGCGCAGGGCCGAGCTTTGACGAGCTTGTACCGACCGGATTACTTGATGACTGGTGTTCTACTTTGGCAGAGACCGAATTCAAGCCCTAACAATTGTTTCCCCTCAACTAATTTCATGAACGACGATCTAACCTGCTCTTTCCATGGTGACAGCGGGCACCACGGACATTCAAACGTGTTCCCGGTGATCTAGGGGGTCTTGGTCTAATTGGCTGGGTCGGGGAGTATCAGGGACACACAAGGACACTGAAACAAAAGAGCAGGGGGTATGAACAAACTTGGAACAAGCTAGCCACGACGAGGGTGTTTCTACGGTGGCGGAAACACAATTTGGGGGAAATGAGAAATTAGCGAGCTCTAGTGGATGATTCGAGGCACGGGTTGCTTCACTGATTGCACAACTACTTAGCGGAGCAGGCGGGGTCGGCAATTTATAGGTGCCCACAACGGTGGCCGGTGAATTTGAGGGAGACGCGCGGTGGCCGGAGAAAGAGGGGGTCATTGGCGCTCGGGATTAGTGGCTTTCACCGTGGCAGCTCACTGGCGATCATCGGGCATGCATAACACGAGCAACTGCGACGTGGTAATTGCCGAGGCACGTGAAGTTCGATCGGCGGGCGGTCAACTCCGGTGAATTATCTGAACCGGCCGCAAAGCAGAAAGGGGGTGCGGCGGCCAGCCGGAACAGTGCCCATACTCAACAGCGGTGAAGATCTTTCTACCCTCGGGTGTTATCCGGGCCTAAGCGAGCACGAATCACCTCGCCGGCGTGAATCCACACGCGGGGGGGGGGGGGGGGGGGGGGGGGTCGCCGGCGGCCAGGGGATCTAAACCCTGAGATATTTAGTGCACTGTACCATTAGAGTTCCCATCAGAATGTCTGACAGTGCTATTTGCAGAGCCCCGATCTCAAATTTTTATGTAACAACCTGCTAATCTCTCTTTAGCAAAGTTGTTCTCCTACAATCTGGCTTTAATTTTACTATATTCACCATGCTTCAATTCTTATTAGATCATGCTCGAAATGGCTCTCAAGCCTGGTCCTAGGCCACTGTCAGTCTAGTTTTAGAGTCATGCTCGACTGACAGACCATCTTCAGGTCTATTTTTCTCTTACTTTCATGTAGAACTAGGGCTTACTTACTTAATAAAAATTGTTCTCCTTACATAGGTCTATAGGTTTTATGTGTTGACCCTAGGCAAATTCCTTATAATTTGAAAGCTACAGGGTTCTAAAGTTGGTCCAAATGCACTGATTTTCAGACTTAGCAATATGACCACAAGAGTGACCATTTTGCATTTAGGCCCAAATCTCATGGTTTCTTTTGCAAATCTTGAAATATGTGAATCATATGATTTGAGGTGCCCAAATACCTTGGTTTTTGCACTTTGGTCCAAAAGTGGGTAATATTTGCATATAACCCCCTAGGGTTTCAGTCCAGGGTTTTCCAGGGGTCTTTTTAGGGTTTGGATGCTACTTAAGTCCATCCATGGTGACATTTTATGATCATTAGCAATAGGTTTTGAAGCTTTCCATATTTAGACTTTATTTATTCTTCTGAGCTCAGTTTAGGGTTAAGTACCCAATTCTAGGGTTTTACTCACAATCAGTCACATCCACATAACTTGTTTGAAATTTTTGCGTAGTGAATGCATTCTAGGTGTAACAAACACATGATATGCCAATGCTTATGATGTTATGCTCAAGTTTTAGTGGCAGTAACACCAGGGGTGTTACAACAAGTCGGGGTTAGCATTAGAATAAAATCCGAGTATGGGAGAGAGGGAAAAACAAATTAACCAAGAAAATAAATCGGATGACATGGTGATTTGTTTTACCGAGGTTCGGTTCTAAAGAACCTAGTCCCCGTTGAGGTGGTCACAAAGACCGGGTCTCTTTCAACCATTTCCCTCTCTCAGACGGTCACTTAGACCGAGTGAGGCTTCTTCCTTAATCTCACAGGTCACTTAGACCCCACAAGGACCACCACACAATTGGTGTCTCTTGCTTCGCTTACAAAGCACTTGAGAGTAAGAAATGAGAAAGAAAAGAAAGCCAACAAAGTGACAAGAGCGACAAAGAAACACAAGAACGATCCTCTCACAAGTCCTAAAGCACTAGAATTGAGTTGGGGACTTTGATTGGATCGGTGGCTTTGATTTGTGTCTTGGAGTGTTGCACTTTGCTCTTGTATTTAATGAGGAGTGCTAAATGCTTGGATGGTTGGAGTGGAGGTGGTTGTGGGGTATTTATAGCCCTCAACCACCAAAACAACTGTTGGGGGTGGCTGCTGTCGATGGGCGCACCGGACAGTCCGGTGCGCCAGCCACATCAACCAACCGTTAGGGTTTGGGCGCAGACGACCGTTGGAGACTTTGTCTTCTAGTGGCACCGGACAGTCCAGTGCCGCACCGGACATGCACTATTCACTGTCCGGTGCGCCTCTGACTTTTGTTCTGACTTCTACCGCGTACTGTAACGCTATCAGGGCACTGTGCAGTCGACCGTTGCGTTGGAGAGCCGTTGCTCCGCTGGTGCACCGGACAGTCTGGTGGCACACCAAACAATCCGGTGAATTATAGAGGAGCGGCGCTGAAGAAACCCGAAGGTGGCGAGTTTGGACTTGTACGGTCCTGGTGCACCGGACACTATCCGGTGGCACACCGGACAGTCCGGTGCACCAGACCAAGGCACACTTCGGTTCTTTTGCTCCTTTGCTTTTGAACCCTAACTTTGATCTTTTATTGGTTTGTGTTGTACCTTTATGCTCCTGTGGAATATATAATCTAGAGCAAACTAGTTAGTCCAATATTTGTGCTGGGCATTCAACCACCAAAATTATTTATAGGAAAAGGTTAAACCCTATTTCCCTTTCACGGCCGCCGCGCCCTCGCCCGCCAGGTGAGGGTTCAGCGTGGAGGTGAGGCGGTGGCAGTAGCGAGCAACGCGTCGGGTTGGCACGTCAACCCGGCGGTCACGTTCGGCCTACTCGTGGGCCGTCGCATCTCCTTCGGGCGTGTGTAACACCCTGGTTTTGGGGGTATAAAATTTCTTTCTAATTATCACCCAAAATCATGTGTTACTCTTCTTTTTCTCACTCTAGGCTTTCTCTCTCTCTAGATCCTCTCTCCCTTTTTTCTTTTTGATTAGAAATAGCTTAAACTAGTGGAGGTTAATTATTTATTTTTGTCAAAACCTTATGAGTCATAATATGTTGCATCATGCTGAGCTTAAAATATTCTTTGAAGTGATGCACAAGTTTGAATTTATTTGAATTTGAAACCTAGTTTGAATTTGGATTTGAAAACCCTATGGAAAAGAAATGGAAAAGGAATTAGAAAATCCAAAGAAAAAGAAAAAGGAAATGCAGCCTAGCCGGCCCAACTCGGCCCAGCCAGGCCGCACGCCCGCGCCGCCTGACAGGCGGACCCCGCCTGTCAGCGACATTCTCCCTCGCGCGCGCCCTCCCTATCTCGCTCGCTGCCCAATGGAGCCGATCTGTTGGCGCCAGTTTTCTTCACCCGCGCGCTTCCTCTCTCTCCCTGCCTCGCGGGCCCGGATCGCCAGTCGCCGAGCCGTTGCCCCGCGTGCCCCTTTCTTCTCTCTCTGCGCCGTGGGCCTGCCCTATCAGTTTCGCCCCCTCCGCACATGTCGTCGGATTTCTCGGCCACGACGCCCGCCCACGTGCCCAGCTCCCTTCTTAGAGCCCCGCCAGTGCCCCGCGCACACCCCTCGCCTCAATTCGCACAGCTACACTCTCTCTCGCGCTCGGCCCACGCCGCTAGTAGCAGCCGGAGACCCGTGCCCGCGTTCCCGGCCATCTAGCTCGCCAGAGACCGCTCCAAGCCTCCCCGAGCTTCGCCTCGAGGTGAGACACGTCTCCATGCCCTATTTTCCCTATTGCGCACTGTGTTCGGCCAATTTCACCGTCGCCGGTGCTCGGTCGGGCGGTCCGCCATGCTCGCACGCACGCCCTGGACTGCCTGTCAGCGCCCAAGCCCCCTGGCGCTGGGCCCGCTCGGTCAGCGCGCTCTCCCCCTCTGTCGCTGACACTCCCTGGCCCGCCTGTCAGCGCTCGCCCGCTCTCGCGTGCGCCCTCGGCCGCACATCTAATCTCAGCCATCGGTTTCTGATCTAACGGTTAGATTCACCCGATACCCCTCCGCGAGGTAGTTTTCTCAAAGATACCCTCGGTTTATTGGAAATCAACCCGCCGTCCCTGGTTTTCGCGCGCAGACCCCTGTAATCTTGCAGATTTAGCCCTGTACTTTTAACTATTCACAGAATTAGCCCTAATTTCATATTTTGAATTCCCAAACTTGTTTATTTCATAACTTTTGCATATAAACTCCAAATTTAGTGATTCAAATTGCAAAATGTTCATAGAATTATTCTCTGTTTAAATAAAATGGTTTCACTTATTGTCTGCACATTCTAATTTTTAGGATTGAATATGAATTAATGTAGATGTATTTTTATTTATTTAACAAAATAAATAAAAGGAGAACCTTAGAGATTTAAACTTGTTTAAGCTTGTGAGATTAATAATATGTATTACATAAGTTCATCTCTGTTCTAAATTTTAGGTCACAATAAAATAAATTGATCTATGATTATGTACATGTAAATAACACTTAGGGAAATAATAATCTACTTCCAAATGAAGTTAATTTATGTTATAGTTCATGTTATATTTTGAATTCATTATCCCTTATGTAGTATTGTTTCCTTTTAAGATGTGTTCCAATGTTTGTACATGTTTGGTGTGATGTTCATTTGTGCTTTCCAAATGTATTGAATGCATGCTCGCTTTATTTAGACAACGAGCAGTCCGAGGTTCCTGAGTGTGTTGTTGGAGACCTCCCTAAGCAACAACCTGGTGAAGGCAAGTGTTTCTTGACATATTATGTCCTACATACTTTATGATTCACTGTCCTGCATTACTTTATGAAACCTAAGGATTGACTAGTCTGTATTTACCTTATCCTTGTTTCCCTTTTTGGGTTATCATGGTTAGCACTTTGCTATTGCCTTAACTTAATCAATGAACATGATGTGACATTTATGATACGATACTGTTATCCTGATTATGTGGATGATCTTGTGATACCTTAGGGGGCTCGGGCCTTTTTCCTGAGTACCTCTCCGTAAGGACCTATTCGTGGAGTGACCACCCGGGATAACAGTACAACCATGAGGGTGGAATGGGACGCCCTTAGCAGATTAATTAGATGAATCTGGGGGTGTAGTTGGCTTTGCCGGAGGGCCGTCAATAGGGGCCGGGGCGTAGTGCTCGCTCTGCCAAGGTTGGGGTGCAGAGGTTCTTTTGATTTGGTTTTGTTAGTCACCCACCTTGGGGAGGTGTATTGCGTTTGTACGACTGGCGAAACCTAACGAGCAACTATGCACCAGGGGAGTCTTTGTAAAGGCTACATAGTGTATCCCTAGCCATTCACCTTGGTAGTGAAGATCGGGTCTGTACAACCCAGGCTGGAAAGGGATCACGACTTGTGGGTAAAGTGTACAACCTCTACAGAGTGTTAAAAACTGGTATATCAGTCGAGCTCATGGTTAAGAGTAGCCTTGGGATCCTCTTTGATTAGAAGAACTTTGGATACTTTTATGATGATGGTTAATAATGATGCTATAAAATCTGATCTCTGGTATTCCCTCTTTTGAGGAGGTACTTTTGGGTAATAACTGGGTTTATTACTAAAACTTGGCTCTACTAATAATAATAAATACTGACCAACTAAAAGCAACTGCTTAACCTCAACTCCACATACAACTAGTCCACTTTAGCCAAACGGGACATTTGTTGAGTACGTTGATGTGTACTCACCCTTGCTTTACACACCACCCCACCCCAGGTTGTCCCCAGTGTACTCAGTGCTCAGGAGGTGATGCTGGCAACATGGATGACTTCGAGGAGTTCTAGGAATATGACGAGTTCTAGTCCTTTCTTAGTGGCAAACCCCCAGTCAGCTGCCTGTGTAGGCTTAGCATCTATGTTTCGTATTTCTGCACTTCGATAATTATGTTGAACAATGGTTATGTAATAGACTCTGTGGATGTCTTGGACATCTTGATGTAATCAAGTACCTTTCCGCTATTTATTTCGAGCATTGTGTGATGATGTCCAATTATGTAATCGTTGTGTACGTGAGTTTCTGATCCTGACCCGTACATGGTTCGCATTCGGTTTGCCTTCCAAAACTGGGTGTGACAGCGTGCCACGGTATACTGGCTCGCATAGATGCTCGGTGCCGTGTTCACGTCGTTGCTGCTAACGCTCGTCTCCGGCGACACGGTAATTCGCCTTAATTTGGCCATGTGTCCATGTCAAATACTACATTACTATTTTATGTTTGATTATAAATAAATCTTCCAGTTAGGCATACAAAGGTAGTCGAGGTCCATGTGGCAAAATATGTCTGACCATACCAATGGTATTAGGCCGGGGCATAACTCAACTTTGTCATTGAAGTTGTTTTTTTGGGAAAATAGCCTCACACTCAGTTTTGTCGGTGAAGCTTTTTACCGAGACCTTGAGCTTGGAAAAACAGTTTTGAGAAATCACCTTTACCGGCTTAAACTTGATGCATGAATGGGAGATGTAAATGAGTGAGAGATCTAGAAAAAAACTACTTTTCTTTGCAACCTCATCTCTCTATTTCACCCGTGAAGTTATTTATTTCTTTACGATACTATACTCATCACCTATGAAGCTATTTATTTCTTTATGATACTATACTCATCACCTATGTTACTTGTTTTGTAGGTACATAATGTTTGCTAACGTCATCGACTCGAGCCAGGTGAGGGTTCAGCATGGAGGTTCGTCGAGGCCTGCTGCTCGTAGCTCCCGTCGCTCCACTCAAGATCCAGCAGAAGTGGAGCAACTGCGAGAAGAACTTAGGCGACATCAGGATTACTTGAAGCAACAAGCTGTGAAACATGAATATTATGCTACATAGATTTAACAACACCAAACACTCATACAAGTAAGTTCAAAAGATAATAGCTTTCACTTTAAGACATGTATTGATTTAAAATACTGTTGTGAATGAGTTCAACAATTTTGTAGCAACTAGCACAGGCCCAAGGCATACACGTCCTAGTGCCCCCACCACAACCACCACCTCCCGTTCATTATCCTTGGTCTTCACCTCCACCTACACCTACATCTCCACCTACCAAACATAAGGTATGCAAACTCATCATCATTTACTTGTTGTTAGTTATATTATGATGTAACTCAGAATATCATTTGTACATGTATATTAGGCCCCTCCAGCTACCTTGCCGGCACATGAACGAGAAGACGAGTTAGACTTTGTCGAAACCCTCTTCGCTAGTGGAGGTATCGACCATCACTCGTCACTGTACCCCGATGGTGATCGATGATCGTGAGCTTCCATGTTATGTGTTTTGATACTTGAGACTTTTATTATGACTATGTATGAGATATTCTCTCTTATTAGTACTGGATGAGATGTGTTTTATTATGACTATGGATGAGACTTTTGTGATGTAATTGATGAGACTATAGATTTGAATATTGTTATGTGATTATGTGTGAGATGTTTTATGTGAAAATATGTTGTGCTATATAGCTGTTGATATATTTGTTATGTTGCGGAATGTGGAGTAAAATAAAAATAAACAGCATTTGTAATGCTGGTCAAATTAACTTCCTAGAGGCCAATTGGGTCGTAGGAAGTTAGCCACCTAACTTCCTAGGGGCTACAGTCAGCCGTAGGAAGTTAGCCAACTAACTTCCTAGGGGCTACAGTCAGCCATAGGAAATTAGTCGTAGGAAGTTAGCCAGCTGACGGCGCTGACAGCATGAAGCTACTAACTTCTGAGAACCTACTAACTTTCGAGAGGCTTCTTTGGCTATAGGAAGTTAGCTAACTTCCTAGAGGGCTCTAGGAAGTTAAGCTAACTTCTGACAAAAAATTTTCGAGAGCCAAACTTCCGACGGGATGGCTTTACTTTTGAGAGTTTAGGGCTAACTTCCTAGGGTTTAGGCTCTAGGAAGTTCACTATTTTGGTGTAGTTTTAGGAGACCTTCGATCGCGGGCGGTAACAAAGCTCAAGCATGTCTGATAGCCTTCAACACCGTGTGCAGCTACATTGGTACCAGAGATTTGGTCCAGGAACACATTGCTTTCAAGGTATGGCCCCTTGTTAACGATTGAGAGATGCCAAAGGAAACCGCTGTTGTTTCCAGTGAAGGCGGCCTGGTTTATCTGAAATACACTTATCGTTACAAAAGTCAATTCGGCGAGCCAGATGGTGAATGTCTTGAAGCCATTGAGCGACTAGTGATGAATTGCTGGGGCTTATACGAAGGCAGAGGACGAAGCCATGAATACTGCCTTCGGTGCTCGTGAAAAGAGAAGGTTGAACAGAGTTTTTGGTGTAATTGGATTTGTCTATCCTGACAACTGCTTTCCCGCACGAAAACAAGGAACAAAGAGGAAAATCATAACTACGACCTCTTCCACCGCGCCAAAACTAAAAAGGACTAAAGTTTTAACTGATCGCCCGAGGTCGTATTCCTTAGAGAGGGTTGCTGCACTGCCTGCTATAGAAAAGATGGAAGATGATGAATCTACTGAAGCTACCCCCTTAGCTTTGGAGATAATACCTGCTGGGGCTGCTGAAGCTACCTCCGCTCAGCTAGAGAAATCAGAACTAGAGAGTTCTAGGACCGAGCAGCAACCGAAGCTGCAGAGTCCTCCAGCAATGGCGAGGTTGTCAAAGATAGCAACCGTTCTAGCGGCAACTCCTAGGAAAGGGAGGAAAATGGCCAGCGTTCTAGACGCTGTTCTGAAACCTTCAAAGGTGTCTACTCTTTCTTCTACTAAGATTTCCGAGGACAAAATTAAAGAATTGGGAGAAGTTGCTGCTGCAAGCGCTTCTCCTACCCGCGTTGAGGCCGGACCTTCGAAAAATAGGCTAGTGGAGCAAGTAAAGGAAAGTCTCCCAGAGAAGCTAACACTGCCGATACGCAAAGCGGCTTCTCATGGCGACTTTGGATACATTGTTCGCCATGCTTCAGGGAAACAATTATCGAAACAACAAATTGCCGAAGTGCAATATTATGCAAAGGACCTGAAATATCCCCGAGGATCCCTGGTATATGGAGGAAATGACAAAGATGATTACCTTTACTGTCTGTTGGACAACAAAGAGATAGATGTTTGCTGAGGAATAATGGATAATATGGGTTATCCGAAGCTTGAACTTGGTTTATCTGCAATGCCTCAGGATCAACTTGCAGACTGCCTTGCTTACAACAGCTTGAAGGTTTGCACATTTTATTGTTGTATTTGTTAATTTATGTTAGAAAGGTTTATGGTAAACGATTTGTGGTAATGCTTATTATTATTTATTTGTATGTTTTTTGTTTATTAGGGTCTTATTCTTAGCAAGGCTTTGAAGGCTCAAAAAGATACTGAAGATGAAGGCATCCGGATAGCCTTCAGAAATATGTGCTCAGAAGTTATAACACTTCAGAATGAGGGTCTTGAGAAAGACAAGTTCCTACTTTCCTTAGTCGAGAGGCTAAATACTAGCGAAAAGCTAAATTGGCTAGATTCTCTGAAGTGGACCAAACAATTCTGAAATTTGAGAAAGAAAAAGAAGCAGATGCAAAGCGTATCGCTGATCTAGAATATGTTTTATCCATTCAAGTGGGATTACATAGATCCGAAGTAGCAGGACTGGAGAAGAAGCTTGATGAAGTTACTGAAAACTTCAACGTCGAGCAATCAAAACGTGAGATATCCGATACCGAACGGTTGAGGGTTCAGAAGAATGTTGTGGAGCTTCGTCAGGCGAAGGAGGAGTGCTACAAATTTGTTATGTAATGTTCAAACAAGTTGAAAAATGATTTTGCTAGTGTTGGTGCATTCTCGGCTGAGCAAAATTTCATACGTGGTGATCCCAAGGGTGTAATCAAGTGGATTTTGGGCGAAGTCGAAGCATTCGACGAAGTTCTAACTGACATGGGAGATTTTTGTGCATGCGTAGGGGCTCGGAGGGCTGTATCACTACTTGAAAAAGCTGGCTGTGAACATGCCAATGCTGTAATTCAGCCAAACTTCAAGTTTCAGCGACTGACATCAAGGAGCCGTCAGCCGAAGCTATCACCCTTAGTGGGAAATTCTATTCTGAAGTGTGGATGAACGATGGTCAAGAGGTGGTTGACGAAACCATTAGGAGACATGAAGAAGAGGCTCATCTTGCCTCAGAAGAAGCAAGGAAAGCTGAAGAGGCCGCTGAGCGGGAAAGACGCATAGGTACATTTGTCATATTTTAGCTTTGTAGGTATGTTATCTTAGTGCCTAACAAAAGATTATATTTTGGTGTAGCTGGACTATCTCCTCCTCTAGAGCCATACAACCCTAAGGCCAATCCATCCCCGAAGGGTGTCTCGATGTAATCATAATAGCAAATGAAGCAATTGACGAAGCTGTGGATAGGCTTCTAAACGAAGCTGCTGAGAAAGTCCCGAAGGATGATGATTAGGCTATATATAAAAACTCTTGTAGAATTTTTGTATGTTGTTCTCTTATGTAAAAAAATTACCAACTATATATCTCATGTTGTAATATATTTCTTTGTGGAGCTTGAAACCGTCATACGTACCGTTTTGAGCCAAAGGCGAAAAAACACCTTCCCTTCTTTTCATGCTTCATAAAGAAAAATCCCTTTTCCGCCAAAGCGGCATTATCAGACTCAAAGTTCTTGTCGTAGATCCTGCATAAGAAATACCGTTGCTGAAGGCCTTGCTGTAGGTACTGTATTGTTGAAGCATCCTGTTGGGGACTTGTTCTCAAATGCTATGAGTTAAGAACAAGGCAACACAAAATATTAAATGTTAATGTCCTTCGTCCTTCGAAGCATTATTTCCCTTAGGATATAACAATCTTTGGACGGAGGTCATGAAGGACGTACCTTCATAATCATGGTATATGTTAATGAAAGACAAATCATATGGAACATGAAAGATAACATGAATAATCATATAACATCATTCACATAGTTTCATTATATAATCTTGAATAGATAAAAGCATTATTTAATTACATGTGTACCTTTGGCTTGACAGAAGGCAAAAATCCAAGCGTGGCGCACAAGCGAATACAAGATAGCGTGAACAGTACAGGGGTACTGTTCATCTATTTATAGGCACATGGCGCAGCCTGTGAGAAATTACATTCATGCCCTTTACAAATGATTACAATTATAGTACAAGTTATCATGGGCAGATTGGTCATTTCATCTTTAAGTCGGTGGATTTGGAAGTACGCTACGAAGTTCTCTGATTGATAGCTTCGGCTTTGCTTCTATGTCAATCTTCTGAAGGTGTTTTCTTCTTATGGGACCTTCAGCGATGAAGCAGACCCCCAACAGTAGCCCCTTCACGGTGCCAGATCGTTTTTCGTAACGAGCTCGACCCGTGAAAAATTCTCTTAGGCTTCAGAATGCTGAAGGTCCGAAAAACACCTTCCCTGAGCTCGTTGCCGAGAAACAATTTAAATATTCCAAGTGAAAGGTGGTCCCACCATACGACGAGTACGCGCGATCTGGTGATTCGCCTTCTTGGGCATTACGGTCCACCGTTCAGTGGGTGCGGGCGACTGTTCAGCGGGTGCAAGCGGCTTGACGATTCATCTTCTCACCTGCAGCACTATATAAACAGACAGGTAGGTGTGAAGTTACCACAACATTTACTGTTATTGCACTGTTGTGCTGCCAAAAAATTTGACCACAACCGAAGCTTATTCACCATATTCTCAATCAAAGCATCGTTTTGCTTTAGCTTCGTCACAAGAGGGAGCTTCGGCAAAGATAAAAAGTAATCAACTTCGTCAAAACACAAGAAATTCAGCATCAAATGGCCATGGTACGTTCGACAACTAGGATTACACGTGACAGAGAGGAGACCGAAGCTACTGAGACTGCCCCAATCTTCGAAGTTATGAGGCAGTCGGGACTGGTTGTGCCAGAGGGTGCTGCTGACGAAGGTGCACCTACTGCCGAAGTCGAGCAGGCAGATATTGAAGAGGGTGATGGTGGTGAAGAAGGGATAGATTATAATACCACTATGCCATCCAAACCCAGTCACTTGGATTTTGGGAAGTCGACTGTCTTCGAAGCTGATATGCCGATGATGACAAAACTAGGCTACTTGGGGGAAGCTGAGAAGAAGCTGATTCGCTTTGGCGGGGAGGAGACCATCCCGAAGCCAGAAAATGATGAGGTGGTAGTTTTTAAGAGCTTCTTCAAAGCAGGGTTGAGGTTTTATCTGCATGGAATGATTGCAGATGTTTTGGAAAATTTTGAAATTTATCTTCATCAGCTGACTCCTAATGCTATCGTTAGGCTCATCGTCTCTATCTGGGCTCTCCAAAGCCAAGGAGTGGAGCCGCTTGCCGAAGCCTTCTGTCGGGTACACGAACTTCACTATCAGACGAAGGCTAGAGAAGATGGACTGCACGAGATCTTGGGCTGCTATAATTTTGCTTACCGCAAAGACATGAAGACACCGGTGGTTAGCTACCGCACCAAATGGACGACCGGTTGGAAAACTGAATGGTTTTATGTTAAGATTGATGAGAAAAAGGAGAAGCTAGTTCAGAGCCCGCTAGAGCTAACCTTCGGGTTGACTAGGCCTCAGTGCAACATGACGCCGGAGACATCATGCCCAGATGCTGTGGGCGAATTTAGAATTGTGTCTGAACATATTGGTACTAGGGATTTGGTTCAGGAGTACTTAGCCAATAGGGTATTCCCAACATTAAAGGAATGGGGTATGCCGAAGCTTAAAGGAGAGAAGAAAAAGAATGAACTCGTTCGGCTGCCCTATCATTTTAAATTCAAGAAACACTTCAAAGAACCCTGCCAAGATTGGTTGGATACAATTGAGGTTATGTGCAATGAGATCTTGGGCAATTATACGAAAAAAGATCAATTGATGACAGCAGCCTTCGGCACCCGGCCAAAACGAAGGTTAAACCGAGTAATGGACGCTTTGAAATTTGAATACCCAGACTACGAAAGGTTAAACAAAGGTGCCGAAGGGCCAAAAAGAAAAAGTGCTGTCAGTGTTCTGAACAGACAAGCTGCTAGAATGGTGAAAGAAGATGAAGAAATTCTGAAGAGGAGAAAATCGAGCCCTGAGCTGAAGGTAGCTGCTCCGAAGAAGAGGAAAGCTGCGGCTTTGAAGCCAAAAACAACTGAAATAGAGGAAGAGACTCCTTCAACACCTTCTGCTGCCATTGTGGAAGAAATTCTAAAGGTAATGACTGAATCCTTGCCTATCAAGCTAAGTCCACTGGGGCCACATCTGACAAAGCTTTTACAGAAGAAGGAGGAGTCTGCGGTAGCCTAGAAGTCTGCTGAGCCAAAAAGGCGGAGGATTATTACTGTGATTGAAGCCATTGAAGAAACACCGCCATCGGCCTCAGCGCCAAAAATAGCAGCAGTCAAAGCTGCTCCTGCCGAAGCTTTTACTTCTGAAGCTGTAGCAGCCGAAGCCACAGATTTGGAAAACACACTTATTGATATTGATGAAATGATTTTGAATATGGTTGAGGAAGAAACTACTGCAGCTGGTTAGGAAACCTCGGCTGCAGTGCCTGAAAAAAGGGAGAAGATTCCTGGAAAAGAGAAAGAGCCTGCCAAAGATACTTCGGAAGAAGAAAATTTCAACTTTCAAAATATAATTGGGCAGGAATTGTCAAAGGCTGAAAAAGAAGAGGTAAGGGACTATGCCATATCTTGAGGGTACCAGCCAGGGGCACTGCTCTTCGGTGGTGTTGCCGAAGAGAGCTTAGGATGCCTTCGGGACCGAATTGGGGCGAAGGTTGTCAGCACTTTATCGAAAAGTGTTGGTTTTCCGAAGCTCGAAACCGATCTTAGCAGATACCGACGACATCATATCGCTGGTAGCCTATTTTATTCTAACTTTAAGGTAAAATTCTTCCCTTAGCTTTTTATTGTTTTGATATGAAGATGTTTTCTGAAGAAGGTTATTTTGTCAGAGCTTACTGCTAAGCAAAGCCTTGAGGATGCAACAAGACCTCGAGGACAAGAAGAACGAAGTTATAATTGAGGGCTTAGAGAAGAAGATTAAAGATCATGAAGCTGCCCTAGAAAAGAAAGACTTCGTGCTTCAAACGATGGAAGGTTCACTGGCAGAAGCTCAAGCCGAGATCGCCAGATTGAACGGTGAACTTTTCCTACAGTCAAAAAGCTTTGATCAGGAGAAGAAAGATTTTAAAACAAAACTCGAAGTCGAGGCTGAAAAAAGTTCAAATTTACAGAAATCACTCAAGGATCTTCAGGAAAAATGCTTAGGCTTCGGCACCCGGTGCGTTCAACGGCTGAAATAGGTCTTTAACTCAGTTGGAGCTAGCTCCGAAAAATTTAAACCTTCGGTTGAAGACATGTCAGGCACATTTGATCATATTGAAGGTGAAGTTGATGCTCTCGACGAAGTTATAGCCGGACATGGTGACTTTTGTGCCTTGCTAGCTTCTCGAGGCACAGCTTTCGCTTTCATGAAGGCTGGCTGTACACATGGAAATATTGTAAACTGATCAAACTTCAGCCTGTACCAGCAGACTTGGATGACATCCCCGGCCTGGCCCGAAGCATCGGAAACAGATTCGTTACTCAAATCTGGGCAAAGGGCGGGCGAAACTTGGCTGGTGACGAAGCTCGAAGTCACCTTAAACCGGTAACAAACTCATACCTTGTGTTTACCTTTTCCTTGAAACTTGGATTTACCTTATAATGCTTTGATATGTACAGGATGACGAAGCCAAGGAGCATTGAGCCAAAGCTTAGCAGATGATCCGAAGCTTAGCAGATGATGATGAAGCTAAAAACCATGCTGTAAAAAAACCCTAGAAAAGCTCTTGTATTATCTTTTGTAAAGAATATTGTAATTTGAGAATCAGATACTACTCTGTAAATTTGTCCATACCTTGTAATATATTTTTACCTTTCCGTCTATGTATGAATTGCTTTGATGTGGACGAAACTTTGTATTTTTTGAGCCGAAGGCGAAAAACACCTTCCCTTCTTTTCATTCACAACGAAGCATAAATCTGCTTCCGAAGCCGTATCCTTAGAGCCGAAGCAACTGTCTGTATCTGTATGATGATGATGATGATCCTATGTATGTCTAAATGAATGTTTATGAATGCAATGTATGATGTAATGTATCATGCCAATGAATGCCCAAACACACACATACGAAGCTTCATCCATGACCTTCATTCCCTTAGGAATGACTGAAGTCTCTTTGCCGTTTATTTTTCGGCTGCACCGCTTATTTTTCGGTGTAAGTTCTGCATCCCCTTAGGAACATCTTTTAAACTTCTTCGCCTTCTATTTCGGCGGTATTCGTGTTGACTTTTCGTGCTTTGCCTTATATTTCGGCGGTATTTGGCTCTGCATTCCCTTAGGAACGACTTTTGAGCAGAAAACTTACGCTGCGCTCCCTTAGGAACGACTTCTTTGTAGCTTCATCGCGCTCTGCATCCCCTTAGGGATGACTTTCGAGCTTCTCCCTGTTTTTTCCTTTTCTCTGCACTCGATGGTCATACTCAGATTTTACATTTACATATTTTGGGGGATTTTGCTCTCGTAGAGCTGAATAGGAAAGGAAAAATTACAAACTATGGCCCCATTAAAAACCTTTCTCCCCCTTTAGAAAGGAAAATGGTGCCATAGAAAAAATGTAAAAGATTACATCAATTTATACATAATACCATCGAAGCTCACACTACAACACATGTAGCCTTCTATGATAATCTGTTTATGTCACTAAACATATAAATTATGTCATCTAATAGAAATTATGACGTTCTCATGGCGAACACATTTTTTGTCATAAATCTTATGACAATCTTTCTTTTGTCATTGATTTTATGACGCTCATTTTTCGTCATTCCTCGATCAAGAAAACGTCACAAACTGTAGAAGTGATAACGACCGTACAACCACGTGGTAAATGACATGGTACACGACATGGCAAATGATGACATGGTAAGTGACGTGGACAACTTTTATCACACATTTTATTGTCATAGATATAGAAAGACCCATGTCTTACTAGACCTGCATTTCAGTTAAGCCCATAACGTGGGCCATGGTTTTGTACAAACCATTATTAAGCCCATTTTCGTTTGTATAAACACTCTTGTTTTAGGCCTAATTATATATAAATTAGGCCATTTAATTTTTTTTGACGAAGGGGCATAGCCCCCTATTTCATTAAGAAATAGGTAACAGTTCATTACAAGCTACCCATCACCAAAAGTAGAAAACTACCCATCACCAAAAGTAGAAAACTAGTGGAACTAACTTCTATCATCAAAACGGGAGGAGCAGAAGTTAGACGCCACTAATCTCCAACCTAACAGCACCATAGTTTTTAAGCCAAGCTTATTTACAAAGAGCAAGCCCAAAAGGATCAGACCAGCAAAGTAAACTTCGGTTTCTGACAGACCAACCAACACAGTTTTATATCCAAAAGAACTTTGGGCTGCACTGATCGACAACGGCAGACGCCTGAGCCAAAAGGAAGACTTCAGGCAGAAATACGACGATCTCTCGGGCACCACCCAAACGCCCTGCTCATCGCTTCACTTATTATCTTTCGGATGAGTTGGCTTCCTTGGACCACCATCTTTTTTTCCTTCTCTTTCTGTCGAATGGCCCAAGAATCCAACCAAAAGCAACAAAGAAATATTATGTTAGCAGGATCAATTAAACTTTTTTCACCAAAAAACCAATCATTTCTGGTTCTTCAAATAGACCAAAACAAAGCCCCACAACCAAAAATCAGCAGATTTGACATTTTGTTTTTAGGATTTTTCATCCAGCTATCACAAACTTCATCAATATTTTTTGGAATGTAATCCAAATTAAGAGCAATTTGAACCACTCTCCAGACAAATCTGGCAACAGAGCATTTAAAAAATAAATGATCAATTGATTCCATGCCACCACAGAAGCAACAATCATGAGATCCTTTCCAATTTCTTTTTTTCAGATTGTCTTTTGTAAGAATTTTGTTTCTAATCACCAGCCATAGAAAAACTTTAATTTTTTACGGCAATTTAGATTTCCATAGAAATCTGTAAGGAACTTTGATCTGATCTAAAGAATTTTTCTTATATAAAGAATTGACAGTGAACCCTTTATTACCCAATCTCCAAATAGGTTTATCTTCATGACTTGAGAAATTAAAATCAGAACATAAAGCCACTAACTCATCAAAAAACCCCTGAAGGTTGCCAGTCATTCTTCTTCTGAAAGAAAGAGCCTCAAAATCCGAAGACAGAACTTTAAACACTGTAATGTCTTTATCTGAAGTCAGATCAAACAGAATGGGGAAACTTAAAGCCAGAGGCCCATCACCAATCCAGAAATTTTTCCAAAAACTAGTACGACGACCATTACCAACCGCCATCTTACAATGTTTAAAAAAACTCTCCCTGAGATTTAAGAGTTTTTTCCAAAAATGCGAGTCAGTCTGTCTTTGCTTGACAGAAATAAGGGGGTTTCCCTTAACATATTTTTCAGCAATTATTCTCTGCCATAAACCATTAGCATTTTCCAGATTCCAAAGCCATTTGGAAAGCAGAGCATCATTCATAGAACCCAAATTCAACACACCTAAACCACCTAAACTTTTGGGGGAGCAAACTGTCTTCTAGTTAACCAAATGCATCTTTTTTGTCTGGTAACCACCTTGCCAAAGGAGACTTTTTCTGAATAAATCCAACTTTCTAATAACCGATTTAGGAGCCGGATAAATCGATAACATGTACAGAGGTACATTAGAAAGAGAACTGTTCAAAAGGGTCAATCTACCTCCCAGACTCAAGAATCTCCCTTTCCAACCAGCCAGCCTTTTGTCCATTTTTTCCAGCATAGGGCACCAAAGAGATTTACTAATCTTCTTATTGTCAATTTGCACACCAAGGTATTTCATTGGAAGGCTACCAACAGGACAAGTGAAAATGTCAGCATATAATTCAGTGAATTCTTTAGCATCACCCAAACAAAAAATTTCACTTTTGTGAAAATTAATTTTCAGTCCAGACATATGTTCAAAAAGACAAAGAATGAATTTAAGATTTCTAGCTCCTTCTAAACAATCTTGAATCATGACAATAGTATCATCAGCATATTGTAGACAACAACAGCCATTTGGAATGATGTGAGGAATCAGACCACAAATCAGACCTTTTTCCTGAGCTTGTTGGATGATGCTAGCCAAACCATCTGCCACCAGATTAAACAAAAGGGGTGAAAAAGGATCACCCTGACGCACACCTTTATGAGTTGCAAAATAAGGACCAATTACATCATTTGTCTTGATAGCCACTTTACCACCTCTGACAGTCTTCATAACCCAATCACTCCAAATGTCACCAAAACCTTTTTTTTGCATCATACAATACAGGAAATGCCAGTTAACTTTATCATAGGCTTTTTCAAAATCAATTTTAAGAATCACTCCACTATGCTTTCTTTTTTTCACTTCATGAAGAATTTCATTCAAAGAAACCACACTATCCATGATATATCTCCCTTTAATGAAACCATATTGATTAGTACTAATCACAGTAGTGATACAAGACGCAAGTCTATTTGTCAGCACTTTAGTAATGATTTTATAACAGACATTTAAAAGACAAATCGGTCTAAAATTCCTCATATCTGTAGGATTATCAATTTTAGGAATCAAAGTTACAAGACCAAAGTTAAGTCTTTTAATGTCAAGAACCCCATCATAGAAATCTTTGAATAAGTTCCACAAATCGTTATGGATGATCTCCCAAAAATCTTGAAAAAATTCAGCAGGAATACCATCAGGGCCCGGGGCACTATTATGGTTTAAACTAAACACAACCAATTTAATTTCTTCAATAGTAAAAGGAGCAGTGAGCAGCATACGATCCTCCTCACTAAGCATATTCATATGAAAATTAGACATATTAATGCTTGACACAGGAGAAGGACCAAAAAGATCTTTGTAGAAATCAGTAGCCACTTTGTTGATATCAACATCAGTATTAACAATATTTTCCTCATGAACTAAGGAAAGAATTCTAACTCTTCTTTTTTTACCCTTGGCAATAAGATGAAAATACCTGGAGTTTTCATCCCCCTCATTAATAAATTTTTCTCTAGCCATCTGCTTTTTTTGCAGCAATCTTCAATCATGAAATTCTTTAAATTCCACTCCAAATCTAATTTTTCAAGTCTTTCCTCATGAGAAATACCAATACTTTCACTTTTTTGTCAATAAAATCAATTTTTTGGCATAACTCTTTTTTAAGTTTAGAATATTTACCTTCGATATTAATATTCCAACCTTTCAACGTTTTTTCAATCTTTTAATTTTTTCTTTCCAAATATCGATATTAGAACGACTTCTAACCGGAAGGGACCAACTTTTCCAAACAATGTCTTTGAAATCCGGTCGAAATTTCCAGCACAACTCATATCTGAAGTCTCTCTTAGGAGACACCCTAGAATCCGTTTTAAGATAGAGAGGAACATGATCGGATAAAGTTCTATCAAGACCAGTAACCACCACATATTTGAATTGAAGGACCCATTCTGGGCTCGCCAGAAATCTATCCAGCTTTTCAAAAGTGGGAGGCTCCCTATTATTAGACCAAGTATACATTCTACCACTCAAATCAAGCTCAATCAAACTGTTAACATCAATGATGGAATTAAACAGAGAACTCCAGCAATTCGTACCTCCAGGCTTGTTTTTATCAGATTCTTTTCTCAAAATATTGAAATCACCTCCTATCAGCATAGGATAATTGCAATTTGAACAGAAGGAAGCCAGCTCAGTTAAAAAAATTTGCTTATGATTATTTTGGGCAGCACCATAGACATTAATAAAATTCCAAATAAAACCACTTTCTTTATGAGCCAAGAGAACCTTAATCATAAAATCCCCTTTATCAACTTGTCTGATATCAAAAACATCAGCATCTAAACCAACAAGCAGCCCACCAGATCTCCCCTTGGCTGGAGACCAGAACCAGGCAAAATTTCTATTACTGCTAATAGACTGCAACCAAGAATCTTCAAAGGATTTTTTATTGGTCTCTTGGATCCCAATAAAGTCAATTCTCTCTTTTCTAATTAACTCTTTCAAGAATTCAATTTTTATACCTTTGCCCAACCCCTGACAATTCCAAATGAGACCTATCATTCTGAATAGTTAGGGTTTGGGACAGAAGGGATATTTTTCCCTTTTCCAACAACATATCTGGTTTTAGCAGAAGATTTTTTCTTCTTTTTTTCCTGAATTTTTCCTATATTGGATTTTTCTTCCCTTTCTTAAAACCATAACATCTTCCAGATCATTCATATGACAATTTTCCTTATTATCCTGAATATATTTATCTATCTCAGAATCAAAATTTATTTGAGGAATATTTTCAGAATGATTAACAACAGCCCTACAAACCAAAGTATTTCTAGACAATTCCAAGGATTTAATTAATTCAAGATTTGATATAGATTCATCAACAGAATTACCAAGATCTATGTCTAAATCAGAAGCAATAGACAAAAGCACATGATTATCCGAATTAAGGACAGAAAAAGGATTAGCAAACATACCTTTTGTCAGGAAGGCATCCTTAGCCATAGCTCTTGTTGTCGCTTTATCTACAATCTTCATGTCATCAGTAGTTTCAAGTCTGCTGCTCCTTCTTATGCCATCCCCATATTCAACATCCATACTAACTGAATGTTTTTCAGAGTTAGTTTTACCAGAAACTTCTTTTTGGTTACCAACGGGAGACTTGATGTTTTCCCTTGCGAAGAAGGGATGACTCCCTCATCATCTTTAGCAAATTCTTCCAAGTCTTGAGAACTTAATAGGACATCTTCACTTTCATGAAATTCTTCATCCTCATTAGCAGGGTCTTCAGAAATTGGGTTTAGATCCTCATTCACAGTCCCAAAGTCAGACTTCTGAATAACATTTTTGCCATGAGAGGTTATCTCACCAACCTTTTCCAATCCCAGCTCTTCTTTCATTTTATCTCCCACATTTCTGGCTTTTTTGCCAGTTTTTTCACAAGAAGGGTCATCCAGATCTTGCCTATCCACTGACGCTCTCTTACCAAGGTTAATAGAATCATCATTCCAACCCTCTTCAGTTATATCATCAATCTTAAAGAAAATGTCATAAAGGTAAGGTTTCACACCCACCTCAATGATAGGAGGAATCATAGCCACACTCTTGACATGGACTTTGAATCTAACCATATCTTTAGAATCTAAAGATAGGATATCAACTTCTTCAACAGCCCCTATAGTAGAACCTATTTCACAAATAGCCTGATAATTTTGCAACTCCTCTGGTACATTTTCGGCCACAACCCATACTGCATGCAATTTAGACTTAGGTTTGGCCTGAGAACTCCAATGCGAAACAGAAATTTTTGCTCCCGACATTTTCATTTTGAGTTCGGGGAAGTTAATCATTTCATCAAGTTTCTCTTGAGAAGGAAAATGCATAAGGAAACCAGCGTGACACTTGGTAGCTTTCCAAGTCTTGCCCCAGGGAAAATGAAACCCAAAGTCTTTCTCAAGATCTTCAGCAGAAATCAAACCCTCCATAACAGTGACTAAACCTATGAAGCTCCTTTTCGATTTACTGGACAAGGGTTTCGCAAAATGAGAAGAGTAAAACCCTAATCCATCAGCCGCCATACCCACAATAGGCATACAAGGTTTGTTCTGTTTAGGCAGCACACATCGGGCAGTCATGTGGGTTTCTTTGTGACAAATGTCACACCACAGGGACCGGAAGCAATCACGAGCATGATGGCCATCGACTCCACATTTTTGACAGAAAGGACGACGCGCAACCTCAACCTCTTTTTTCATAACCGCAGGAGGGGTTTTGAGGATACCTGTGTGACCTCCCTCACCAGTAGACGAAGCGCCAATGTCTTCCTTGACTTCAGCTTTTCCAAGAATCGGCTTCAATCTCCAGCTGGGATTACGAATCTTGTTCCACGACTGGGAACCTTGAGGATTCTCTTTCTGATTCCACCGATCCCAGTTAGGGTTTCTTCCCTTCAAATCCATCTTTTGCAACGACACCGCACGCGACAGCGCCGGCCACTCCTCGTCCACAAGCGGGGGACGAATCGGAGATTCAATCCACCCACCGCGAAAGCTTGCACGGAACGACGACGGAAGCGACCAAAGACGCGAGAGCGAGGAAGCAAGATGCGGGAAGGAGTGCGAGCCAATAAAGTCCGAAGGAAACCCTAAGACGGAATAAGAAGACTTCACCTCACCACGAAGAGGAGACCGTGGAGGAAACTAGGCCGCGGCAAACGATGTCTGCTTTACAGTCGCGAGTGCACCGCGCGGAGCATTGAAGACGCGCGGAGAAAGCGGCCCAGGAAGGCCCCGGTCCACGCTGCTACATGAAGACGATCACCATTTTTTCTTTTTTCTTGGAGCCATCCACGTCGACTCATGCTACGTAGGACTAGTGAATTAGGCCATTTAATAATTATATATATTATTTTGATGACCATTTCAACAAATGGCACCGATACATTTAATGATAATATATTATTTAACACAAACAACGTAAAAATTACATGTCTAGAAATAAGTAATAACACCATCATATGTTTTAGATAACATCTATGTGAAACACAATTCTGAACATGAAACTGCACTGTTGGTTGCTTCTTCACTGGAGTACTTGATGATGACACTCGATGTATTCCATCAAACTGTAATAGAAAAGTTCAAAGATGAGTTCACGCTGCACTAGGAGGGGTTCCATATATGAGTGCACCATTACACAGAACATAAAAACATAATTATTATTCAAAAATCGACAATGTAATTGACAGTAGAAAGATCATGACGTTTGTAACATTCCCATATATACCATACGACATGTCATGGCAAAATCGTATAGAGAACTATCTGCTTTGAAGGAAATCCTGCCATTAACAAAGCAAGCAAACAAGAATGGCCAAAGTGGCATAGTATTCATAATATACTTGTGCTTGTGACATAAAACATGAATAGATAAATAAATATTCAATTACATTGCATCACCATCATGATCTTAGTATAAATCCTAGTGCTTTATGATTCATTCAACCATCAATATAAGCAGAGAGAAAAGTTACTAAGACTAAAGAAAAGTATATATCCTAGTGCTTCTTGGTCCATTCAATTGCAATTAAACAAAGAAAGCTAGACATCCAGATCTAGTTAAATAATGCTATCACGAATAAGCAACATTTAATACAAGGTATATGCTGGAGAAAAATCTGGTTACGAATTTACAATAGTAGCAGATGACAACAATACTAGAATAACGGTTGTTCCTCACAAGCCCTTGCACAATCTGTAGCGGTACTATTTTAATCTACAAGAGAAGCATAGATAATCAATATATTCATAGATGTCATAATTTGGTAAACTAACAGGGGGATATAAGCTATATAGTTTTCATTAGGGCGAAACCACTAACTGCAATGATATTACTTTGGACTCTATCATGAATACTAGCAAAACAAACAGGATTAAGTAAACGCACTGCTACTGGCATAAGGGAAACATGAAGCAGCTACTATGATAAATGATTAGCTACCAGTTTTACAAAACAGGCAGCAACTAAGGATCTAAATGTAGCAGAAGTTTCATATGTAGGGCCAAACATAGAAAAACAAAAGCCATATAAGGAGTTGATGAACTGCTTGTACTTGAATTCTTGAACATTTGTTTGATGTGTATGCAAAAAGATGCCAGCATGGAAGGCTTCAGTGTATGTGGGATAAAACTGTGATGAAACATTAATGATAGCTTATTTCGGTTTTAGAATAATTATATATCGCTATATTACTTATATAACATAGTCAAAATAGTAGTATAATGTGAGCTATCACTTTGTATACTAGTAAGAACAAGATAGGCAATGAGGGAAATGAGTAAATTAGGAAAGGAAATGAGAGGTAACGACACTAATTTCACTAAAAACATATATGCATCACTACTATCAAGCTGAAGTAACAAACATTAAACATAGAACATAGATCTATGGCTTTAGATCCACCATGTTGCTCTAGCTGGGACCACTTCGATCTGCGGTTTCAGATCCACCACATGAGAACGCCCCTCGCGATGTCCTCATCATTGTTGTCGTCTTCGGTGAACAACCGACGCGCACGCTCTTGAGGTTACTCACCACGAAGCACGCTGACGGAGCCTCTCGATGCACCAGCTCTCGACTTGGGTCGCACGCTGACGGAGCCCCTCGATGCACCAGCTCTTGACTTGGGTCGCACGCTGGCGGCAGCGGCCCGAGCTCGATTGATCTTGCTTTTATCTAGGGCAATAGCAATCCTAGACGTCGGCCATGATCGGACGGCTCAAGGTGCGTTGCTGGAGCAGGCAAGGCCGCCAGCTAGGTTTTGTTGGGCCGTATTTCTTTTCTCCCTCTACTATATGCGGTAGTGTCATACATACTTTATTTTGTTTACATATTCATATAAATTATAAGTATGTTTTTTACATAATAAATATAATGCAACCAGTATGATTGTAACCCAAAAAATTATTCGCTATGTAAATTTTATTTAATTTAGGAATGTTGTTTTCCTCCAATTAAATTGATAAATACAATAGTAAAATTTAGCAACTTTATAAAAAGAGAGGCGATAGCAAAATTAATAATACACATATGGCATGTGCGGCCACTTAAATATGTTGTAGCGGCATACTCCATAACATATGGGCCAACCATGTCACCATGGACTATATATCTTAGAAACATAAGAAAAATATCACGATGAAGCTAGTCACACTCAAATAAATACAAGAACAACGTGTTTTAAAATTTGGCATTCCAATTTTCACCTCACACCGACATGTGAGACCCAAACTTGGAGTTCTTCATAGTGTTCTATGAAGATTGAAGACACTATGGCAATAAAAAATATGTTACAATGCACCATTATTGCTTAGTGACGATCTTAGATTACCTATGATGATAACCATTTTGTCACAATATCGAAATTGCTGAGTTTATGACGATTTCTTGATGTCCTTAGTGATGCTAACTTAACTTTCATCATGAAGTCGTCTTGAATCAGAAAAAAATGTCATAAAACCGAATGACCAATGACGAAGAATTTCATTGTCACTAGTTATTCGTCACAAAAGGCCACATATGTTGTAGTGTCATCCGCATTCCAAGATCTAGGAATGTCGTTGCCGTCCATGTCCTTTAATCTGTAAGAACCGGGTCTTGACGAAGATACTACCAGAAAGGGTCCTTCCCACTTCAGCTGAAGCTTGCCTACTGTTTCAGGGTTGGCTACTCTCCGAAGCACAAAATGCCCAGGCTTAATGTCTTTCAACCGAACTTTTCTATCATGCCATTTTATTGTTTCGGCTTGATATTTGTTGATATTTTCCACAGCCTGAAGTCTGGTCCCTTCTATAGTATCCTTTGCCATAGAATAATTAGCTTCGTCTTCTATTGAAGCTACTGTTCTTATCGACCCCGCTTTAGCCTCTTCAGGGGTTATAGCTTCGTCACCAAATAATAACTTGAATGGTGTTGTTGGGGACTTGTTCTCAAATGCTAAGAGTTAAGAACAAGGCAACATAAAAAGTGTTAAGTGTTAAAGTCCTTCGTCCTTCGAAGCATTATGTCCCTTCGGGAAATAATGAGTTTCGGACGAAGGTCATAAGAGACATACCTTCGTAAACATAACAAGTAATGACGAAGGATTCATATAAAGCATGAAATATAATATAAGCATCATCATAGAATCATTTCTATTTTATTAACATGGAAAAATAGAAATGATTTCAAATTACAGATGTACCTTCGGTCCTGAGAGAAGGTAAAAAGTACAAGCGTGACGCAAAAGCAAATGCCAAGTCAGCGTGAACAGTACGGGAGTACTGTTCATCTATTTATAGACGCGGGACGCAGCCCACGTAAAATTACATTTATGTCCATTACATTTGTCAATGACTTATGGAAATCTGACAAGGCCCACGTAGTCTTTTCATCTTTAAGTCGGTTCCCCTCTCTGCTATCGCGACGAAGCTTCCCTGCGCACAGCTTCGGCTGTGCACCATCCTTCGTGGAGCTTGGTAATCAGCCCGTCCTTCGTCTGGTTCAGGCTTCGTCCTGACCGCACTTCATGTTCGTAATTCTGAGTCCGAAGGTACCTGTTCACATAATCCACTTGGAAAACATTGTCAAATCATGTTTTTGAGGACCTTCGGAGGACGAAGGCCCCCAACAGTAGCCCCTCGCAATATTAATTTGTTAATGATAAATTCAGATTGCGAAATGGACGAAGGCCTTGAGCCGAAGGTCCGAAAAAACACCTTCCCTTTGCTAGAATAGCAACTTTCACTGACAAGTGGGGTCTTTCAATTTTCAACGCCCTGGGCGTATAAATAAGATCATACCACAAACTCATTTGGTACGCACACTTGCCATCTGCTTCGGCCCACTAAAATTTTTAGCTCTTGTGCACTAAGATTTGCTGATCTTTTTGATTTTGAAGCTTCGGCCTTGAAAACAGTTTTTTAGTGTTTCCGAAGATGTCTGAAGCTGCTAAGAAGGCTGCTGCTGAGATGAAGCTGAGTCTTGATGAAGAGAAGAACTTAGGGTTTCTTATAGCAATGTCGAAGACCAACACAGAAAAGATCACCAGGGAAATTCTGGAAGGGCTGTCTGAAGATACTGGTGACAGTGAAAGTTATGATGTGGACAGCGGTGGCGAAGACTCCGAAGATCGCCCCTGGCGACCAAGCCATTCAGTTTATGGTAAATCAACTATCAAAGAGAATCATCTTGTTAATATGAGAGGAAGGTATTTCCGGGATCTGTCCATTGTGAGGGCGGACGAAGGGGAAAAAACTTGTCCACACCCTGAAGAAAATGAAGTTGTGGTGTACCGAAGCTTTTTGAAAGCCGGATTGCGATTCCCCTTGAGCAGCTTCGTCGTGGAGGTGTTGAAAATCTTCGAAGTCTATCTTCATCAACTTACTCCAGAGGCTATTATAAGGCTAAATATCTTCGTGTGGGCCACGAGAAGCCAAGGTCTGAAGCCTGACGCAAGAAGCTTCTGTAATGTTCATGAATTATTATATGAAACAAAGCCTTGGGGCAAAGAACAGTACCATAACAACTTTGGCTGCTACAGCTTCGTCTCTCGGTCCGGGGCAAGCTGTCCCGTACCAACCTTTCGGAAGAGATGGCCCGGGGATTGGATGACAGAATGGTTTTATGTGAAGAATGACTTATCAGCACGAGAAGACATCAAAGGTATAATTATGCGTCCTATTTGGCAAAGCTTCGGCCTTCGGAGGCCGAAGGTTGAAATGAACGAAGCCGCCGAAGAGTGCCAAAGAGCCTTCGGCGTTGTCTGCTCTTTTATAGGAACAAGGGACTTAGTACAAGAGCATATTGCCTTCAGGGTGTGGCCGCTTGCGGAGAAATGGGAAATGCCACAAGAAATCGTTAAAGAGGCCGACGAAGGTGGACTTGTCAGGTTTAAGTACACTTTTAAATTTGAAGATAAATTTATTGAGCCAGACGATGAGTGGTTGAAAAGCATTGACAATTTAAGTGATGAGCTGCTTGGGACATACTCGAAGGCCGAAGATACTGCAATGTCAGCAGCCTTCGGAGGCCGAAAAAAGAAAAGGCTGAATCGGGTATTTGATGCCATCGGGTTTGTCTACCCTGACTATTGCTACCCCATTCGAAGGCAGAAGAGAAAAAATACAACCTCTGCAAAAGAAGAAACTGCAGCTGCTCCTAGCGAGCCAGAACCGAAAAGGAAGAAGATAAAGGTTCTTACTTATCGACCGCGTTATATTGAACCAGCTTCGGTGCCTGAGTTTACCGGAGAGACTTCTTCGGCCACCGAAGCTGAAAAACCAGCCGAGCCAACTTTGCTGCCAGAAGTCACAGAAACAGCCGAAATACCAACGAAGACAAAATTGGAGCAATCAAAAATTTTGTTATCAGAAACGAAAGAGAAGGCCGAAGCGCCATTCACAGAAAAAATGGAAGAGGTAAAGGAAGCAACCGAGGACTCCAAAACATCAGAAGTTTTGAGTCCTGTGGCAAACATTGAAACAGTAAGTAATCAAAAAGTGCCAGCAGTGACTCCGAAAAGAAGGAGAATGGCTAATGTGCTAGATGTGCTGGAAACGATCAAATCTTCAAGCACCCCTCCGAAGAAGGCTGTCGTCACTCCTGAAACAACAGTTGAAACTTCGGGTTCTAAAGCTCCAGAGCAAGATACTGAAGCCGAAGCTGGGCCCTCAGAGCCCTCAAAGGCAAAAACCTTGGAAAGTGAGGCAGAAAAAATAACAAAGCCAACTTTTGCTGAAGGAACTGGTGTTGTTACCCCCGAAGCATCCAAAATTCGTGATTATATTTTTCGTCATGCTTCGGGGAAAAAATTAACAGAAAAAGAAGAACAAGAGGCCCAACACTATGCCCAAAAGTTGAAATATCCAAAGGGGGCGTTGATATTTAATGGCAGTGGAGAAGAAGATTTCTTGTATTGCCTCCCCGACAGCAAGGAAATTTCTGTCTGTCGGGAGATGAGCAGAAGCTTCGGATTTCCAACTTTAGAAGACGGACTTTCGGTGCTGTCAAAGAACGATCTGGCTGACAGCCTAGCTTACAACAGTTTAAAGGTGCGACAAATGGAATTCTTATATTTTTGTTGAATTCAAAATTTTTCGTTTGTTTAAAACTATTGACACAGACATATTCCTGTCTGCAGGGCCTGATACTCAGCAATGCCCTCAGAGCACAGAAAGATGCTGAGGACGAAGGATGTACTATAGCCCTGAGCAACCTTCGTTCCGAAGTAATTGAACTGAGGAACGAAGGTCTCGAAAAAGACAAAATATTATACTCATTGATAGATAAAATAAAGGAGGACGAAGCTGCTTTCAAAAGTCAAGCTGAAGCTCAGAAACGCGAAATTGAAGACCTTCGGAAACAACTGGCCAGAGCCAAAGAAGAACGTATACTTGAAGAAACAAAGCGTGAACTCAGCGATCAATGGGCAGATCATCTAGAAGTGACTGTTGAAGAGCTTCGTTCGTCCAAAAAGAAATGCTACAATAAATCTGTAGATTGTGTTAAAAAATTAAAGGCTAGCTTCGCCAAAGTCGGCGCATTCTCAAGTGAAGAAAATTTTTTGAGGGGCAATCCCGAAAGTGTCATTGAATGGATTGACCACGAAGCTGAAGCCTTCGAAGAAATTTTAAATAGCCGAGGAGATATATGTGCCTTCTCTGGCGCCAGAGGGATTGCCACCATTTTAGAGAAGAAGGGCTGTGAGCATGTGAAAATTTTAGCACAGTCCGAAGCTGCTTTGTCCTTTGAAGATACAAAAGATCCTTCGGCCGAAGCTAGCATAATTGGTGGAAAGTTTTTTACTGATATCTGGGATAACGGTGGCCGAGAAATGGCAAGAGAAATTATTCAGAGAAGTGAAAAGGGCATCCATGATGCTAGAGAAGTAGCCGAGGCTGCTGAGGAAAACGCAGAGCCCGAAGGGCAAATAGGTACTAACGAATAGTTTTCATTGCATTATAACTTTTAATTTTATAGTTCGTTCGCGATCTGTAATAATGATGTAATAGTATCCCGTCCTCACTCAGATCCTACTAAAGCATCTTCGGGCCCTCAGCCTAAAGATGACGACGAAATTAAAAAGATGGCCGAAGCTATCATGGATCAGGTTGTCGATCAACTGCTGAACGAAGCTGCAGAGATAGTACTTAGGGAAGACTAAGTGCTATTGCAAAAAACATTTGATATATGATTTGTGTAATATTCTGTAATCCTGTATGTAATATACTTGTTTTATGATTCAATTCTTTACGATGCATGAAACTTTAAACACGTACCATTTTTGAGTCTTCGACGAAAAAACACCTTCCCTTCTTTTCATGCTTCGTGAAGAAGAATTTATCATTTATCACGACAATATCCATAGTGTTCTGATAAGAAATATCCAAGCTTCGTAAAAATAATCTCCGAAGCTATACCTCGAAAATCAATATTGTTTCTCCCTGTAACTTGGCATGATTTGCCCTTTTTCAAAGCATTTTCCGAAGATCGATAACATGCCCCCTTCTTGTGCCACATGCAGCATGATGTATGATGATTATGCTATGCAAAATGATGTGATGATGTTATGTTATGCAAAATGATATTTTGTGCCGAAGATACGCACATTCCTGCAATGGGGCACAATCTTTTGTATCAATACTGACTTTTTCATTATAAGCCTCCCTTAGGAGCTTCTTCGCCTTTTACTTCAGCGGAATCAGCGTTTATTTTTCGCTGTAAGTTCTGCATCCCCTTAGGAACGTCTTTGGAACTTCTTCGCCTTTTACTTAGGCGGTATAAGCTCTGCATTCCCTTAGGAACGTCTTTGGAGCTTCTTCGCCTTTTACTTAGGCGGTATCAGCGTTGACTTTTCGCTGTATGCTCTGCATTCCTTTTGGAACGACTTTGGAGCAGAAAACTTACACTGCGCTCCCTTCGGAACGACTTTTTGTGACTTCGTCAGACTTACTCTGCGTTCCTTAGAACGACTTTTTGTTGCTTCGAAGGATTTTCGATAGTCCGAAGGTCCTTTTTATTATCACAAACCTGTGAAGAAAACATATTTTTCTTGTAAGAATCAACGAAACTAATTACATGAAACCTAAACAATGTCCTTTATTACAAAAAATAAAACTGAATGAAAAAGATTGCTATTAAGGTAGGATATTTGTCAATAGATGTGTTTTGACTCTGGCACGGTGCTGCTGACCGTGCGAGCTTCGGACTGTTCTCTGAAGTCCCTTTGATGTGGAGCATATTGGCTCCCTTCTGGCTGCTGGCCTTGTTGCAACGGAGGTGGAGGCGGGGGCTGTTGCCAGGAAGCTGAAGGCTGACTTGCCGAAGCAGCAGAGACTGCAGGATGGTTGCCCACATATTCTGGGATGTAGGGCGAATGATACGAAGCAGTGTGCATGACCTGCTTCGGCTGAGCCTGTTGCGCGGCAGCTTCGGCTATCTCTTTTTGCTTCTGAATGGTAACATGACACATCCTGGTAGTATGACCTTTGTTTTCACCACAGAATAAGCAAAATATTCTTCTGGGTTGATCCCCGAATCTTCCGCCGAAGCCCCTGGCGCCTCTGCCTCTTGGAGCTGGTGGTCGGAAGGAGCTTTGCTGTTGCCCCGAAGCCTGTGAGGAGTACTGTGGCCTTTGCTGCTGGCTCCCCTTATCATCATTTTGATTGGAATTATGAATTGATCTGACATGCCTCGGATAGAATCTTCCTCCGAAGCCCCTGGTCATCTCAGAAAATCTGAAGGCCTCCTCCCTTCTTTGGCGAAAATCATTGTCAGCTCGAATATATTCATCCATCTTCTGGAGCAGCTTCTCCAGCGTTTGTGGTGGCTTCCTGGCAAAATACTGCGCTGATGGCCCTGGCCGAAGCCCCTTGATCATGGCCTCAATGACAATCTCATTGGGCACTGTCGGCGCCTGTGCCCTTAGACGCAGAAACCTTCGGACATATGCCTGAAGGTATTCTTCGTGGTCCTGGGTGCACTGGAAAAGGGCCTGAGCAGTGACCGGCTTTGTTTGAAACCCTTGGAAACTAGTTATGAGCATATCCTTCAGTTTCTGCCAAGAAGTGATTGTCCCTGGCCGAAGAGAAGAGTACCAGGTCTGAGCAACACTTCTGACGGCCATGACGAAGGATTTTGCCATGACTGCCGTATTGCCACCGTATGAAGATATTGTTGCCTCGTAGCTCATTAGGAATTGCTTCGGGTCTGAATGGCCATCAAATACGGGGAGCTGAGGCGGCTTGTAGGACGGAGGCCAAGGTGTAGCCTGTAACTCAGCGGACAGGGGAGAAGCATCATCAAAAACAAAATTCCCACGATGGAAATTGTCATACCAGTCGTCTTCGTTGTGAAAGCCCTCCTGATGAAGGTCTTGATGCTGAGGCCTTCGGTGTTGCTCATCCTGAGCAAGATGACGAACTTCTTCAGAGGCTTCATCTATCTGCCTCTGCAGTTCAGCTAGCCTGGCCATCTTCTCCTTCCTGCGTTGAACCTGCTGCTGAAGGATTTCCAGATTCTGAATCTCCTGATCTAGATCATCCTCCGGATGTGTTGGACTGGTAGCCTTCCTCTTCTGGCTTCGTGCCTCTCTGAGAGAAAGGACGTCTTGATTGGGGTCCAGCGGCTGCAGCGTGCCAGCCCCTGGTGCTGAAGCCTTCTTCGGCGGCATGACGAAGCTGATGCTTGCCGAAGGTGTCGAAAAGCTCAGGAAATGGAAGTGAGTTCACCGGAGGTGGGCGCCAATGTTGGGGACTTGTTCTCAAATGCTAAGAGTTAAGAACAAGGCAACATAAAAAGTGTTAAGTGTTAAAGTCCTTCGTCCTTCGAAGCATTATGTCCCTTCGGGAAATAATGAGTTTCGGACGAAGGTCATAAGAGACATACCTTCGTAAACATAACAAGTAATGACGAAGGATTCATATAAAGCATGAAATATAATATAAGCATCATCATAGAATCATTTCTATTTTATTAACATGGAAAAATAGAAATGATTTCAAATTACAGATGTACCTTCGGTCCTGAGAGAAGGTAAAAAGTACAAGCGTGACGCAAAAGCAAATGCCAAGTCAGCGTGAACAGTACGGGAGTACTGTTCATCTATTTATAGACGCGGGACGCAGCCCACGTAAAATTACATTTATGTCCATTACATTTGTCAATGACTTATGGAAATCTGACAAGGCCCACGTAGTCTTTTCATCTTTAAGTCGGTTCCCCTCTCTGCTATCGCGACGAAGCTTCCCTGCGCACAGCTTCGGCTGTGCACCATCCTTCGTGGAGCTTGGTAATCAGCCCGTCCTTCGTCTGGTTCAGGCTTCGTCCTGACCGCACTTCATGTTCGTAATTCTGAGTCCGAAGGTACCTGTTCACATAATCCACTTGGAAAACATTGTCAAATCATGTTTTTGAGGACCTTCGGAGGACGAAGGCCCCCAACAGGTGTAAAGCCTGTTGACCTTGATATAGATGTTTTGTGGCTCCACACCACTTTAACCAACTCATCTGACCACTTTCCTCTAGGCTGATTGAAGATTAACTTCATTATTCCCGTCATTATGACACCATTTGCCCTTTCAACCAGCCCGTTTGACTCCGGATGCCTGACTGATGCAAAATGAATCTTCGTGCCAATCTGGTCGCAGAAATCTCAGAAAGCTTCGGCATCGAATTGTGTCCACAGTTATAGCCTTCGGCACGCCGAAACGACAAACGATATTTTGCTAGAAGAATTTCTGAACTATAACCAAAGTTATTGTAGCCAAAGGCTTTGCTTCAATCCACTTAGAAAAATATTCCACCGCCACCACGACATATTTCAAATTACCTTGTGCTGGTGGAAGTGGGCATAGCAAGTCTACGCCCCATCTTTGCAATGGCCAGGTTGGTTGTATTAACTGAGTTAATGACGAAGGTTGTTTTTGGTCCCTTGCACATTTTTGACAATTTCGCACTTTTGGACCAGATCTGTTGCATCCGATGCTGCTTTCGGCCAGTAAAATCCCTGTCTAAAAACCTTTCCCAGCAAAGGCCTAGACCCAACATGAGATCCACACAATCCTGCATGTATTTCCTTCATCAGTTCTATACCTTCAGTTCTCGATAAACACTTGAGAAGGGGGAGCAAACTCCATGCTTGTATAATTCCCCTTCTATTATAATATATGGTCTTGTTCTTGCTTCCATTCTTTTATTGTAAACTTCGTCATCCGAGAGGCAGTTACCCTGGAGAAAAGATATGATTTCAGTCCTCCAATCTTCACTATGTACTGGTGAAATGGCGAGCACTGCTCTCACCATGAGTTCAACCGAAGGTGCCTTTATTGTTTCAAAAAATACTTCCGAAGGTAAAGGGAGCCCCTGAGCCGCTGATTTGGCTAACAAATCTGCATGCTCATTTTCGCCTCTTGGAATGTTCTTGACAGAGAAACCTTCAAAAGAAGCCTCCAACCTTCGAACTGTATCCAGATATTTTTCAAGTTTCAGATCTCTTGCCTTGCTACTTTTATCTATGTGGCCAGAAATGACTTGAGAATCAGTTTTCAGAATAGCCCTTCTTATTACCATTGCCCTTAACTTTCGAAGCCCCAACAAGAGTGCTTCGTATTCAGCAATATTATTTTTACAATTGAAATCTAGTTTGGGTGCATAACATGCTTTGACTTTCGAAGGTGCTATTAGAACAGCAGCTGCTCCTGCACCGAAGGTCCCCCAAGAAACATCGCAGAACACTGTCCAGGCTTCGGCATTTTTATTTGTCTCTTCTTCCTGAGCCCCTGGCGTCCAATCAGCGATGAAGTCTGCTAACGCCTGGGACTGAATTGAAGATCTATGCACATAATCAATGGTGAATTCATTAAGCTCTGCAGCCCATTTTCCAATTCTTCCAGTAGCCTCCCTGTTCCTCATGATGTCCTTTAGAGGTTGTGACGAAGTAACAATTATGTGGTATGCTTGAAAGTAATGTCGAAGCTTTCTGGAGGCCATTAAGACAACATACAACACCTTCTCCAATTCTGTATAATTTTTCTTTGATAAACTTAGAACTTCGGAGACAAAGTATACTAGGGCTTGCTTTTTAATTTTTCTTTCAAGCTTTTCCTATACAAGAGCCGCACTCACTGCAGAGTGCGAAGCTGCCACATACAATAGTAATGGAGCCCCTGGCGCAGGTGGAGTTAATGTCGTTAAATCAATCAAGTATTGCTTCAGCTCGTCGAAGGCTCTCTGTTGAGCTGGACCCCATTGAAAAACTTCGGCTGACTTTAGTATTTCAAAGAATGGCAAGTTTCTTTCTGCTGATCTAGATATAAATCTATTCAATGATGCCAATCTTCCTGTCAGTCGTTGGGCCCCCTTATTCGTACTTGGTGGCTCCATCCAAAGGATAGCTTCAATCTTGCTTGGATTAGCCTCAATCCCCTTCGTTGAAACTAGACAGCCAAGGAACTTACCCTTCTTCACTCCAAAGACACATTTTTCTAGATTTCATTTTAGGCTAGCTTGCCTGAAATTAGCAAATGTTTCTTGTAGATCAGCAATGTGATTTTCTTGCTTCATGCTTTTTACTATGATGTCATCGACATATGTTAGCACATTTCTGCCTATCTAGGAATGAAGGACCTTGGTTGTCATTCTGCTGAAGCTTCCTCCAGCATTCTTGAGCCCCTCAGGCATCCAAAGATAACAATAGGTGCCACTGGGAGTTATGAAACTAGTCTTCGGCTCATCCTCCTTCTTCATCCATATTTGATGATATCCCGAGTAGCAATCCAGCAGACTCATAAGCTCTGAAGAAGCTGTTGCATCTACAAGAGAGTCTATTCCTGGTAATGGAAATTTGTCCTTTGGACAGGCCTTGTTGAGATCCGTGAAGTCAATACACATTCTCCATTTGCCATTGGCTTTCTTCACCATAACAGTATTGGCTAGCCACTCTGGATATTTTACCTCTCTAATAACACCAGCACTGAGAAGTCTTTTAACTTCATTCCGAGCACCTTCAGCTTTATCATCAGACATTTTCTGAAGCCTTTGCTTTCTTGGCATGAATGATGGGTCGACATTGAGTGAATGTTCAATGACGTCTTTATTGACACCACAGAGATCATTGGCCGACCAAGCAAAAACATCTTTGTTGTTGAATAAAAACCTTATCAAAAATTTCTCCTGCTCTTCAGATAGCTGAGAGCACAGCAGTACCTTCTGCTCTGCTATGTCTTCACATAGAAGCATGGGTTTTGGCCGATCAGCCAAAGCAGCCTTCTCCCTTCTGGACTTGTACTGTTCACAAGCTTCGGTTCCATCTATATTGTGGATCACTTTTGAGTTTGTCCAGTTTCCTTCGGCTTTTCTAGCGGCTTCCTAACTCCCATGAACAGCAATGGGCCCTTGTTCCGAAGGTATCTTCATGCATAGATATGCTGGATGAAGTATTGCTTCGAAAACATTGAGTGTCCCACGACCAATGATTGCATTGTAAGGATATTCCATATCAACAATGTCAAACACAACCTGTTCAGTCCTTGTGTTGTGAACGAAGCCGAAGGTCACTGGCATCGTGATTTTGCCGAGTGCTGCAATTTGCCTTCCTCCAAAGCCACAAAGAGGGTGTGTAGCATCATGAATCTTGTCTTCTGGCTCCTGCATCTGTCTGAAGGCCTTAGCAAATATAATATCCGCTGCACTACCTGTATCAACCAGAACATTGTGGACCAGAAAACCCTTGATGACACAAGATATGACCATAGCATCATTATGAGGGTAATCGTTGAGCTGAAGGTCCTCCTGGGAGAAGGTGATTGGGATGTGGGACCATTTTGACTTGATGAAGGGTCCCTGCACCCCAACATGTTGTACCCTTCTCTGAGCCTCCTTCTGCTTCTTGTTGGCCGGTTCTGAGCATGAACCGCCTGTTATCGGGAGCACCAGCTTCGTAGCCGAAGCAACTTCAGCTTGATTGTTGAACGAAACCATCATCTCAATAGTGGAAGTGAGTTCACCGGAGGTGGGCGCCAATGTTGGGGACTTGTTCTCAAATGCTATGAGTTAAGAACAAGGCAACACAAAATATTAAATGTTAATGTCCTTCGTCCTTCGAAGCATTATTTCCCTTAGGATATAACGATCTTTGGACGAAGGTCATGAAGGACGTACCTTCATAATCATGGTATATGTTAATGAAAGACAAAGCATATGGAACATGAAAGATAACATGAATAATCATATAACATCATTCACATAGTTTCATTATATAATCTTGAATAGATAAAAGTGTAACACCCCAGGTGTTACCAAGGGACTGGCTTCCTAATGACACATATACCTATTATCACATGTGAGTTAGTTTGAGCAAAGTACATCAAACTTAGAATTCAAGGTCCTAAGCAAGTGCAACCCATCTTGGATATCATACCCTAACTTATCATGCACATCTAAAGGGGAGAATTGCCCAAAACCCTAAAGCAAACCCCTTTGGACAATGGGAACCCTAGATGTAAGTATGACCAAAAGGTCATGAAAAAACCTTATGATCATGACTTGGGCCAAATATAAAAGTTGTAGTACACTTAATAACTTACAAATAATAGTAAGAAAGTAACCCCAAAAAGATTTCAGAAAAGCCCCAAAAGGTTCACCAAAGGTTTGAGCACAAAAGAAAAATCAGAAATTGCCTAAGTCCAAAACTAACCTTTGGCCAAAGATCACACATGTGCACCCTCATTCAAACTTCAAAACACTTCGACCCAATTGACAAAGTGGCGCCAAATTAACCCTAAAATGCCCTGGAAAAAGTTGACACCTACCCTAAGACGTTTGACATGACTTGGCACCATTTTTTGTCTCGGTTTGGACATATCTGACATAGCCGACTTCCCACCTCCATATCTCTCTAACCCGACCACATCTACCCTTGGAACTCACATGAACTAGGTAGCTCTAGGTGCAGGGAAGAGATCTCTCACAGGCTCTAGGGCAAGATTCGTACGTTTTGGCCGCTCAGCAGAGGGAAGAACACGGGCAGAAGCAAAGAGCCACGTGTTCGACGCGCTCTGAGCTCGCCAGAGCACGCCAGCGCGCGCCCCCGCGTGCCCCGCGTCGCGCCAAAGCCAAGTCGGTGCCATGGTCCGCGCCCGTGCCTATAAAGCCCCAGGGACTTTGACCGTACCCCTCCGCACGCGCTCGACCTCACTGGAGCCCAAACCCGCCGGCGTTTGCCCATGCACTGCGTGTCCGCGGCCGCCCGATCCCCCTGCCACCGTAGACCGGCCAACAGAACCCTTTCCAACCCCATCCAGCCCTCGGAGAAGACTGAGCACACCTCGGTGAAGCTCCCCGAGCGAGGAATCGGAGTTTGCTTCGCCGGAGAGGCCAGTCCACGGTCGCCGGACTCCACCTGACCGCCGGCGAGCGTAGACCGGGTAATCCTCTGCTCCATTCCTCGATTCCTTGTGCACACAGCCTCTACGTCACCCCGTGAAGCTCACTGTGCCATTGGAATTAACTAGGTCGCCATGGTTTGGCCGGAACACCCGCCAACGACGAGAGCACCCGCCTGCGCACGTGGACCGGACGATTCCGGCCACCCCCGCCGTCGAGCCGTACACCGTTGTGACCGCCAAGACCTCCCGGAGCCAACCCTGCCCCTCGCCGGACCTCTCTCACCGCCGGTAAGCCATGTCGCCCTTTTCTTTCTCGCGGGTACTGCTTAAACTTAGGGAGGGACCGCGGGGGAGAAGAAGAGAAAGCTAGGGGGTTTTGCGCAATGTCAGTGACTCAGAGAAATAGTAGCGCAGGGGTATAACAAAGAGTGTTAGTTTGGAAATAACCGAAGGACCCCGGTGCAAAGTGGTTTTCCAGGAAACCTTTTATTAAATCTGATTTCAAATTTAAACAGAACTTGAATAATTCATATCTTCCGTTTTATTCATCCAAATTGGGTCAAACCAATTTTGTCAGATCTTAAATAATATAAACTACTTAAGAAAAATATAAAACCCCTATGTGGTACAGAAAACTTTAGGGTTCTGATTTAATTATTGTTTTGGTCAAAAGCTAAATAATAGGAAGAAAAATAGTTGCACTATTTAACTGAGATTAAGAAAATTTGGAGAAGTGCATGACCACCTACTGATCTATTTAAAAATGATAAACCCCTCTGTACACCCCATTAAGGTAGAGTTTGCCATTTATTTCACATTGTGCTTAAAGTTAAAGAAAATAAGAAAGGTGATTTAATTAAGGAACCAGGGGACACCCTTATTTTTGTTAGGGTACTTATTCAGTGTAGTTTACTAGAAAAGTTTATTATACCCTGGTTTAGTATAAAATAAATAGGATACCTTTTATTTTAAGAAAACAAGGAAAATTTAGAAAAACCCTACAAAAATAACCCCAAGGTGAAAACACCCCAACCCTTCGGATAGTTACTGTTTTGTTATGAAGAACATAGGAAAAATATGAAATCTGCTGTTTGACATTTTTCAAATAACAAGGTAGTGGAAAGTGCCTTTTTGGCATTAAAATTTGGAAAATCACAACTAAATAACCATCCCTTAGCTTTCTGTGATTTTTGGCACAGAAGCTTGTTATTATTATTAGATGCCAACAAAAATAACCCTTAGGACAGAACCCACCCCTAGTTAAGAGTTGTAGTGCAAAGTGACCCATTTACACAACTTTTGTTATTTTTGTCTAAAGCACAGCCTTTTTATTTTGAACCTCAAATTCCTAGAACAGGCTATATTTACCAATGGCAAGCCACTGTAATTTTTAAAGAGTTTTTTAAAAATTTAATTCACTGTTGTAGTTCAAACCCCCACTAGAATTCATAATTAGAAAGTGAAAAAGGAGAAATTGATAATAGAAACTTGTGTCACCTAGCCCAACTAGCAAGACTTTTTTTAAATTGCCCACTGAAATATGTATGGGAAAAAATACAGATCCACTATGCTTATTGTCGGGGACCATAATTAGGGGTACCCTCAAGACGCCTAATTCTCAGCTGGTAACCCCCATCAGCATAAAGCTGCAAAGGCCTGATGGGTACGATTAAGTCAGGGATCGGTCCACACGAGTGACTCGATCACGCTTCACCCGAGCCTAGCCTCGGCCAAGGGCAGCCGACCTCGAGAGACTTCCGTCTCGCCCGAGGCCCCCTTTTTATGGCGGACACATCACTGGCTCGCCCGAGGCTTTGGCTTCGCTCAGAAGCAACCTTGACTAAATCGCCGCACCGACTGACCAAATTGCAGGGGCATTTAACGCAAAGGTGGCCTAACACCTTTATCCTGACACGCGCCCCCGGCAGAGCCGAAGTGACCGCCGTCACTCCACCGCTCCACTGGCCAGTCTGACAGAAGGACAGCGCCGCCTGCGCCACTCCGACTGCAGTGCCACTCGACAGAGTGAGTCTGACAGGCAGTCAGGCCTTGCCAAAGGCGCCACGGCAAACTCCGCCCCGCCCGACCCCAGGGCTCGGACTCGGGCTAAGACCCGGAAGACGGCGAACTCCGCTCCGCCCAACCCCAGGGCTCGGACTCGGGCTAAGACCCGGAAGACGGCGAACTCCGCTCCGCCCGACCCCAGGGCTCGGACTCGGGCTAAGACCCGGAAGACGGCGAACTCCGCTCCGCCCGACCCCAGGGCTCGGACTCGGGCTAAGACCCGGAAGACGGCGAACTCCGCTCCGCCCGACCCCAGGGCTCGGACTCGGGCTAAGACCCGGAAGACGGCGAACTCCGCTCCGCCCGACCCCAGGGCTCGGACTCGGGCTAAGACCCGGAAGACGGCGAACTCCGCTCCGCCCGACCCCAGGGCTCGGACTCGGGCTAAGACCCGGAAGACAGCGAACTCCGCTCCGCCCGACCCCAGGGCTCGGACTCGGACTAAGACCCGGAAGACGGCGAACTCCGCTCCGCCCGACCCCAGGGCTCGGACTCGGACTAAGACCCGGAAGACGACGAAACTCCGCCTCGCCCGACCCCAGGGCTCGGACTCCGCCCTGGCCTCGGCCGAACGACTTCCGCCTCGCCCGACCCCATGGCTCGGGCTCGGCCACGGCAACGGAAGGCAGACTCAACCTCGGCTTCAGAGGAACCCCCACGTCGCCCTGCCTAGGGCACAGACCGCCACGTCAACAGGAAGCGCCATCATCATCCTACCCCGAATCGACTCGGGTCACGGAGAACAAGACCGGCGTCCCATCCGGCCAGCTCCGCCGGAGGGGCAATGATGGCGCTCCACAAGCTCTATGACGACGGCGGCCCCCAGCTCTCTTACGGAAGCAGGACGACGTCAGCAGGGACTCGACCGCTCCAACAGCTGTCCCTCCGCCAGGCTCCGCCGCACCTCCGACAGCCACGACATCACGCCAGCAGGGTGCCCAGATCTCTCCGGCTGCCACATTGGCATGTACCTAGGGCGCTAGCTCTCCCTCCGCTAGACACGTAGCACTCTGCTACACCCCCCATTGTACACCTGGATCCTCTCCTTACGACTATAAAAGGGAGGACCAGGGCCTTCTTAGAGAAGGTTGGCCGCGCGGGACCGAGGACGGGACAGGCGCTCTCTTGGGGCCGCTCGCTTCCCTCACCCCCGTGGACGCTTGTAACCCCCCTACTGCAAGCGCACCTGACCTGGGCGCGGGACGAACACGAAGGCCGCGGGACTTCCACCTCTCTCACGCTCGACTCCGGCCACCTCGCCTCTCCCCCCTTCGCGCTCGCCCACGCGCTCGACCCATCTGGGCTGGGGCACGCAGCACACTCACTCGTCGGCTTAGGGACCTCCCTGTCTCGAAACGCCGACAGTTGGCGCGCCAGGTAGGGGCCTGCTGCGTGCTGACGAACAGCTCCCCGTCAAGCTCCAGATGGGCAGTCTCCAGCAACCTCTCCGGCCCGGGACGGTGCTTCGTTTTGGGACCCTTGAGTTCATGTCCTTCGACGGCAGCTACGACATGATACTTCTTCCACCGCCGCGCGACTACGACAATGGCGGCCGACAACCCGCCCGCCGGCGGCGGAATCGACGACGTCTTCCCCGCGTGGTGGAAGGGCAACATTCGGGCTCGCTCCGTTCTCTCCCCCGCCAACGGAGGAGGAGGCGGGGCCGTCGAGGCCAGGTGGGAGGCCGCGCTTCGTCGGCCGTCGAGCGAATCGACGCCCCCGACGCCCCGATGGAAGGCACGCCGGACGTCGACCTCGCGTTCAAGACGGAGGCAAGCGCCGTCCCCCCGCGGCACGCTGACCCCGAGCAAGAAGACGACGTCGGCGCGCTCGCGGAAAGCCTGCAGGACGTCGCCCTCGAACCTGAGATGACGGTGCAACCAGTCCCTGATGTGACTATGTCGCTCCTCGTCGACCAAAAGGTACCGACTAACTCCCATCTTGCGTCATTTCGACTCGGCCTCAACCCGCCAAACGACCTCGTTTTGGCGGGCGCCCTCATTGAGGCGAGTGCAACCCCACTGAGGTTCCGTATGCGGTCGCCTTGGGGCCGACTGACGGACGTCTCGACCTACGGGCCCTCTGGGTCCGAGGAAGATGACGATCCCAGCATCGGTTGGGATTTCTCCGGACTTGGCAACCCCAGTGCCGTGCGGGACTTCATGACTGCATGTGACTACTGCCTATCCGACTGTTCCGATGGAAGCCACAGCCTTGGCGACGAGAGCTGCGGCCCAAGCCGCGAATGTTTCCACATCGAGCTAGGGGATCCCTCCGAAGGCAACCATCTTGGCATGCCGGAGGACGGTGATCTCCCTAGGCCGGTGCCTCGCGCCGACATCCCACGGGAGCTAGCTGTGGTCCCCGCTCCGGCGGGGGGTTACGACCCACAACTCGAGCAAGTCCGCGAGGCGCAGGCCAGGCTCAACGAGGGAACAGGAGCGCTTGAGCCGATCCGTCGGGACGTCGGACAAGCATGGGTGGGCCAACCCCTGGCCGGAGAAATACGTCACCTGCCCCAAGGTCTCCAGCACCGCGTCGCCAACGATGTCAGGATCAGGCCGCCGCCCGCATCCAGCGGGGTTGGTCAGAACCTGGCAACCGCAGCAATGCTCATCCGCGCGATGCCGGAGCCGTCAACCACCGAGGGTCGGCGAATCCAGGGAGAACTCAAGAATCTCCTGGAAGGCGCTGCGGCCCGGCGGGCCGAGAGCACTGCCTCCCGAAGGCAAGGTTATCCCTCGGAACCTCATGCCGCGACTTCCCGATTCATGCGGGAAGCCTCGGTCTACACCGGGCGCACGCGCAACACCGCGCCTGCGGCCCCGGGCCACCTCGGCAACGAGCACCATCGACGCGACCGTCGGGCTCACCTCGGCGAAAGGGTGCGCCGAGGCTACCACCCCAGGCGTGGGGGGCGCTACGACAGCGGGGAGGATCGGAGTCCCTCGCCCGAACCACCCGGTCCGCAGGCCTTCAGTCGGGCCATCCGACGGGCGCCATTCTCGACCCGGTTCCGACCCCCGACTACTATCACGAAGTACTCGGGGGAAACGAGACCGGAACTGTGGCTCGCGGACTACCGCCTCGCCTGCCAACTGGGTGGAACGGACGACGACAACCTCATCATCCGTAACCTCCCCCTGTTCCTCTCCGACACTGCTCGCGCCTGGTTGGAGCACCTGCCTCCGGGGCAGATCTCCAACTGGGACGACTTGGTCCAAGCCTTCGCTGGCAATTTCCAGGGCACATACGTGCGCCCCGGGAATTCCTGGGACCTTCGAAGCTGCCGGCAACAGTCGGGGGAGTCGCTCCGGGACTACATCCGGCGATTCTCGAAGCAGCGCACCGAGCTGCCCAACATCACCGACTCGGATGTCATCGGCGCGTTCCTCGCCGGCACCACTTGCCGCGACCTGGTGAGCAAGCTGGGTCGCAAAACCCCCACCAGGGCGAGCGAGCTGATGGACATCGCCACCAAGTTCGCCTCTGGCCAGGAGGCGGTCGAGGCTATCTTCCGAAAGGACAAGCAGCCCCAGGGCCGCCCATCGGAAGAAGCTCCCGAGGCGTCTGCTCCGCGCGGCGCCAAGAAGAAAGGCAAGAAGAAGTCGCAATCGAAACGCGACGCCGCTGACGCGGACCTTGTCGCCGCCGCCGAGTATAAGAACCCTCGAAAGCCCCCCGGAGGTGCAAACCTCTTCGACAAGATGCTCAAGGAGCCGTGCCCCTACCATCAGGGGCCCGTCAAGCACACCCTCGAGGAGTGCGTTATGCTTCGGCGTCACTTCTACAGGGCCGGGCCACCCGCCGAGGGTGGCAGGGCCCGCGACGACGACAAGAACGAAGATCACCTAGCAGGAGAGTTCCCCGAGGTCCGCGACTGCTTCATGATCTATGGAGGGCATGCGGCGAATACCTCGGCTCGGCACCGCAAGCAAGAACGCCGGGAGGTTTGCTCGGTGAAGGTGGCGGCGCCAGTCTACCTAGACTGGTCCGACAAGCCCATCACTTTCGACCAGGCCGACCACCCCGACCATGTGCCGAGCCCGGGGAAATACCCGCTCGTCGTCGACCCCGTTGTCGGCGATGTCAGGCTCACCAAGGTCCTGATGGATGGGGGCAGCTGCCTCAACATCATCTACGCCGAGACCCTCAAGCTCCTGCGCGTCGATCTGTCCTCCGTCCGAGCAGGCGCTGCGCCCTTCCACGGGATCATCCCTGGGAAGCGCGTCCAGCCCCTCGGGCGACTCGACCTCCCCATCTGCTTCGGGACACCCTCCAACTTCCGAAGGGAGACCCTGACGTTCGAAGTGGTCGGGTTCCGAGGAACCTACCACGCCGTGCTAGGGAGGCCATGCTACGCGAAGTTCATGGCCGTCCCCAACTACACCTACCTGAAGCTCAAGATGCCGGGCCCCAACGGGGTCATCACCGTCGGCCCCACGTACAAACACGCGTTCGAATGCGACGTGGAGTGCGTGGAGTACGCCGAGGCCCTCGCCGAGTCCGAGGCCCTCATCGCCGACCTGGAGAACCTCCCCAAGGAGGTGCCAGACGTGAAGCGCCACGCCGGCAACTTCGAGCCAGCGGAGACGGTCAAGGCCGTCCCTCTCGACCCCAGTGGCGACACCACCAAGCAGGTCCGGATCGGTTCCGGGCTCGACCCCAAATAGGAAGCAGTGCTCGTCGACTTTCTCCGCGCAAACGCCGACGTCTTTGCGTGGAGTCCCTCGGACATGCCCGGCATACCGAGGGATGTCGCCGAGCACTCGCTGGATATTCGGGCCGGAGCCCGACCCGTCAGGCAGCCTCTGCGCCGATTCGACGAGGAGAAGCGCAGAGTGATTGGCGAAGAGATCCACAAGCTAATGGCAGCAGGGTTCATCAAAGAGGTATTCCATCCCGAGTGGCTTGCCAACCCTGTGCTTGTGAGGAAGAAAGGGGGGAAATGGCGGATGTGTGTAGACTACACTGGTCTCAACAAAGCATGTCCGAAGGTTCCCTACCCTCTGCCTCGCATCGACCAAATCGTGGATTCCACCGCTGGGTGCGAAACCCTGTCCTTCCTCGATGCCTACTCAGGGTATCACCAGATCCGGATGAAAGAGTCCGACCAGCTCGCGACTTCTTTCATCACGCCGTTCGGCATGTACTGCTATGTCACCATGCCGTTCGGTTTGAGGAATGCGGGCGCGACGTACCAGCGGTGCATGAACCATGTGTTCGGCGAACACATCGGTCGCACAGTCGAGGCCTACGTCGATGACATCGTAGTCAAGACAAGGAAGGCTTCCGACCTCCTCTCCGACCTTGAAGTGACATTCCGGTGTCTCAAGGCGAAGGGAGTCAAGCTTAATCCTGAGAAGTGTGTCTTCGGGGTGCCCCGAGGCATGCTCCTAGGGTTCATCATCTCCGAGCGAGGCATCGAAGCCAACCCGGAGAAGATTGCGGCCATCACCAGCATGGGACCCATCAAGGACTTAAAAGGGGTACAGAGGGTCATGGGATGCCTCGCGGCCCTGAGCCGCTTCATCTCACGCCTCGGCGAAAGAGGTCTGCCTCTGTACCGCCTCTTAAGGAAGGCCGAGTGTTTCGCTTGGACCCCTGAGGCCGAGGAAGCCCTCGGCAACCTGAAGGCGCTCCTTACAAAGGCGCCTGTCTTGGTGCCCCCGGCGGACGCAGAAGCCCTCTTGGTCTACGTCGCCGCGACCACTCAGGTGGTTAGCGCCGTGATTGTGGTCGAAAGGCAAGAGGAAGGGCATGCATTGCCCGTTCAGAGGCCGGTCTACTTCATCAGCGAAGTGCTGTCCGAGACTAAGATCCGCTACCCGCAAGTTCAAAAGCTGCTGTATGCTGTGATCCTGACAAGGCGGAAGCTGCGACACTACTTCGAGTCTCATCCGGTAACTGTGGTGTCATCCTTCCCCCTGGGGGAGATCATCCAGTGCCGAGAGGCCTCGGGCAGGATCGCAAAGTGGGCGGTGGAAATCATGGGCGAAACGATCTCGTTTGCCCCTCGGAAGGCCATCAAGTCCCAGGGGCTGGCGGATTTCGTGGCCGAATGGGTCGACACCCAGCTGCCAACGACTCCAATCCAACCGGAGCTCTGGACCATGTTTTTCGACGGGTCGCTGATGAAGACGGGGGCCGGCGCGGGCCTGCTCTTCATCTCGCCCCTCGGAAAGCACTTACGCTACGTGCTGCGCCTCCATTTCCCGGCGTCCAACAATGTGGCCGAGTACGAAGCTCTGGTCAACGGATTGCGGATCGCCATCGAGCTAGGGGTCAGACGCCTCGACGCCCGCGGTGATTCGCAGCTCGTCATCGACCAAGTCATGAAGAACTCCCACTGTCGCGACCCGAAGATGGAGGCCTACTGCGACGAGGTTCGGCGCCTGGAAGACAAGTTCTTCGGGCTCGAGCTCAACCACATCGCTCGGCGCTACAACGAAACCGCAGACGAGCTGGCTAAGATAGCCTCGGGGCGAACGACAGTCCCCCCGGACGTCTTCTCCCGGGATCTGCATCAACCCTCCGTCAAGCTCGACGACGCGCCCGAGCCCGAGGTACCCTCGGCTCAGCCCGAGGTACCCTCGGCACGGCCCGAGGTACCCTCGGCCCCCGAGGGCGGGGCACTGAACGTCGAGGAAGGGCAGAGCGGGGCCACGCCAGATCAAGATTGGCGGGCCCCGTACCTGCAATATCTCCGCCGAGGAGAGCTACCCCTCGACCAAGTCGAGGCTCGGCGGGTAGCGCGACGCGCCAAGTCATTCGTCTTACTGGGCGACAAAGAGGAGCTCTACCATCGCAGCCCCTCCCCTGCGACTCGGGGGCTGGGTCCCGCATGTCATGCAAGCCGGCTCAGGGCAGAAGAAGCCAAACCGCCGCGCGTGGTGCGCACGACCGTCCAGCGGTTACAAGCGACCCCCCATTTTCGCCCAGACCAACGGGCAGAAGGGGCGGGCAGCCATGCAGGCGGCATGCAACCGCGCCAGATGGACGCGCTTCTCCAACTTCTGACACGCCAGCTTGGGAACCCAGGCCCACGCGTCGAGCAACCGGCGCGCCAGTTGCTGCATGCAAGCAACCGCACCGCCACTTGTGCCACCATCGCGCCTCTTCGGTTGCGGAGCCAATGCCGCGACTCGAGGCGACCCAACAGCGCCAGCCTGGCGCATCGGTCAAAGCGACCGAAAGTGGGCCGGCAGTAATAACGGTGGCAGGCGGGCGGGCGCAGCGGTCACGTCGTCAGCCAGGCTCACGTCCCATCCTGGGACAGCAAGAGAGCCTCCTCTCACGGCGTGGAGACGGTGCACCCGTGACCCGTTCCTCGAACGGATCGCACGCGCGCAACGGCCGCCCCGCCAACCACTCGCCCCGTCGCATTTACTCCGCGGCGGGACAGGCGGCGTCTCTGACGGGAGGAGCGCGCGACGCTTCACCTTCGCCATAATAACCACGTCAGAAAAGGTACGCCACGTCGTCCGATTTCGTATCCTTTTCCGTTTTCCTCTTTCTCTATCTCTTGCAACAGGGACTGGGAAAGGGGGATACCCCGAAAGGGACCCTTCTCCGCGAAGGAACCGGGCTCCGAGCCCCCCACTACTGATCAGGGGTTCGAAGGCTGGCCCTCAGAAGGGTTCAACAGTCGCCTCAGATCGCGTGGGCCCGACACCCACTACTGGTCAGGGGTTCGAAGGCCGGCCCTCCGAAGGGTTCCATGGCCGCCTCAGGCTACTCGGGCTCCGCGCTCATTACTGATCAGGGGTTCGAAGGCTGGCCCCCGAAGGGTTCACAGTCGCCTCAGACACCGAGCGAGGGATGACCAGGGGTACGTTCGATACATAACCGAGGCTCGGGCTGCGCTCTCGAGGTACCCTAGGACATTTCCGAGACCAGCGGGAACGATCTTGTAACGGAATCCCATCGGAGGGAGGCATCGAGCCCTCGGACCCCGTCGCCAGGGGACCGGGTCCGGCAAATCACCCGCAGGTACTTTTGGGCGTGCCTCTGGGCCCCTAGCCGGCCCCCAACGAACGGGGCACGGACGTCCACTCGGATTACCCGCTTGCAGCTCACCGGAGACACTATGTTCGGTGCCCATCGAGGGTAACATGGCGCACTCCCCCCCTCCTTGCGGAAAGGCGACGTAGGGGCGTATGTAAAAAGTCGAGTCTGTCCCTGATCGTCCTCTCGCCCTGTGCAGAGGCTCGGGGGCTGCTCTCGCAAAAACCGGCTCCGGCCAAATCGTTGACAGCGTCAACATACCAGCCCGAGAGCTTGGGCCCCGACCGTGCACCCGGGCTACGGCTAGTTCGCATGAGGGAACGACCAGACCAGCCGAAGCGTTACGCAAGGTATTAAGACCTCGAAGGAGTGTAACCACTCCTCCGAGGCCTCGGGGGCTACACCCGGCGGGTGCGCTCGCGCGCACCCACCGGAACGAAATGCAACCGAGAAAGGCTGGTCCCCTTGCAAAAAAGTGCGACAAAAGCCTCCAAGCGAGTGCTAACACTCCCTTCGAGGCTCGGGGGCTACTGTCGGGGACCATAATTAGGGGTACCCTCAAGACGCCTAATTCTCAGCTGGTAACCCCCATCAGCATAAAGCTGCAAAGGCCTGATGGGTACGATTAAGTCAGGGATCGGTCCACACGAGTGACTCGATCACGCTTCACCCGAGCCTAGCCTCGGCCAAGGGCAGCCGACCTCGAGAGACTTCCGTCTCGCCCGAGGCCCCCTTTTTATGGCGGACACATCACCGGCTCGCCCGAGGCTTTGGCTTCGCTCAGAAGCAACCTTGACTAAATCGCCGCACCGACTGACCAAATTGCAGGGGCATTTAACGCAAAGGTGGCCTAACACCTTTATCCTGACACGCGCCCCCGGCAGAGCCGAAGTGACCGCCGTCACTCCACCGCTCCACTGGCCAGTCTGACAGAAGGACAGCGCCGCCTGCGCCACTCCGACTGCAGTGCCACTCGACAGAGTGAGTCTGACAGGCAGTCAGGCCTTGCCAAAGGCGCCACGGCAAACTCCGCCCCGCCCGACCCCAGGGCTCGGACTCGGGCTAAGACCCGGAAGACGGCGAACTCCGCTCCGCCCAACCCCAGGGCTCGGACTCGGGCTAAGACCCGGAAGACGGCGAACTCCGCTCCGCCCGACCCCAGGGCTCGGACTCGGGCTAAGACCCGGAAGACGGCGAACTCCGCTCCGCCCGACCCCAGGGCTCGGACTCGGGCTAAGACCCGGAAGACGGCGAACTCCGCTCCGCCCGACCCCAGGGCTCGGACTCGGGCTAAGACCCGGAAGACGGCGAACTCCGCTCCGCCCGACCCCAGGGCTCGGACTCGGGCTAAGACCCGGAAGACGGCGAACTCCGCTCCGCCCGACCCCAGGGCTCGGACTCGGGCTAAGACCCGGAAGACGGCGAACTCCACTCCGCCCGACCCCAGGGCTCGGACTCGGACTAAGACCCAAAAGACGGCGAACTCCGCTCCGCCCGACCCCAGGGCTCGGACTCGGACTAAGACCCGGAAGACGACGAAACTCCGCCTCGCCCGACCCCAGGGCTCGGACTCCGCCCTGGCCTCGGCCGAACGACTTCCGCCTCGCCCGACCCCATGGCTCGGGCTCGGCCACGGCAACGGAAGGCAGACTCAACCTCGGCTTCGGAGGAACCCCCACGTCGCCCTGCCTAGGGCACAGACCGCCACGTCAACAGGAAGCGCCATCATCATCCTACCCCGAATCGACTCGGGTCACGGAGAACAAGACCGGCGTCCCATCCGGCCAGCTCCGCCGGAGGGGCAATGATGGCGCTCCACAAGCTCTATGACGACGGCGGCCCCCAGCTCTCTTACGGAAGCAGGACGACGTCAGCAGGGACTCGACCGCTCCAACAGCTGTCCCTCCGCCAGGCTCCGCCGCACCTCCGACAGCCACGACATCACGCCAGCAGGGTGCCCAGATCTCTCCGGCTGCCACATTGGCATGTACCTAGGGCGCTAGCTCTCCCTCCGCTAGACACGTAGCACTCTGCTACACCCCCCATTGTACACCTGGATCCTCTCCTTACGACTATAAAAGGGAGGACCAGGGCCTTCTTAGAGAAGGTTGGCCGCGCGGGACCGAGGACGGGACAGGCGCTCTCTTGGGGCCGCTCGCTTCCCTCACCCGCGTGGACGCTTGTAACCCCCCTACTGCAAGCGCACCTGACCTGGGCGCGGGACGAACACGAAGGCCGCGGGACTTCCACCTCTCTCACGCTCGACTCCGGCCACCTCGCCTCTCCCCCCTTCGCGCTCGCCCACGCGCTCGACCCATCTGGGCTGGGGCACGCAGCACACTCACTCGTCGGCTTAGGGACCCCCCTGTCTCGAAACGCCGACACTTATCCTTACCAAAACTTAAACCTAGAATGGTAAGCATAAACTACTAAAAGCCACGTATAACCAAGGAACCCTAAGTTACCAACTAACTTAGTTTTTCTTCCTTTAGCATAATGTTATTAAATCCTGCATCATCATGACATACATATTCATTGCATTTCAATAGACTGTAACCTCGCTGACGGAGAGTACATCCTCGTGCCGGAGCAAGGAGCTGCTCAGGAGGTAGCCCCGGATCCAGCACCAGAGCCTGCATCAGAGGATCTGCCTGCCACTGCTTTGGAAGGCAAGCCCCGGTTTATGCATAACCTGTTGTTTATGTTATTTTACTACACTTAATGATTGTAGGATGGATTGTGCACTTAGGTGTAGGAGTTGTTTGAAACCCTAGTTGCATGATCTCAGGAATCCTTTGAGATGAATACTAGTATGCTAGGTCGAGGTAGCTGCTTTATTAATTAGGATCTCGGTAGAAGTCGAGTGATTTTTCTAGCACTCACGCGAGGTCAGGAAATTGGTTGTATCCACTTTCTTCTCATAATGATGCTGGTTGTGGACAACAATCCATGGGGATTGGTTGTCCACGGGATAAAAATTTGAATAAGGATTAAGGTGTGGTACCGTGAGTCAAGCGTTTGAACGTACTAAACACATAATGAGAAATATGGTAAATCGGTAAGCCTAGTACCTGAGTGAACCTGCCCGCAGACTTTACCCCTCACGCGACCTGAGACGTGGTCTCCCATTCCGGTTATGGTGGGTACAAGTGCGGTCACTGCACGACGACAGTCGGGGTCAGTGAGGCATTGTACGCCAAGGTGGTGAGCCCTGATCTGTTGCCAGGGAATCGATGGGGACGGTTGATGTGTGTGGGGACAGAGTGCCCCTACACGTCGTGTGTTTAGGTTTACCTTGCAAGGATAAAAACTCGATTCGAATCGTCTGCTTCTCGCAGCTAATGAGACTGCTTGATCCATGCTGCTACATTGAGTAACAAGTGGAAATATGATGAGTTGATACAAGATGTTGATTGCTAAAAATGTTTGCTACTATGTATGAGTAGTTAGTACATATTTAGCCTTAAGAGAGTCACACTTAAACTTGACAAAGTTAAAACTTGATTTAGAAACACAGCTAGTGCTTTTGGCAACCAAACCCCACAGCCAAACAGCTGCATGTCTAGAGGTAGAGGAGTAGACTCCTCACACCGGGTAAGTCTAGCTGAGTATTAGTATACTCAGCCTTGCTTGTGGCATAATTTTACAGGTTCTTTGGAGGACATGGTTGCTGGAGTGACTTGGTCGTCCATCTTGCCACCGGGTTGGACTGTCGAGTGGGACCCTGCCTCGGCTGAGGAGGAGCATGAGGAGTGATGGGACAAGCTTCCCCATCCCTCCATTTATCTATCGTTAGTTTTATTCCGCTGCACTTCGAACAATGATGACTACTTTTGCAAAACTCCGATGGTGATGTAATAATTTAATACTCCTTAATGTATGGTTTTATGCTTTATTGTATTTGCTCTGTGACTCACCTTCGAGTGAGATTGTGGTACTTGATCCTGTCAGTGGCCTCATCGGACTAGATCCGAGGGATTGACGGGTTATTCCCATTTAAGTGTGGTCTAGCCTCTAAGGCGGGACATGGGCACTTAAGTCGGAATAATTCGGGCAGTTCCGCCATAGCTGGTATCGGAGCTTGTACCACCACAGAGGAATCAATAAAATATAAATACCATCCTTTTCCGAAGTAAAACTTGATAGAAACAATGTTGGATAGATCGTAGGACGATCAGGATAGACCTAGGACGTGAAGCCTTAGGATGATAGAGGGGTAGTTAGGTGGCTAAGTGATTAATCCCTACAGGCTACTATAAGGGATAGGAGTTCTTCCCTATTCCCTTTACATTGATGTGAGGTCGTTCAGGACGAGCATGCATGCATTCTTAAATTAAAACAAATGGATAATTGGGTAAGGACTTTAATACAAAATGATGACCAACTAAGTACCCCAGTACCATTGTTATATTTAGAGAGAGGCTGAGTTGTGTTTCCTTTTTCTTTTTATAATTCTTTTTCTTTTACTTACGCTTAACCGTACACAGATGACTTCCCACGGATCCTCAGATGACGGGAATGCACTGTCCCACACTTACGGGCTTGCACGAGAGGGCTTTCCCCGTATTTTGTGGGAGGTACTTCAGGGGGCCGGATACACGACACCTCCTCAGTACGCGGTGCAGCAGTTCGAGAAGCACCGAGTGCCCTGCTGTAGGGTGAGGATGACCTTGGAGCCTCATCCCCTGCAGCCAGGCTGGCGTTCGCTGGACTCTGAGTCCTTCGGATACCGGGCTGAGGACACGATCGAGGCGATTGCTCTGCACGGGTTGACCACTTTCTGCGGATTCCATCTCTTGGAGCTGTCCACTCACCCCATTGGTTTGTTCCCCGCTGAGAAGGAGGACGACCCAATGTGGAAGGATCGGGTGGAGCATGCCAAGGACATCTGGGCTATCTACCCGGGCCAGACTGCTCACTTGATAGTGCGGTGCATGAATGCCCTATACCGTCTGCAAGTGATGTGTGGTGAGGCAATGTCCCATCTAATGGCACTATTGGAGGCAACTAAGATCACCCTGGACAATAGGGAGGAGCTTGTGGTAGATTTGTCCACTAAGATGGTGGAAAAGGACTTGCAGGTGGAGCAGCTGTCGAATGAGATCCAAGAGCTGGAGGAATTAGTGGGAACAAGGGAGAACACCATCGAGATTCTCGAGGATCAGCTTATCAATACCCAACAGCAGCTTGCCGAGGCTAATGAGCACCTGGATATGCATCACCAGGAGATCCAGGATATGGAGGCCAACGAGGACGTCGACATTGAGGGAGGAGAGGAGCCTGCCTCCAGCTTGGACACTGCTGGCTCAGGAAGACCACCTTCCCCCGAGTCGAGTGTTGCCTCGTTCGCTCACTAGGTATCAGGAGTAGGGCTAGAAGTCAGAAATGGTGGGACTCCTCAAAGCTAGCTTAGCTTTTGCACCCTTGGGGTACTAGGCTAGATAGAGTTGAGTCTTTTGGGCCACTGATGTAATCATGATAAACTCTTTTGGAAGCATGGTTGATGGATGATGTTAGTCTTAATTTGGGAAGAAAAGTTTATGCCTTGTGAAATCCTTTATGTTTATGAAAGAATCTATCAATTTCGCCTTTTGACTCTTTCATCGCGATTGAACCTTGAACTTTGAAGATGTGTTATTGAGAATATATGTGATTTTTCAGATGGCCGGGAGAGCGCGTCGCGGTCAGAATAAGCGCGTTCCTCCACCGCCGCCACCACCTCCCACTCTGCAGGAGCTAATGGCTCAGTAGAATGAGATCTTGAGGCAGCTAGCTCAGCGTCAGCCACCACCTCAGCACTATGGTGGTGGAGATCATCAGCGTCACCCCGCGGTAGCCACCTACCAGGAGTTCCTCAGTACCCAGCCTCCATTGTTCACCAGGGCAGAGGACCCACTTGATGCGGATGTATGGTTGAGAGTAGTGGAATCCAAATTCCCGCTACTCCATGGAGTTTGCTCAGAGGTCACTAAAGTCAGGTTCGCCACCCAGCAGCTTCGCGGACCCGCAAGGACTTGGTGGGACCATTTTCTTGCTATGCAGCCAGATGACCGAGAGGTGGAATGGAGAGAGTTCAAGGCAGCTTTTAGGGGGCACCATATACCAGCCGGAATTACGGACCGAAAGCTCAACGAGTTTCTGGCACTCACTCAGGGCAACCGGACAGTGTTGTAGTATGCTCAGGCCTTCAATGACCTGTGCCAGTATGCTAGGTATCATGCAGATACGGACGAGAAGAAGAGAGACAGGTTCAAGAGGGGGCTCAGCACTAAGCTCCATGACCGTCTCAACACCGTCAGGGCCAACAGCTATAATGAGTTGGTCAACATGGCCATCTCCCAGGAGGACTGTATCACAGCTCGTCAGGCAGAAAAGAAGAGGAAGACCCCTGTGGCAGGACCCTCAGCTCAGCCATAGCGCTTTAGGATTGTGTCTGACACTCAGAACAGGGGACCTCAGTAGCAGCAAGGACGTTGGGTGATCCGACCACAGCAGCAGCAGCAGGCACCCAATCGCACCCAGTTTCCAGCTCCGAGGAACAATCAACAACAACAGCAATATCGCCAGGCAAATGACAACAGGTGTTTCACATGTGGCAACACCGGACATTATGCCAAGAATTGCCCCCAAAAACCAGCAGAGGCAGGGGCAAAATGTTAATCAGAATCAAGGCAAGGGACAGAAGGTGCAAGTGAGGCACGGCAAGCTGAACTTCACCACCATGGCTGATATTCCAGAGGGAGCACCCGTCATGACTGGTATCTTTACAGTTTTGAATTATCCTGCTATTATTCTTTTTTGATTCTGGTGCATCACATAGCTTTATCAGTGCCAAATTTAGTGCCAAGTGTCAATTGCCTTTCCACCACACCAATGGGGGTATTACAATTTCGACACCAAGAGGCAGGGTTGCCACCTACCAAGTCAACAGACATGTGCCCATAAGGTTTGGTAGTCTAATAATTAAAACCACCCTCCTCATTTTGGGTTTGGATAGCGTGGATATCATATTGGGAACTAACTGGTTAACTAGGCATCAGGCAGTTATTGATATTGCAGCTAGGGCCATTGAGGTGCACTCACCGACTTGTGGTGAAACCACACTATATTTGCCCAACCAAGGCTGTACCCGTTCTTGTGCCTTCGTTATGATAGAGTCCCAAGTGGAAAGGATCCCAGTGGTCCGTGACTACCCAGACATTTTTCCGGATGAATTGCCAGGGATGCCACCTGACTGAGACATCGAGTTCGCAATCGAGTTGCAACCCGGGACTGCTCCTATCTCCAAGAGACCCTATAGGATGCCTCCTGCAGAATTAGCAGAGCTGAAAAAGCAACTGCAGGAGTTGTTGGACAAGGGGTTCATTCGCCCAAGTACTTCACCTTGGGGATGTCCTGCTTTATTTGTGAAGAAAAAGGATGAGAGTTTGAGAATGTGTGTTGATTACCGCCCTCTCAATGCGGTGACTATCAAGAACAAATACCCATTGCCCCGCATTGATGTTTTGTTCGATCAGTTGGTGGGGGCCAAAGTGTTCTCCAAGATAGATCTTCGTTCGGGTTACCATCAGATCAAGATCCGTGCTAGTGATATTCCCAAAACGGCTTTCTCAACCAGATATGGCCTTTATGAGTTTTTGGTAATGTCTTTTGGGCTGACCAACGCCCTGGCTTATTTTATGTACCTGATGAACTCAGTATTCATGCCAGAGCTGGACAAATTCGTGGTTGTTTTCATTGATGATATTCTGGTCTATTCCAAGAATGAAGCCGAGCACACCAAACATTTGCATACTGTACTTCAGAGGCTACGTGACCATCAGTTGTATGCCAAATTGTCTAAATGCGAATTCTGGCTGAAGGAAATTAAATTCTTGGGTCACACAATTTCTCAGGATGGGATATCTGTTGATCCTGAGAAGGTACAAGAGGTGATGGATTGGAAGCCCCCGACTACAGTAAGGAAGATTCGGAGTTTTCTGGGATTGGCAGGGTATTATCGACGATTTATTTCGGATTTCTCCAGAATTGCCAAACCAATGACTGAACTGTTAAAGAAGGGAGTCAAATATAATTGGAGCCAAAAGTGTGAAGATGCCTTTCATACATTAAGGCAGCATTTGACAACAGCCCTAGTGCTGGCTCAACCTGATAACACCAAGCCCTTTGAAGTTTATTGTGATGCTTCTGGTACTGGATTGGGATGTGTCTTAATGCAAGATAACAGAGTAATTGCTTATGCCTCCCGAGCACTCAGACCCCATGAGCAGAACTACCCTACACATGATCTGGAGTTAGCAGCCGTGGTTCATGCTCTCAAGATATGGAGACACTACTTGATGGGAGCTCACTGTAACATTTACACTGATCACAAGAGTCTCAAATACATTTTCACTCAGGCAGATCTGAACATGAGGCAGAGGAGATGGTTAGAATTAATCAAGGACTATGATTTGGAGGTGCATTACCATCCCGGCAAGGCCAATGTTGTGGCAGATGCCTTGAGCAGAAAGGCCCAGTGCAATTGTATGAACATGGATGCAAGAGTTACCACCCTGTGTGATGAGTTGTGCAAGCTAAACCTGGAAGTTGTTTCTTCAGGTGCTTTGAACTATATCTCGGTGGAGCCCACATTACAAGAGCAGATAGTCAGGGCACAGATTGAAGACAAGGGTGTTCAAGTTATCAAGGAAATGATCGAGCAAAAAGCAGAAAAATACAAATGCTTCCAACAGGACAGCAAAGGAATCCTATGGTTTGGAGATCGATTGGTTGTTCCCAAGGACCTTGAGCTCAGAAAGAAGATACTGGATGAAGCTCACCTTTCAAAATTCTCCATGCACTCGAGCAGCAACAAGATGTATCATGATCTCAGATCCTTATACTGGTGGACCAGAATGAAGAGGGAGATTGCCAAGTACATATCCGAGTGTGACACCTGCCAGAGGATCAAAGCCAGTCATTTGAAGGCAGCAGGCCCTTTGTAACCCCTTCCCATACCATCTTGGAAATGGGAGGACATTTGCATGGACTTTATCGTGGGATTGCCCAATACCTCCAGGCACCATGATTCCATTTGGGTCATTGTGGACAGATTGACCAAGTCAGCTCATTTCTTGCCAGTACACACCACCCACAGGACGGAGAAGTATGCAGAAATCTACATTGACCAGATAGTTCATTTGCATGGGATACCAAGGACTATAGTATCAGACAGAGGAGCACCATTTGTGGCACGATTTTGGGAACAATTGCAGGAATCACTTGGGACCCATGTAATACGAAGCTCAGCGTACCATCCTTAAACAAATGGCCAGACCGAAAGGGTAAATCAGATTTTGGAAGACATGTTGAGGGCATGTGTGCTACACTACGGAAAGGATTGGGACAAGTGTCTTTCTTTGGCAGAGTTTTCCTATAATAACAGCTACCAGTCCAGTTTAAAAATGGCACCTTTTGAAGCCTTGTATGGGAGAAGGTGTAGGACCCCGTTGAATTGGTCTCAAGCAGGAGAGAGGGAAATATTTGGGCCAGATTTGGTACTTGAAGCAGAGGAAAAGGTCAGAGTCATCAAGAAGAACTTAGAAGCTGCTCAGGCCAGGCAAAAGTGCTATCATGATAAGAGGCGGAAGCCTCTACAGTTTGAAGTGGGAGAGCATGTTTATCTTAGGGTGTCACCCGCCAAGGGTGTCCAGAGATTCGGGATCAAAGGCAAGTTAGCTCCTCGCTACATTGGACCCTACGAGATCAAGGAGGCTTGTGGACCTGTAGCCTATCAATTGAAGTTGCCACCCAGCATGTCAGCTGTTCATGATGTGTTCCATGTATCTCAGCTGCGAAAATGTGTCCGCCTACCCACTGAAGTGCTACCTGAGCCAGACATTGAGGTAGAACCAGACTTGTCCTATCAAGAGTACCCCGTCAGGGTATTGGATCAGCAAGAGAGGTCAACGCGGGCAAGGTCAATCAGAATGTATAAGGTTCAGTGGAGTCACCATTCAGTAGAAGAAGCTACCTGGGAAACTAAGGATTTTCTACGCTCTCGCTTCCTCGACTTTCTGCCCAAAGGAGTCAGTACGTAACCCAAAACCCCACCCCCACCTGCCCTTTGAATACAATTATAAGAAAAACTTAGATAACAAGGGTAGTCTAAGTTGTGGTTTTAACTTAAAAAGGACTTCCTTCTGAAGTTGCAAAGAGAATGACATTTGAAGAGCAGTTAACCAGAGAAACTGGGATAAAGGGAAGGGTAACACACCAGCACACCTTCATAGCACTCCCAATAATCTCGGGGCGAGATTCCTTTAAGGGGGAGGGCTGTAACACCCCAGGTGTTACCAAGGGGCTGGCTTCCTAATGACACATTTACCTATTATCACATGTGGGTTAGTTTGAGCAAAGTACATCAAACTTAGAATTCAAGGTCCTAAGCAAGTGCAACCCATCTTGGATATCATACCCTAACTTATCATGCACATCTAAAGGGGAGAATTGCCCAAAACCCTAAAGCAAACCCCTTTGGACAATGGGAACCCTAGATGTAAGTATGACCAAAAGGTCATGAAAAAACCTTAGGATCATGACTTGGGCCAAATATAAAAGTTGTAGTACACTTAATAACCTACAAATAATAGTAAGAAAGTAACCCCAAAAAGATTTCAGAAAAGCCCCAAAAGGTTCACCAAAGGTTTGAGCACAAAAGAAAAATCAGAAATTGCCTAAGTCCAAAACTAACCTTTGGCCAAAGATCACACATGTGCACCCTCATTCAAACTTCAAAACACTTCGTCCCAATTGACAAAGTGGCGCCAAATTAACCCTAGAATGCCCTGGAAAAAGTTGACACCTACCCTAAGACGTTTGACACGACTTGGCACCATTTTTGTCTCGGTTTGGACATATCTGACACAGCCGACTTCCCACCCCCATATCTCTCTAACCCGACCACATCTACCCTTGGAACTCACATGAACTAGGTAGCTCTAGGTGCAGGGAAGAGATCTCTCCCAGGCTCTAGGGCAAGATTCGTACGTTTTGGCTGCTCAGTAGAGGGAAGAACACGGGCAGAAGCAAAGAGCCACGTGTTCGACGCGCTCTGAGCACGCCAGAGCACGCCCGCGCGCCCCCCCCCGCGTGCCTCACATCGCGCCAAAGCCAAGTCGGCACCATGGCCCGCGCCCGCGCCTATAAAGCCCCCAGGGACTTCGACCGTACCCCTCCGCACGCGCTCGACCTCACCGGAGCCCAAACCCGCCGGCGTTTTCCCGTGCACGGCGTGTCCGCTGCTGCCCGATCCCCCTGCCACCGTAGACCGGCCAACAGAACCCTTCCCAACCCCGTCCAGCCCTCGGAGAAGACTGAGCACACCTCGGTGAAGCTCCCCGAGTGAGGAATCGGAGTTTGCTTCGCCGGAGAGGCCAGTCCACGGTCGCCGGACTCCACCCGACCGCCGGCGAGCGTAGACCGGGTAATCCTCTGCTCCATTCCTCGATTCCTTGTGCACACAGCCTCTATGTCACCCCGTGAAGCTCACTGTGCCATTGGATTGAACTAGGTCGCCGTGGTTTGGCCGGAACACCCGCCGCTGACGAGAGCACCCGCCTACGCACGTGGACCGGACGATTCCGGCCACCCCCGCCGTCGAGCCGTACACCGTTGTGACCGCCAGGACCTCCCGGAGCCAACCCCGCCCCTCGCCGGACCTCTCTCACCGCCGGTAAGCCGCGCCGCCCTTTTCTCTCTCACGGTTACTGTTTAAACCTATGGAGGGACCGCGGGGGAGAAGAAGAGAAAGCTAGGGGGTTTTGCGTAATGTCAGTGACTCAGAGAAATAGTAGCGCAGGGGTATAACTGAGAGAGTTAGTTTGGAAATAACCCAAGGACCCCGGTGCAAAGTGGTTTTCCAGGAAACCTTTTATTAAATCTGATTTCAAATTTAAACAGAACTTGAATAATTCATATCTTCCATTTTATTCATCCAAATTGGGTCAAATCAATTTTGTCAGATCTTAAATAATATAAACTACTTAAGAAAAATATAAAACCCCTATGTGCTACAGAAAACTTTAGAGTTCCGATTTAATTAATGTTTTGGCCAAAAGCTAAATAATAGAAAGAAAAACAGTTGCACTATTTAACTGAGGTTAAGAAAATTTGGAGTAGTGCATGACCACCTACTGATCTATTTAAAAATGATAAACTCCTCTGTACACCCCATTAATGTAGAGTTTGCCATTTATTTCACATTGTGCTTAAAGTTAAAGAAAATAAGAAAGGTGATTTAATTGAGGAACCAGGGGGCACCCCTATTTTTGTTAGGGTACTTATTCAGTGTAGTTTACTAGAAAAATTTATTATACCCTGGTTTAGTATAAAATAAATAGGATACCTTTTATTTTAAGAAAACAAGGAAAACTTAGAAAAATCCTACAAAAATAACCCCAAGGTGAAAACACCCCAACCCTTGGGATAGTTAATGTTTTGTTATGAAGAACATAGGAAAAATATGAAATCTACTGTTTGACATTTTTCAAATAACAAGGTAGTGGAAAGTGCCTTTTTGGCATTAAATTTTGGAAAATCACAACTAAATAACCATCCCTTAGCTTTCTGTGATTTTTGGCACAGAAGCTTGTTATTATTATTAGATGCCAACAAAAATAACCCTTAGGACAGAACCCACACCTAGTTAAGAGTTGTAGTGCAAAGTGGCACATTTACACAACTTTTGTTATTTTTGTCTAAAGCATAGCCTTTTTATTTTGAACCTCAAATTCCTATAACTGGCTATATTGACCAATGGCAAGCCACTGTAATTTTTACAGAATTTTTGGAAAAAGTTAATTCACTGTTGTAGTTCAAACCCCCACTAGAATTCATAATTAGAAAATGAAAAAGGAGAAATTGATAATAGAAACTTGTGTCACCTAGCCCAACTAGCAAGACTTTTTTTAAATTGCCCACTAAAATATGTAAGGGGAAAAAATACAAATCCACTATGCTTATCCTTACCAAAACTTAAACCTAGAATGGTAAGCATAAACTACTAAAAGCCACGTATAACCAAGGAACCCTAAGTTACCAACTAACTTAGTTTTTCTTCCTTTAGCATAATGTTATTAAATCCTGCATAATCATGACATACATATTCATTGCATTTCGATAGACTGTAACCTCGCTGACGGAGAGTACGTCCACGTGCCGGAGCAATGAGCTGCTCAGGAGGTAGCCCCGGATCCAGCACCAGAGCCTGCATCTGAGGATCTGCCTGCCACTGCTTTGGAAGGCAAGCCCCGGTTTATGCATAACCTGTTATTTATGCTATTTTACTACACTTAATGATTGTAGGATGGATTGTGCACTTAGGTGTAGGAGTTGTTTGAAACCCTAGTTGCATGATCTCAGGAATCCTTTGAGATGAATACTAGTATGCTAGGTCGAGGTAGCTGCTTTATTAATTAGGATCTCGGTAGAAGTCGAGTGATTTTTCTAGCACTCGCGCGAGGTCAGGAAATTGGTTGTATCCACTTTCTTCCCATAATGATGCTGGTTGTGGACAACAATCCATGGGGATTGGTTGTCCATGGGATAAAAATTTGAATAAGGATTAAGGTGTGGTACCGTGAGTCAAGCGTTTGAACGTACTAAACACATACCGAGAAATATGGTAAATCGGTAAGCCTAGTACCTGAGTGAACCTGCCCGCAGACTTTACCCCTCACGCGACCTGAGATGTGGTCTCCCATTCCGGTTATCGTGGGTACAAGTGCGGTCACTGCACGACGGCAGTCGGGGTCAGTGAGGCATTGTACGCCAAGGCGGTGAGCCCTGATCTATTGCCAGGGAATCGATGGGGACGGTTGATGTGTGTGGGGACGGAGTGCCCCTACACGTCGTGTGTTTAGGTTTACCTTGCAAGGATAAAAACTCGATTCGAATCGTCTGCTTCTCGTAGCTAATGAGACTGCTTGATCCATGCTGCTACATTGAGTAACAAGTGGAAATATGATGAGTTGATACAAGATGTTGATTGCTAAAAATGTTTGCTACTATGTATGAGTAGTTAGTACATATTTAGCCTTAAGAGAGTCACACTTAAACTTGACAAAGTTAAAACTTGATTTAGAAACTCAGCTAGTGCTTTTGGCAACCAAACCCCACAGCCAAACAGCTGCATGTCTAGAGGTAGAGGAGTAGACTCCTCACACCGGGTAAGTCTAGCTGAGTATTAGTATACTCAGCCTTGCTTGTGGCATAATTTTACAGGTTCTTTGGAGGACATGGTTGCTGGAGTGACTTGGCCGTCCATCTTGCCATCGGGTTGGACTGTCGAGTGGGGCCCCGCCTCGGCTGAGGAGGCGCATGAGGAGTGATGGGACAGGCTTCCCCATCCCTCCATTTATCTGTTGGTTAGTTTTATTCCGCTGCACTTTGAACAATGATGACTACTTTTGCAAAACTCCGATGGTGATGTAATAATTTAATACTCCTTAATGTATGGTTTTATGCTTTATTGTATTTGCTCTATGACTCACCTTCGAGTGAGATTGTGGTACTTGATCCTGTCAGTGGCCTCGTCGGACTAGATCCGAGGGATTGACGGGTTATTCCCATTTAAGTGTGGTCTAGCCTCTAAGGCGGGACTTGGGCACTTAAGTCGGAATAATTCGGGCAGTTCCGCCACAAAAAGCATTATTTAATTACATGTATACCTTCGGCTTGACAGAAGGCAAAAATCCAAGCGTGGCGCACAAGCGAATACAAGATAGCGTGAACATTACAGGGGTACTTTTCATCGATTTATAGGCACAGGGCGCGGCCTGTGAGAAATTACATTCATGCCCTTTACAAATGATTACAATTATAGTACAAGTTATATTGGGCAGATTGGTCATTTCATCTTTAAGTCGATGCATTTGGAAGTACGCTATGAAGTTCTCTGATTGATAGCTTCGGCTTTGCTTCTGTGTCAATCTTCCGAAGGTGTTTTCTTCTTATGGGACCTTCGGCGATGAAGCAGACCCCCAACACATCCTTTCATAATTCTTTATCAAAGATAGGCTTAACCTCATGAGTTAGCCATCGTGGTCGAAGGAGCAATTTCCCTTCTTTTTCAACTGTTTTGGATGATGCGAGATGATGAATGATGCGATGATATGATGCAACAAATGTTAATGAACAAACGCTTCATAATAGTAAGACTCTGCATCCCCTTAGGACAACTTTGGAGTCTCTTCACCTTTTACTTAGGTGGCATTTTAGCTCTGCATCCCTGTAGAAACGACTTTGGAGCTAAGCTCTGAATCCCCTTAGGAACGACTTTGGAGCTAAGCTCTGCATCCCATTAGGAACGACTTTTGAGCTTCTTCACCTTTTACTTAGGTGGTATTTTAGCTCTGCATCCCCATAGGAACGACTTTGGAGCTAAGCTCTACATCCTCTTAGGAACGACTTTGGAGCTTCTTCACCTTTTACTTAGGTGGTATTTTAGCTCTGCATCCCCGTAGGAACGACTTTGGAGTTTTTTTCACTCTTTCTGTTACACTTGATGGTGTAACTCCAGATTACAATAGGTTAAAAGTTGTACCTTCTCAAATTGTCTTTGATGTAAAAAGATGAAATCAAGAGAAATGAAAATTACATTGGATGTGTTTGAAATTTTTTTGACCCAGCCCCTCTGTTGCTTCAGTAAATATGCCTTGATTCTAGTACAGTGTTGTTAACTGTCCGGGCTTCGGACTCTTCCCTTGCATCGTGTTGTTGCTGAATTTAGCGACGTCCTTCAGGCTATTGATTGTGGGATGATGTTGGGGCCATGACCGGTGGTGGTGGTGGCAAGGCCCATGCATCTAGGGAGTGTCTTGCAGAAGCTACTGACACTGTGGGTTATGGAAATGGCTCTTGATTGCCCACATACTCAGGAATGTACGAGGAGTAGCATGAAGCAGTATGCATGACTTTCTTTGGCTGATTCTGCCGTGCTTCGGCCTTAGATATATCCTTTTCCTTCTGTATTGTAACCTGACATGTCCTAGTTGTGTGCCCCTTATCTTCTCCACAGGACAAGCAGAATAACCTTCTTGGTTGTTAGCTGAATCTTCCTCCAAAGCTTCGTCCCCCTCTACCTCTTGGGGCTTGTGGTCTAAAAGAGCTTTGCTGCGTCCCGGATGATTGGAAACTATGTTGATGCCCTTGGGTGTGATTGCCTCTGTCTTCACTTGAGCTGGGATTGTATATCGTCCTGACATGCCTTGGGTGGAGCCTTCCTTCGAAGCCCCTGGTCATCTCAGAATATATATAGGCTTCTTCCCTTCTTTGTCGAAGATCATTGTCGGCCCTGATGTACTCATCCATCTTCTGTAGAAGCTTCTCGAGGGTTTGTGGGGGCTTCTTGGCAAAATACTACGTTGTTGGTCCTGGACGAAGTCCCTTGATCATGGCTTCAACAACAATCTCATTTAGCACCGTTGGCGCCTGAGCTCTGAGACGTAGAAACCTTCATACATACGACTACAAGTACTCCTCGTGGTCCTACGTACACTGGAATAGGGCTTGAGCAGTCACTGGCTTCATCTGAAAGCCCTGAAAGTTGGTGACTAGCATATCCTTCAGCTTCTGCTACAATGTAATTGTTCCCGAACGAAGAGAAGAATATCATGTTTGAGCCACACTCCTGACTGCCACGACGAAGGATTTCGCCATGACAACAGTGTTGCCACCATATGATGATATGATTGCTTCGTAACTCATGAGGAACTGCTTTGTGTCCGAATAACTGGCATACATGGGAAGCTTTGGTGGTTTGTTCGAAGGTGGCCATGGGGTAGCCTGCAATTCTGTGGCTAGGGGGGAAGCATCATCAAAAGCAATGTTGTCATGATGAAAATTGTTATACCATACGTCATCATAGCTTGGGCTTTTCTAACAAAGCTCTCTCTGTTGTGGCCTACGCCCTTGTTCGTTGTCTTATGTGATGTGGCGCATCTCTTCGGCAGCTTCATCAATCTTCTTCTGGAGTTTAGATAGGAGAAACATTTTCTCCTTTCTTCTCTCCACTTGTTGGTGGATAGCCTCTAGATCTATGATTTCTTGATCCAACTCTTCTTCTTGTGGTGTTGAGCTAATGGCCTTCCTTTTCTGGCTTCAGGCCTCACTTAGAGGGAGCTCTTCTTGATTGATGTCCAGTGGTGCAAGGGAAGCCCTGACGCTATGTAACATCCCAAAATTTAACCCCAAGGTTAGAAACCCTAATCTCCTAACCCCCCCTTTTTATTATTCCCTAGACTCCACCTCATAGGACATTTCATCATATGCATACACCTTGATTGTTAGAAGCACTTCACATAGAATATATTTTTTATCACTTAAGAATATATATAGCTAAATAATGGTTCAAAAGAAAAAGGAGAAAAATAGAAATAGAAATAGAAATAAGAAATAGAAATAGAAAAAGGAAAAGGAAAAATACCCTCCCCCCTCGGTTGGGCCGTTTCCGGCCCAATCCTTCTCTCTCTCGCGCGCGCCCGCGCTCCCCCCCCTCGCGGCCCAAGCGGCTCATCTCCCGCGTGCCCGCGCTCCCCTCCCCTCTGCCACTGCCAGCCCGGCCCCACCCGTCAGCCGCACTCGCCCTCGCTCCCTCGCAACCGCTCTCTCTGGCAAGCGGGTCCCGCTTGTCAGCACCTTCCTCGCGCCCGTGACCAGGCTAGCGACGCGATCGCCGTCGGTCGCCACTGCCCCGTCGTCTCGCCATTAACTCGCTCGCTAGCATGGTTGGCGCCTTGCGTCCATGTCCCCTTGCGCCAGCCCGAGCCATCCCGTCACCGCCTGCCCGAGCCGTCCCGTCGTCGCCACTGTGCGCCACCATCACCGCTGTGGCAAGCTCGCCGGTGCTCGCCACCTCTCGCCCCCTTCCCCGCCTCGGGCGTCTATAAAAGGACCGCCCGGGCTCCCTCTTTCTCCACACCAGCCTCGGCCACTCCCTCTCCCCTTCCCCGAGCTCGATTGAGCCAGCGCCGCCGTGCCCTTCCTCTGCTCCGGTGAGTCCCACCCTCCTCTCTCGGTTAAGTTCTGGTCCAATTAGTGTAGCTCTTGAGCTTCACCACTCCCTCACAAACACAACACACCCATCCCCTTCACCTATTGTGCCCTGCATCCCTCACCGATGATCTCCCACCGTGGACGCCTGCCACCTCGCCGTGGACCGGCCGTCCCAAGCGCCCTCCGGCCAAATTGGCCCCACCACCGTAATCCCCTACCCCGCCCGTGCCTTGCCACCACTCCATCGCTGCAAAACCGGGACCCCGGCGGAGAACCGCCGTGGGGCCTCACCGGCGGTCAAGCTCCGACCGGTTCGCCCCCCTCCCCCCCCATCACCCCCCCTAACGACGTCCCCTCCCTCTCCCTCTGGCACGTGGGCCCACACCCACAGAGCCGTCCCCGCGTCGTTCCCCCACTGGCAGGCCAAGTGGGCCGCCTGCCCGCGCGGCCGCGCGCGCGCCCCCCTGCTAGACCGAATCCCCCCCGGGGCCCAGCTAACCGAAAATTCTTTATCCTTTTCTTTTCCATTTTTTTATATATATGTATATATATTGATATTTTATGCACCAAAAATAGTCTAAATAAATTATAGGGCACCAAAATAATAATGTCTAACAATTGGCACATTCCACCAAGTCACCATGGTTGATGTACTGTTCATTACCTATTGTTGCTAGAAGAGGAGGGATCCGATCTTCCGGAATTTGTAGCTCCGGAAGAAGGGCAGGAACCCGACCTCTCCGAAATAGATCGTTCGTGCCAGGAGAACTTCGACGAAGGCAAGTCCATTCTTCCCTTGATGCATAAATTACCTACTCTTTGTACCACTACCTAAGCCAGGAATAAGGGATGGATCTTTTGCATTGTGAGCAGAGAGATAGCCCGCATTAACAAACATCTTTTGAGTACAAAATGTGGGATGGGAAAAGGGCAGTGTTTTTTTACTAAATGATGTTTTAAAAAAAGTATATGATGAAGGGTATTCACCCTCATCACCTTTTGAGTGGGATGATCAGGGACTCCCTGGTCATCCTTCACTACATGTACTCATGATAAGTACAACCACTCGAGACTGTATGGGCAGTCACTCAATCTGAACTCGTACGGTCCAAACCCCAGGGTTATGAAGGCTGGGGAGCACCGGGAGGATAAGGAGGGGGAATGTTTTGTCCAGTTTGGACATGGTGGTGGTCTAACTCCTTCCGGTATAACCGTTAAGGTAAGGACATGTGAGGAAAGAAAGAGATTCGGCATTCGGATCTCACGACAGTGAGATCACAGAAACCGGACTAGTGGGTAAAGTGTACCCCTCTGCGCAGAGTTCAAACCTATTCGAATAGTCCGTGTCCACTGGTATGGACGAGTCTGGTGTGGTATGACAATTAGTGTTTTATAACCTCCGTAAACAGGGCAATGTGTGAGTGGCTGTGTTTTTGGAAATGACAATGATGCCACAGGAGCAGGAAGCTCAGTGGAGGTTGAGTGTGAAAATGTGATACTTCCTTCTTTGGGGAAAAACCATCAAGTATTGCCTTTCTCTGAAAAAAAGACTGACTTCAACTCCACCATATAAAGCATGTATTATATATGCCCCTTTCTCTTTACGGGTGGGATGGGATTGCGGAATACCTAGTGTATTCACCCAGATTTAATTATGTTTTTCAGCAGCTAAAGACTTCTTTTCTGCTATGCTCGACTAGAGGGGGATGTGTCTGCACCCAGTTCTGCCTGTGGCTTGGGCTAGTTTATCTTCTACTGCATTTTGTATTTCTGGCTCTTTAGAGCTTGTACTCTGGTATTGTAATAACTTTTATTCGAACTCTGTACTATTTGAAGTAAGGAATGTGGTTACTAGCCTCCTGGGACTAGTAATTGTATCACATTTGAGTCCCAAAGGATTGGGGCGCTTCAGGTGGTATTAGAGCCATAGGAGTGGTCGTAGATCATAGCCCCGACCTTAAAAGTTTGCCTTAAAAAGAAAAGACCTCTTACCTCTAAGAAAAATCTTCTCTCCTTTCCCAGATATTAACAGACCCTTCTTTTCTTCTACCAGATGGAAGGCTCCTTGGTCATTAGGACATCCTACTGCTCAGAGGTGGAAGGATTCCCTCATCTTTTGCGGAGTTGCGCGCTTCGCATGGGGATCCGCAAGAAGCCGGAGTACGTCTGGAAAGAATACCACGAGAATGGAACTGAGAAGTGCTCCATGGCAGTCTACCTGGGAGAAAGCCGAAACTACCTAAACCACCCTCCCTTCCAAGTCACCTTCAGTGGACACCGCTTCCCAGACACTTGCCAAAATGTTGCCCGAAAAGCCCTCCAACAGCTATGCCAAGACTACAGCAGGGAGGTCTTTGAGACCCCCCTTCGATACTTTCCACCTAGCAAAAAAATACCCCTACCTAGAGGAAAAGACTTCAGGCCCTGTCAGGAAGAGATCCTACTGAGGATGACCCCACCATCGTCTACATGGGTGGATATCTCCACACCCTCGATAACCACTATGACGACCTTTCCTCTCACTGCACCCACCTAAACTCCCGGGTGGAAAGCTTAGAGCAACAGGTCAAGGAACTTAAGAAGGAGAAGGCGTCTCTCCAAAAAAGTCTCGAAATAGCAGAAGGTGAAGAGGCCAACACTCGTGAAGCCTACCGAACCCTAAAGATGGATTACGACAAGAAGTTAAAGAAGCTCGCCCCCACTAAGAAGATCCGGAAGAGGACCAAGAGCCAAGGATGCCAGACTAAGTGGAAAAAGGAAGCCCCACCAGCACTGCCTCCCTCCAGGATAGAGAACTTGTCCGACGTCAAGGATATGTCCCTAGCTAGCCTTAACGACCTTCTCAAGGAATTTGGGGACACTTTAGAAAGGGAGTTCGGAAGCACCTTAGAAAGCACTCGCGTGTAGTGTGACTTGTGGTAACTGTATGCTTCTAATGAACTTGTGTGATGAATAAAATAACATGGTTGGAAAAAATTGGCATATGCATAGTAGTAATTCTCTCCCCCTGGCAGGTGGCCTCAGATAAAACCACGCCTACCGCCTTCGGGATTGGAGCAAGGTTTCCCCTAGGAGCTAAAGGAGAAGCCGATGGAGAAGGGAGTGAGACCCACCTCCCCGCACCTCCGGAGCTGCCATTAGATTTAGCCCAAGTTCTAGCCAACCAAACCCGACTCATTGAAGTCCTCACTAGAAGTCTAGAGAATCAGCGCCCGAATGGTGGAAGACCTCAGGACAGGATGGGAGATTTTCTAAGACTCAAGCCTCCCACATTCGCTGGATCCAGCAATCCGCTCGACGCTGATGACTGGCTGCGCATGATAAAAAGGAAGTTAGAAGCCATTGGATGCCCTGAGAACCAGCGTGTCCATCTAGCTGCTCATCAACTTTCTGGGATGGCCCTATCCTGGTGGGATACCTTCAGCACTGCCGTCAGAGATGCTACCTGGGCAGAATTTGAAGCTGCTTTCCGAGAACATCATGTGCCCCAAGGGATCGTTCAGCTCAAGGAAGATGAATTCCAGGAATTAACTCAAGGCGAGAGATCTATTAGCGAGTACGTGCACAAATTCACAGAACTGGCTCGCTACGCGCCTGACGACGTCAGCACAGAAGCCAAGAAGATGGCCTGCTTTTTGAAAGGGCTAAGACCAGAACTCAAGACTATCCTTGCCAGCCAAGATTTCCTCAACTTCTCGCACCTCTCAAACAAGGCCATATAAGTGGAAAGGGCAAGGGAAGAAGAAAAAGGTCACCTCAAGAGGAAATTCCAAGTCCTCTGAGCTCAACAGCATGATAGGCACCAGAGAATTCGATCCTTTGGGTTTCCACCCAAGGGACCAAGCTTCAATAAGCCAGCTGGACCCACTCCATCATGTTTTAGTCAGCAGGGTCAAAGCTCCTTTCAGACTCCCTCCGTTGCAAGCAACCAACCACCAGCTAATGCTTGTTGGCACAACGGAAACCCCAGTCACTACAAGAATAACTGCCCCCAGTTGAAGGCATCGGGACCTACTTACTCCAACTCGGTGAATGGCCCCAAGAATGCCCCAGTGCCCGCCTCCAAGGCACCCTCCTCCAACAGCCAGTAGAGCAAGACCCAGTATCATGGCAGGGCACGAGTAAACCACATCGATGCTCAAGAGGCTTAGCAAGCTCCGGGAGTAGTGCTCGGTGAGTTCCTAGTTGAATTTACTCCCGCTACTTTACTTTTCGATTCAGGAGCATCTCATTCGTTCATAGCCACTAGTTTTGTGGAAAAACATGGCATTCCCTCTACACACCTAGAAATTCCCTTGGTCACCCAAACCCAGGGTTAGACCTTCTATGCCAGCTCAAATGCTCCCAAGTCAGAATTCTTTTAAGTGGGGTAGTGTTCTTGGCAGACTTAGCCGTCTTGCCATCCCAAGGGATTGATGTGATCTTAGGAATGGATTGGTTAACCAAACACAAGGGCATCATAAGTTGCGCAAATAAGACTGTTCTTCTCACTGACCACCAAGGAAAGTCAGTTTCATGTCAGCCTCAGCCACCCACCAAAGATCCAATGGTGTTTAATCTAGCAACAGAAAGCATATCTGTAGTTGAAGAATTCATGGATGTATTCCCAGAAGAATTGCCAGGAATGCCGCCAGAAAGAGAAGTGGAGTTCTACATAGATCTAATTCCCGGCACTGCGCCCATCGCAAAGAGATCATACTGCATGGCTCCCACCGAATTAGCAGAACTAAAACTCTAGATCGCAGAGCCTCAACAAAAAGGGTACATTCGTCCCAGCTCGTCTCCTTGGGGAGCACCAGTCCTTTTCATCACCAAAAAGGATGGAAGTATGAGGATGTGTATTGATTACCGATCCTTAATGAGGTTACAATCAAAAACAAGTATCCACTACCTCGGATCGATGACCTCTTCGACCAACTTCAAGGGGCCAAGTATTTCTCCAAGATAGACCTAAGGTCAAGATATCACCAGCTGAGAATCGAGGAAGCAGATATTCAGAAGACTGCATTTATCACCCGGTACGGATAGTATGAGTTCACAGTAATGCCCTTCGGACTAACCAACGCACCCGCCTTTTTCATGAATCTCATGAATAAGGTATTTATGGAAGAGCTGGATAAGTTTGTCGTAGTCTTCATTGATGACATCCTTATCTACTCCAAGAGTTGCCAAGATCATGAGCATCACCTCCGGATTGTCCTCGAAAGACTCAGAGCACATCAACTCTATGCTAAGCTCAGCAAATGTGAATTCTGGTTAGAAAAGATAGCCTTCCTTGGGCATATCTTGACTGCAGAAGGAATAGAAGTAGACCCGTCCAAGGTAGAAGCAATATCCAAATGGAAGCAGCCATCCAACGTTAGTGAAGTTCGAAGCTTTCTGGGAATGGCAGGATATTACAGCCGTTTTATCAAAGGGTTCTCCAGCATAGCAAGACCTATGACCGAGCTCCTCAAGAAAGACAATAAGTTTGTGTGGACCCCGAAGTGTGAGGAAAGCTTCCAAATCATAAAGAAGAAGCTCACAACCGCACCTGTTTTGACACTGCCAGACATCCATCAGAATTTCGTCGTCTTCTGTGATGCTTCAAGGCAAGGCTTAGGGTGTGTACTTATGCAAAATGAGAAAGTCATTGCCTATGCACCGCGCTTACTCAAGCCGCACGAGCAGAATTATCCCACACATGATTTGGAATTGGCAGTCATAGTACATGCCCTAAAAATATGGAGACACTACCTGATTGGGAACAAATGTCACATCTTCACCGATCACAAGAGCCTAAAGTATATTTTCACTTAGCCAGACCTCAACCTCTATCAGTGAAGATGGCTGGAATTGATCAAAGATTATGACCTTGAGATCCACTACCACCCCGGGAAGGCCAACGTGGTAGCAGACGCCCTTAGCTGAAAACCTTTCGGGAAGAAAGGATCTAACTTCTTAGAAGATTGGAAGAAAGAAACAGCTCAGCTGAATGCATGTCTAGGAGACAATGGCAGCCTAGAAGTCAAGCCAATGCTAGAAGACCTCATACGCAAGGCTCAACGCTTGGACACTGAGACAGCAGGTCTTATGGAAAGAGCTCTCAAAGAACAACTTCTGGACTTCAGGACAGATGAAGAAGGAGTCCTTTGGTTCAAAAACCGTCTGTGTGTACCAAAAGGAGAGGCACGAGAAGTTCTGCTTGACGAAGCTCACAACTCAGCCTACTCCATCCACCCAGGGACCACCAAGATGTACCTAGACCTCAAAACCAGATACTGGTGGAGAGGAATGAAGAAAGAGATAGCACAATATGTGCCCAGTGCGACACTTGCCAACGAACTAAGGCCGAGCATTAGAAGCCTGCAGGTCTACTGCAACCCCTTTCAATACTCGAATGGAAGTGGGAAGAAATAGGCATGGATTTTGTAACCAGACTGTCCCAGACCCAAAAAGGGAACGACTCTATCTGGGTGATAATCGACCGTCTTACCAAGGTAGCCCATTTCATCCCGGTGAAAACTACCTTCGGAGGAGCCACCCTTGCCCGAATATATCTTAAAGAAATAGTCTGACTACATGGTATTCCACGGAAGATAGTGTCAGACAGGGGGACACAGTTCACCTCAAAATTTTGGATGAGCCTTTAGCAAGCTATGGGCACCAAGCTAGACTTTAGCACCGCCTATCACCCCTAGTCAGATGGTCAGACAGAAAGGGTCAACAAGGTCCTCAAGGATTTATTAAGAGCATGTGTGTTGACGTTTGACAAAAATTGGGAGTCCAGTTTGCCATATGCGGAGTTCTCGTATAACAACAGCTACCAGACCAGTATCAAGATGTCACCGTTCAAAGCATTGTATGGACGGAAGTGCCAGACCCCTCTAATGTGGTCCAACGTAGGGGAAAAGACACTAGAAGGACCTGCCTTCGTTAAAGAGGCAGAAGAGAAGGTTGCCCTGATCCGCAAAAGATTACTTGAAGCTCAGAGTCGGCAGAAGAGTTATGCGGACAATAGGCGGAGAGAACTCAGATTTGAGGAAGGAGACTTCGTCTAACCTCAAGGTCTCTCCGATGCGCGGAGTCAAAAGGTTTCAAGTGAAAGGAAAGCTAGCTCCACGGTTCGTCGGCCCCTATCCTATCATTGGTAGATGAAGCGTCCCCAATCCTCTGGGACTCAAATGTGATACAATTACTAGTCCCAGGAGGCTAGTAAACACATTTATACATCAGATGATACCAAATCTGCTTAAACGAGACAAACCTACAAAGGTGGCGAACAACTTTAAGAGTTGGTCCACAACTCGGGACATATCATCAGAGTGGGGCTGAAGCAGCCCGATATATACAGCGAAGCAAATCAGCGGTCCAACAGCCACAGGCAAGGTTGGGAACAGTCGTAACTCTTACCCGATCTCCTTTTTCTGAAAAACAACAAATAAGCAAGGGTGAGTACAAACGTACTCAGCAGCCCACCTTCACCCGCGGAATGGGGAAATCAGATATAATGCATGGAATATGTAGAGCTCAAGATATTTGCAGAAACAACAATATTTTATGCAGGGTTGTTTTGAAAAACATTTTGTATTTTGCAAAGCGCATCCTCTCCAAAAGGAGCAGGAAGTTTTTCAGTATTATAACAAAATCCCCTGGACTAAACCATCCAGGTACCTCAGCAGTTCCCACTGGTTTTCATTTTCAAAAACAGCTACTGGACTTCCCGTCCACCATAGCTCACGGCTCAACCGCCGAACCTTTTAAAAACCACTTTTCTCAAAACCATCTTTTTTTTGGAAAACAAAACATTAATTGCCATACCATACCAGACTCGTCCATTCCTGTGGACACAGACTATTCGAATAGGTTTTCAAACTCTGCGCAGAGGTGTACACTTTACCCACTAGTCCGGCTTTGCGATCTCATGATCAATGAGATCCGAATCCGACTCTCTTTCTTTCCCCGCACGTCCTAACCTTAACGGTTATCCGGAAGGAGTCAGGCCACCATCATGTCCAAACCGGACAAAACTTTCCCCCTCCTTATCCTCCCGGTGCTCCCCAGCCTTCATAACCCTGGGGTTGGACCGTACGAGTTCAGATTGAGTGACTGCCCACACAGTCTCGAGTGGTTGTACTTATCATGAGTACAGGTAGTGAAGATGACAAACCGGTCCTTATATGAGGGGACAATCCTTCTGCTCACGCCTAAACCAGCTGAGCCAACACCTTAGGCCCTCCCCTAAACCAGGGAGTCCCTGATCATCCCTACTCAAAGGTGATAAGGGTGAAAACCCTTCATCATACACATTTTGAAAAGCATTTTCCTTTGAAAAACTCACACCTTTTCTCAAATCATTTGTATCAAATATATTAAGGATTGATTGCGGCAAGCGGCTTGGGTGGCCATAATAACTTGTCTCCAAATCATATCATGCATAAAATAACAGGCTGAGGGTTGTGGTTGAAAAATCATAGGTAATTTATGCATCAAAGGGATCCAGTGAGCTTACCGTGCTTATTCGGCGAAGGGGGAAGGGGAGCTCACGGAACTGGCTTCTGGCTCCACCGCCTAGCGTAGACTTGCGGATCTGGCCTCCACGAGACGGCACGAACGCTCCGATAACTATACAACATGAATAAGCAAACATATAAACAAGCAAGTATACCAACAAATATTTAGTATAGTGGTTAGAATAGCGATATATGGATGGGTAGAGTCTTGAGTAGAATCTGTGTCATGTGGTGTTGTGATATTACTGATGGTGGAGTGGAGGTGCTTACCAGGAGGGTGGACTGGAGGCGAAGCGACACTATGCGTGTAGCCGGCAGAGCAGAGTAACTGAGTGGGTGGGGTGTTTGCCTTGGCTGAGGGTGTTGAGTGTGTGTGGAGAGGGAGAGGGTAGCTGGGTGTATTTATAGCTGGGTGTCTGTGGTGTAGCACAGTGAAGTTCACTGTTGGTGAGAATAGTGACGAATGAATCGTCTGACTTAGTATGAACAGGAGAGTTATAGGCAGAATATGGGACAAGAGTATTTTGGGAGTTTTCTAGAATATGAACCATGCTTAAGGGATGACATGGTTGGATAGGGAATAATTCGATAAGAATTTAGAAACAAGAATTATTGGAATCGGAGTTTGGAAGCCTGGTTCGAAGGAATCTCAAAGTTAAGCGTGTTCAACTTGGAGAAACCTGAGATGGGTGACCAGATGGGAAGTTCCCACTGGAAGGAAAATCACAGTCACCGGAGTTCGTATGACTGGAACATGGGTCTGGCTGGTCTTAGGTGGACTGGACAGCATGACGGATGAGTAGTTGAAATTTGGGATAACTAGATGACGATGAATAGTAACGATGATTAGTAACGATGAATAGTAGCGACGGAAAAGTAATTATAGGTATCATCGATGAATAGTAACGATGATGAATAGTAATGGTAAATAGTAACGATGATGAATAGTGTATGTGAATAGTAACGATGAATAGTAATTGTGAATAGTGATGGTGAATAGTTCGTATGAACGAACGATGAATAGGAACTATGAACGAACGGACGAACGATCGAATGATCGGACGAACGAACGATCGGAATTTCGGCAGCATAACGGCAGGAAAAGATTATTTGGACGAACGAACGGACGAACGATCGAATGATCGTACGAACGAACGATCGGAATTTCGGCAGCATAACGGCAGGACAAAGATTATCTGGAAGAACGATGAATAGGGACTATGAACGAACGATGAACGATGAATAGGGACTATGAACGAACGATGAACGATCGAATGATCGAACGAACGAACGATCGAAATTTCGGCAGCATAACGGTAGGAAAAAGATTATTTGGACGAATGAACGGACGAACGATCGAACGATCGGACGAACGGACGAACGAACCATGAACGATCGGACGAACGATCGAACAAACTAAGAACAGGGGACGAACGATCGAAGAACGATCGAACGATCCTTGTGCTAGTGTGTGCTTGTGTGGAACATGGAGTGGGTGTGTGTGGGGGGGAGAGAGTTGCCATGAAATGGCTTGGGGTGGGATGAGAGGAGGCCCTTGCCCCTCTATTTATAGCCATGGTGGGGGGATTAGGGGGAGGGATGAGAGGATTAGTGGGAGGATGAGAGGATTAGTGGGAGGTTAGCATGTATTTGTCTTGTATAAGTGAGATTAGCTTGTAGAGCTCACCGTATGACACTGGAGGCATACGTATACGTATGGGCATGAGGAAAGTTATGGAGAAAATATTTGTAGGGACTTGAAAAATGATTCTGAAGGTATTTCTCAGGAAGAAAATACTTGGAGATATATCGGTGGAATATTTGGGCAGTATTTCTAGAAAGAACTTGAAGGGGATCACTAGGGAAATATCTGGGCAGTATTTCTGGAAAGAACTTGAACGGGATCACTAGGGAAATATCTGGGCAGTATTTCTGGAAACCATTTGAGAGGGATCACTGGAGAAATATTTGTAGGATATTTTGAGGAGGATTTTGGAGAGAATATAGACCACTATAATTTATTTGCTGATATCAACTCGCAAACAAACATTTTGAAATGAAATTTGAAATTCATTTTGAATTTAGAGCGAGTTTGAGAAAATTTCAAGATTTGAATTTTTGGGATGCTACAGTAGAGTAGGACCCGCATCATACCGCCTTGAATTGCCAGAATCCATGTCAGATATCCACAATGTGTTTCACGTATCCCAGCTCCGCAAATGCCTGCAAGTACCAGAAAATCACATCGAAGAAGAGACAATCCAGATTCAGAAGGATCTTCAGTACCGAGAAAAGCCAGTAAAGATTCTTGACTCAGCAGTCCGAAAGACCCGCAACTCAGAAGTAAGACTCTGTAAAATTTAGTGGAGCAGAGAAGGAGAAGAGGAAGCTACCTGAGAAAGTGAGGACTCCTTGAGGAGGGAATACCCTTACCTTTTCTCAAGCCCAGTCTAAATCTCGAGGGCGAGATTCCTTTAAGTGGGGTAGGTCTGTAACATCCCAAAATTTAACCCCAAGGTTAGAAACCCTAATCTCCTAACCCCACTTTTTTATTATTCCCTAGACTCCACCTCTGTAATACCCACTTTGTAAAAAAAATTAAAAGGAGAAAGTATATTCCTTTATCTATATGTGTGTTATATTTCTACTCACCATCACATGTGAACATCTCACTTACACAAATAAATAATGAAATAAAGAACACTCGAATAAATCATGCATCATGCCGGGATTTACATGTTGTGTGTATTTGGTGTCAACAAAAATAACAATGTGACAAGAAATACATTAAAGTCCAAAGCGGAATTTAAAATCCAAAAGGAATTATAGAATTTAGAAAAGGGAAGGAAATAAGAATTTTGTGGACAAAAATAAGTAAATAAAAATATATTGTTCCTCCACTAGAAGATTGAATTTGTACACTTGACTAAATGGTGAAATTCGTATTCAAAATTCAAATTTAAAAGTCAAAATAGTTATGAATAAAAGAAATCAAGAAAGGAAAATAGAAAAAAAGGGATTTCCTGCGCTTGGGCCAAAATCACCCTATCGGCCCACCTTACCCCTACCGCACGACCCAAGTTCTCTCTGCCCAGCACACTCACGCCACTGACGGGTGGGCCCGCACCGTCGGTCGCTCGCCCGCACACGCGTCGGGTGAGTGTATGCCATCTGGGCCCACTTGACAGTACTCGTCTTCATCCTCCCGTGATTATCGCGGATTCGCGCCCACGCTGAGAACAGCTCACTCTCCACCTCCGCTACGAAGACGCCGCCGCCTGATCCACTAATGCGCCGGGTGGTTACGCCAGCCTGGCGGTCAGCTCATCCGCGCACCCCGCCGCTTCTTCGCTCTACGCCACTGTCCAGTGGATCCTCTCCCTTCCACTGTTTTTCTTCCCCGGCAAACTCGCGTCGCGCAACGGAAACCGGGTAATCCGGCGAAAACCGACGGAGCGAGTCGCGCGGCGGACCTCACTCTTCTCCTGCGCGATTGGGGCGGGTCGTTGGTGGCTGAAAACGGGTATAAAGCTTTTGCCTCCCTCTGTCGTTGCTCCCCTTCCCATTGTGCTTAACCACCGTGAGATCGGAGTACCGCGCCGCCGCGGAGAACTTGTTGCCAGCACCGTACCACCTTCGGAGTGTAGCCTGGATAGTCTCTGTGACGCCGCCGACGGTGCCCGTACTCAGGGGGGCGCGATTGACTGTGACCCCATGGACCAATCGCTCGCTGTCGTCGGGTAGACGGGGATTTCCGCCGTGCGCCGTGGTCGGATCGCCCAGAAGCTTAATCGGCGGTATGGCTACCATTTTCATATTCGTCGTATCTCCCTCTCCGTTTCGCACAAGATCGCGCTAGGATTAGGACTCCTCGGAGCGTTCACGGTTTGTAGCCGGCGTGCCGCCGCAACAGTGCCACATCACGGCCGCGCTCGTGCTGGGGAAGAAGCCCTCTGAGCCGTTCATCTCAGACCAAGGGTCAAGATTAGAATGAGGGGCGGTGTAGTGTGGGCTGTTGATCTCACTGTGGACGGCTGCGATTGGATCCTGGCCTTCCAGCGCGGGCGTGGGATGTTAGCCGTAGATCTCGGATCCTAGGATCACAGAAGCATACCGGTTCGGTATTAGGTGATCTAATCTAGGCCATAGAATTTAAATCGTGCGGCTACGATACAACGATACCCCTTCGGCTGGGTTTCTTGCATAAGAGACCCTGTTCTTTATTAGAATCAACCCGCAGTGCACGACTGGGCGGCTCTGTGTCTTGGACACATTTACGCTAACAACCCCAGTTTCCCCTGTTATTGTCGCCCAGTCCAGTAAATAGAAAATCCAGGGAAATAAATAGAAAATGGATTTTTAATATAAAAATAATGGCTAGAATTTGTTTAATCCATAGAAAATTCATACTAATTCCAAATTGAGTCATTCCAGTTCCTATAATTTTATAATATTATTGTTTATCTAATAGTGCCACTAATTTGACACGAAAGCCACCTTAAAAATTTATTTCCTAATTAAATCCATATCAAATACATAAAACCTTAGGAAATTCGTATCTCCTCCGTTTTAACTCCGATTTGATCCGTTCAAGTTGCGTTAGTCTCGTAGCAACGAGTATATCATTATTATGCAGTATGTTCTTATGTTTGGTGTGATGTTAATTTTATCTATACCATGTTTGTTTGTATTGCTACGACTAGCGCGAGGACACGTGTCATCTGAAAAGCAAGTTGGTACCTGGAATCTCAAGTGCCAGGCAAGTTGTGCCCTTGATCACTTACTTTTCCCAGCCATGTTCTTATTAATTTTAATGATCTGCATAGGTTAATTTTGATGGGAGCCTTTATGTTACCCCAGTTTTGATTACCTCTATACCTTGTTCACCCCTGAAATATTTTTGGGTAGTACTTGCTATTGCTTTATGTGGATTGGGTATGGAGTTATACTACACATGATTATCCTGTTATTATCTTGTTATTATTACTGTTCATGTTAAGATCATTAAATTAATGGGAACATGGAGCGACCACCCGGGAAAACAGTGCTACCACAAGGGTTTAATGGGACGCCCTTGGCTGATTAACTAGGAAAGCTAGTGGAGGTCTTCCTTACCCGAAAGGGGCAAGGGCAGTAGAGGAGTGGTCAGTGTAGGGAGGTCCTTGGGTTGATTTTGCTGCAATGGCGGTCAGGCAAGAACCCTGCATTGGAGCTTCCTATAAACTGTAGCGGGATTTTTGAAGCTAGTGGAACTTTGTAAAGGCCTCGTAGTGTTACCCTGTCTCGCCTCCTCGGTAGAGGTGTATGGGATTGGCCATCTCTTGGCAGATGGGTAACATGACTTGTGGGTAAAGATGCGCAACCTCTGCAGAGTGTAAAACTGGTATACTAGCCGTGCTCACGGTCATGAGCGGCTCGGACCCTCACATGATTAATTATGGAACTTAAATTTAATTTGACATTTGCATCACATTTGGGATTATTTTACTATTACTTTTCTTTATTATTATTAAGGTTTGGTATTTACTTACACTTAGTAATTGCTAATAAAATTTTGACCAACTTATAAAAGCAATGCTCAGCCTCAGCCTTTATTTCATTGATCAGCCTTACACTTCATGAACTCCCACCTTTGGTGAGTTCATGTCACATTATTCCCCACGACTTGTTGAGCTATGAACGTATGTGAGCTCACTCTTGCTGTCTCACACCCCCCCACAGGAGAAGAACAGGTGGTTCAGGTGGAGCCACAAGGCGAGGAGTTTGATCTGATCTAGGTGGCGTTTCTCAGTTGACATTGGCGCCGACGATCCTTAGTTCATTTTATATTTATTCTTTTACTTTGTAATAAGTCTTCCGCTATGTAATAAATACTCTGATGATTTATGACATTTATCTCTATACACTCTGTTATTATATATGTTGTCTTCTTGGCGCATGTATGAGATGCACCCGGCTTTGTCCTTTAAAACCGGGTGTTACAGAAGTGGTATCAGAGGAAATGTTGACTGTAGGACGAGACCTAGATAGAAATGGACAAACCCTTCACTACTTACCTTATTCTGATTCATTCTATACTCATCTCATCTTGATCTTGTCTCACCTTTTGCTTTTCTACTCTGATCATTCTTACCTTTTCTACTCTAAGACATGATGGATTTCACACCTTGGAATCCTACATTTATGAACTTTTTCAGAGATAGGGAACCTAAGACGAAATTAAAATTATTTTCTCTATTAAAAAATGTTGGTTGATTGTTCTGATGATAAATGCTTGATTTGCTTCTTTGATTGATTGAAATATTATATATGGACATCTTAGCATGTACCACCATAAGGTAATGTATTAGCTTTAGTGGGTGACACACTGATCTACTTAGCTAATAAATCCCCCGCAGTAACATTCCTCGTAATTGCTCGCCTTGTCTACAATTCTTCCTTTCTTACCCTATATTTCTAACCCAGATTGGCTACCCCTATACTGTTAGAAGAGAGCAGTATAGACTTGATCCTTGGTATGTCATGGTTAAACAAAGGCAAAGGCAGTTTATACACTGGTGCTAAAGGAACCATAGAACTCACCAGTTCCAAAGGAGAAGGATTTGAAGTTGGAATTGCAGTAACTACCGCCACCAAACTAGCAGCATTCTTAGTCGATGGGAAGTTTGTTGGTGACAACATCCGTGTGGTTAAGGATTTTTCGGATGTCTTTCCAGAGGAGTTACCAGGGATGCCACCAGATACGGAAGTTGAGTTGGTCATTGATCTCTTACCTGGGACTGCCCCTACTTTCAAGCGGCCATACAGGATGTCTGTAGAAGAGTTGAAGGGACTCAAGAAGCACTTAACGAAGTTACAAGAAGCGGGGTACATTCGTCCGAGTTCCTCACCTTGGGGAGCACCGGTGTTATTTGTGCAGAAGAAGGATGGATCACAACGGATGTGTGTGGACTATAGATCACTTAATGATGTCACGGTGAAGAACAAGTATCCATTACCCCGTATTGAGGATTTGTTTGATCAGATGAGAGGAGCCAGGGTATTCTCGAAGATTGATCTCTGATCGGGTTACCATCAAATGAAGATTAGGTCATCGGATATTCCCAAGACGGATTCCTCGACCCGATATGGTTTATATGAGTTCACTGTTATGTCATTTGGATTAACCAATGCACCGGCTTATTTCATGAATTTGATGAATAAGGTGTTTATGGAGTATTTGGACAGATTCATCGTGGTGTTCATCGACAATATTCTTATCTATTCTAAGAGTGAAAGTGATCATGAACAACATCTAAGGTTGGTGCTACAGAAGCTACGAGATAATCAACTCTATGCCAAGTTTAGCAAGTGCGAGTTTTGGATTGACAAGGTGCCATCCCTTGGACATATTATTTCTAATGAAGGAATAGCAGTGGATCCTGCTAAAGTCAAGGAGATAGTGGTGTGGAGCATACCCACTATAGTTATGGACATTCGGAGTTTCTTGGGACTTGCAGGATATTATCGGAGATTTATTGAAGGGTTCTCTAAAATTGCCAAGCCTATGACCTCGCTTTTGGAGAAAGGAAGAGAATTCAAGTGGGATGAGAAGTGCCAAGACAGCTTTGACCAACTAAAGAAGAGATTGATGTCGCCACTAGTTTTGGTTATGCTAGACCTACAAAAGGGTTTTGACATTTATTGTGATGCCTGCGGCCAAGGCTTGGGATGTGTACTCATGCAAGAAGGACACGTGGTTGCCTACGTGTCTCGTCAGTTGTGGAAACATGTGTTGAATTACCCCACTCATGACTTAGAACTGGCAGCCGTAGTGCATGCGCTCAAGATATGTAGACACTATATTATGGGAACTAAGTGCCAAGTATATACGGATCATAAGAGCTTGAAGTACATATTCACTCAGAAGGATCTCAACCTTAGGCAACGCCGTTGGTTGGAGCTCATTAAGGATTATGATTTGGAGATCCATTACCACCCAGGCAAGGCAAATTTGGTTGCAGATGCCTTGAGTTGGAAGGGGCATGTTCACTCCGCTTTCGTTGTCCAGCTACCCGATGAGATTGTTGAGAATTTCAGGAGACTTAACCTGGGGATTGTTGCTCACACTGAAGAAGTTACTATTGATGTGGGATCTACCTTGGAACAAGAAATCCACAAAGGACAAATTGGTGATGCTAAAATAAAAGAGATTAAGGATCTGATTACTGAAGGTCGAGTTCCGGAATTCACGGAAGATGAGCAAGGCACCGTATGGTTCAAGAACAGGATATGTGTTCCTGATATTGAAAGCCTTCGAGAGACTATTTTAAAGGAGGCCCATGACTCGGACTATTCTATTCATCCTGGTAGTACTAAGATGTATCAGGATTTGAAACAGAAGTATTGGTGGTATGGATTGAAAAGAGATGTAGCTGCACATGTGGCTATGTGCGATGTATGCCAAAGAGTTAAGGCTGAACACCAGAGGCCAGCCGGACTACTGCATCCACTAAAGATACCTGAGTGGAAATGGGAAGAGATTGGCATGGACTTCATTGTTGGATTACCCCGCACATCTGCTGGATATGATTCTATATGGGTGATTGTGGACAGGCTAACTAAAGTAGCCCACTTTATTCCGGTGAAGACCACTTATTCAGGAGCCAAGTTGGCAGAGTTGTACATGGCACGGATTGTCTGCCTACATGGTGTGCCAAAGAAGATCGTGTCTGATCGAGGATCACAGTTTACTTCTCGGTATTGGAAGAAGTTGCACGAGTCATTGGATACGAGATTGAATTTTAGTTCGGCTTGCCATCCCCAAACCGATGGGCAGACTGAGAGGACCAACCAAGTGCTACAGGATATGTTGAGAGCATGTGCTCTTAAACATGGTGGAAGTTGGGATAAGAGTTTACCTTATGCGGAGTTCTCCTATAATAATAGCTATCAGGCCAGTTTGAAGATGTCACCGTTTGAAGCTTTGTTTGGCAGAAAGTGCAGGACTCCACTGTATTGGGATCAAACTGGTGAAAGGCAGTTGTTTGGGCCTGAGATTATACAAGAAGCAGAAGAACAAGTCCAGCAAATAAGGGAGAATTTGAGAACTGCGCAGTCAAGACAGAAAAGCTATGCTGATACCCGGAGAAGACTGTTTGAGTTTAAGGAGGGAGATTATGTCTATTTGAAGGTGTCACCACTCCGGGGTATGAGAAGATTTAAAGTCAAGGGAAAGTTGTCCCCTCGCTTTATTGGACCCTTCTTAATCTTAAAGCGAGTGGGTGAGGTTGCATATCAATTGGAGTTACCGGATCATCTTGCGGATGTTCATGATGTATTTCATGTATCCCAGCTGAAGAAATGTCTCAGGGTACCTGAGGAACAATTACCAATGGAAGACCTTAGTGTTCAAGAGGATTTGACTTATGCTGAGTACCCCATTAAGATTTTGGATACATTGACTCGAGTTACAAGAAATAAGGTGAAAAAAATGTGCAAAGTACATTGTATCCATCATGGAGAAGATGAAGCTACTTGGGAGAGAGAAGAAAAACTTCGCATAGATTTTTCTATCCTTTCGCTATACCTTCCTAAATCTCGAGGACGAGATTATTTTTAAGGGGGGTAGGATTTGTAATACCCACTTTGTAAAAAAAAATTAAAAGGAGAAAGTATATTCCTTTATCTATATGTGTGTTATATTTCTACTCACCATCACATGTGAACATCTCACTTACACAAATAAATAATGAAATAAAGAACACTCGAATAAATCATGCATCATGCCGGGATTTACATGTTGTGTGTATTTGGTGTCAACAAAAATAACAATGTGACAAGAAATACATTAAAGTCCAAAGCGGAATTTAAAATCCAAAAGGAATTATAGAATTTAGAAAAGGGAAGGAAATAAGAATTTTGTGGACAAAAATAAGTAAATAAAAATATATTGTTCCTCCACTAGAAGATTGAATTTGTACACTTGACTAAATGGTGAAATTCGTATTCAAAATTCAAATTTAAAAGTCAAAATAGTTATGAATAAAAGAAATCAAGAAAGGAAAATAGAAAAAAAGGGATTTCCTGCGCTTGGGCCAAAATCACCCTATCGGCCCACCTTACCCCTATCGCACGACCCAAGTTCTCTCTGCCCAGCACACTCACGCCACTGACGGGTGGGCCCGCACCGTCGGTCGCTCGCCCGCACACGCGTCGGGTGAGTGTATGCCATCTGGGCCCGCTTGACAGTACTCGTCTTCATCCTCCCGTGATTATCGCGGATTCGCGCCCACGCTGAGAACAGCTCACTCTCCACCTCCGCTACGAAGACGCCGCCGCCTGATCCACTAATGCGCAGGGTGGTTACGCCAGCCTGGCGGTCAGCTCATCCGCGCACCCCGCCGCTTCTTCGCTCTACGCCACTGTCCAGTGGATCCTCTCCCTTCCACTGTTTTTCTTCCGCGGCAAACTCGCGTCGCGCAACGGAAACCGGGTAATCCGGCGAAAACCGACGGAGCGAGTCGCGCGGCGGACCTCACTCTTCTCCTGCGCGATTGGGGCGGGTCGTTGGTGGCTGAAAACGGGTATAAAGCTTTTGCCTCCCTCTGTCGTTGCTCCCCTTCCCATTGTGCTTAACCACCGTGAGATCGGAGTACCGCGCCGCCGCGGAGAACTTGTTGCCAGCACCGTACCACCTTCGGAGTGTAGCCTGGATAGTCTCTGTGACGCCGCCGACGGTGCCCGTACTCAGGGGGGCGCGATTGACTGTGACCCCATGGACCAATCGCTCGCTGTCGTCGGGTAGACGGGGATTTCCGCCGTGCGCCGTGGTCGGATCGCCCAGAAGCTTAATCGGCGGTATGGCTACCATTTTCATATTCGTCGTATCTCCCTCTCCGTTTCGCACAAGATCGCGCTAGGATTAGGACTCCTCGGAGCGTTCACGGTTTGTAGCCGGCGTGCCGCCGCAGCAGTGCCACATCACGGCCGCGCTCGTGCTGGGGAAGAAGCCCTCTGAGCCGTTCATCTCAGACCAAGGGTCAAGATTAGAATGAGGGGCGGTGTAGTGTGGGCTGTTGATCTCACTGTGGACGGCTGCGATTGGATCCTGGCCTTCCAGCGCGGGCGTGGGATGTTAGCCGTAGATCTCGGATCCTAGGATCACAGAAGCATACCGGTTCGGTATTAGGTGATCTAATCTAGGCCATAGAATTTAAATCGTGCGGCTACGATACAACGATACCCCTTCGGCTGGGTTTCTTGCATAAGAGACCCTGTTCTTTATTAGAATCAACCCGCAGTGCACGACTGGGCGGCTCTGTGTCTTGGACACATTTACGCTAACAACCCCAGTTTCCCCTGTTATTGTCGCCCAGTCCAGTAAATAGAAAATCCAGGGAAATAAATAGAAAATGGATTTTTAATATAAAAATAATGGCTAGAATTTGTTTAATCCATAGAAAATTCATACTAATTCCAAATTGAGTCATTCCAGTTCCTATAATTTTATAATATTATTGTTTATCTAATAGTGCCACTAATTTGACACGAAAGCCACCTTAAAAATTTATTTCCTAATTAAATCCATATCAAATACATAAAACCTTAGGAAATTCGTATCTCCTCCGTTTTAACTCCGATTTGATCCGTTCAAGTTGCGTTAGTCTCGTAGCAACGAGTATATCATTATTATGCAGTATGTTCTTATGTTTGGTGTGATGTTAATTTTATCTATACCATGTTTGTTTGTATTGCTACGACTAGCGCGAGGACATGTGTCATCTGAAAAGCAAGTTGGTACCTGGAATCTCAAGTGCCAGGCAAGTTGTGCCCTTGATCACTTACTTTTCCCAGCCATGTTCTTATTAATTTTAATGATCTGCATAGGTTAATTTTGATGGGAGCCTTTATGTTACCCCAGTTTTGATTACCTCTATACCTTGTTCACCCCTGAAATATTTTTGGGTAGTACTTGCTATTGCTTTATGTGGATTGGGTATGGAGTTATACTACACATGATTATCCTGTTATTATCTTGTTATTATTACTGTTCATGTTAAGATCATTAAATTAATGGGAACATGGAGCGACCACCCGGGAAAACAGTGCTACCACAAGGGTTTAATGGGACGCCCTTGGCTGATTAACTAGGAAAGCTAGTGGAGGTCTTCCTTACCCGAAAGGGGCAAGGGCAGTAGGGGAGTGGTCAGTGTAGGGAGGTCCTTGGGTTGATTTTGCTGCGATGGCGGTCAGGCAAGAACCCTGCATTGGAGCTTCCTATAAACTGTAGCGGGATTTCTGAAGCTAGTGGAACTTTGTAAAGGCCTCGTAGTGTTACCCTGTCTCGCCTCCTCGGTAGAGGTGTATGGGATTGGCCATCTCTTGGCAGATGGGTAACATGACTTGTGGGTAAAGATGCGCAACCTCTGCAGAGTGTAAAACTGGTATACTAGCCGTGCTCACGGTCATGAGCGGCTCGGACCCTCACATGATTAATTATGGAACTTAAATTTAATTTGACATTTGCATCGCATTTGGGATTATTTTACTATTACTTTTCTTTATTATTATTAAGGTTTGGTATTTACTTACACTTAGTAATTGCTAATAAAATTTTGACCAACTTATAAAAGCAATGCTCAGCCTCAGCCTTTATTTCATTGATCAGCCTAACACTTCATGAACTCCCACCTTTGGTGAGTTCATGTCACATTATTCCCCACGACTTGTTGAGCTATGAACGTATGTGAGCTCACTCTTGCTGTCTCACACCCCCCCCACAGGAGAAGAACAGGTGGTTCAGGTGGAGCCACAAGGCGAGGAGTTTGATCTGATCTAGGTGGCGTTTCTCAGTTGACATTGGCGCCGACGATCCTTAGTTCATTTTATATTTATTCTTTTACTTTGTAATAAGTCTTCCGCTATGTAATAAATACTCTGATGATTTATGACATTTATCTCTATACACTCTGTTATTATATATGTTGTCTTCTTGGCGCATGTATGAGATGCACCCGGCTTTGTCCTTTAAAACCGGGTGTTACAACCTCATAGGACATTTCATCATATGCATACACCTTGATTGTTAGAAGCACTTCACATAGAATATATTTTTTATCACTTAAGAATATATATAGCAAAATAATGGTTCAAAAGAAAAAGGAGAAAAAATAAATAGAAATAGAAATAAGAAACAGAAAAAGAAAAAGGAAAAATCCCCTCCCCCTCGGTTGGGCCGTTTCCGCCTCAATCCTTCTCTCTCTCCCGCATGCACGCGCTTCCCCCTCCCCCTCATAGCCCAAGCAGTCCATCTCCCGCGCGCCTGCGCTCCTCTCCCCTCTGCCGCTGCCAGCCCGACCCCACCCGTCAGCCGCACTCGCCTTCGCTCCCTCGCAACCGCTCTCTCTCTGGCAAGCGGGTCCCGCTTGTCAGCACCTTCCTCGCGCCCGTGACCAGGCTAGCGATGCGATCATCGCCGATTGCCATTGCCCCGTCGTCTCGCCATTAACTCGCTCGCCAGCACGGTTGGCACCTTGCGTCCCTGTCCCCTTGCGCCAGCCCGAGCCATCCCGTCAGCGCCTGCCCGAGTCGTCCCGTCGTTGCCACTGTGCGCCACCATCACCGTCGTGGCAAGCTCGCCGGTGCTCGCCACCTCTCGCCCCCTTCGCCGCCCCGGGCGCCTATAAAAGGACCGTCCGAGCTCCCTCTTTCTCCACACCGGCCTCGGCCACTCCCTCTCCCCTTCCCCGAGCTCGATTGAGCCAGCGCCGCCATGCCCTTCCTCTGCTCCAGTGAGTCCCACCCTCCTCTCTCGGTTAAGTTATGGTCCAATTAGTGTAGCTCTTGAGCTTCACCACTCCCTCACAAATACAACACACCCATCCCCTTCACCTATTGCGCCCGGCATCCCTCGCTAGCGATCTCCCGCCACGGACGCCCGCCACCTCGCGTGCACCGGCCGTCCCAAGTGCCCTCCGGCCAAATTGGCCCCACCACCGTAATTCCCTACCCCGCTCGTGCCTTGCCACCACTCCATCGATGCAGAACCGGGACCCCGGCGGAGAACCGCTGCGGGGCCTCACCCTCCCTCTGGCACGTAGGCCCACGCCCACGGCACCGTCCCCGTGCCGTTCCCCGCTGGTGGGCCAAGTGGGCCGCCTGCCCGCGCGCCCGCGCGCGCACACGCCCCTGTTGGGCCGAATTCCCCCCGGGCCCAGCTAACCGAAAATTCTTTACCTTTTTCTTTTGTCCTTTTCTTTTCCATTTTTTATATATATGTATATATATTTATATTTTATGCACCAAAAATAGTCTAAATAAATTATAGGGCACCAAAATAATAATGTCTAACAATTGGCACACTCCACCAAGTCACCATGGTTGATGTACTGTTCATTACCTATTTTTGCTAGAAGAAGAGGGATCCGATCCTCTGGAATTTGTAGCTCCGGAAGAAGGACAGGAACCCGACCTCTCTGAAATAGATCTTTCGTGCCAGGAGAACTTTGACGAAGGCAAGTCCATTCTTCCCTTGGTGCATAAATTACCTACTCTTTCTACCACTACCTAAGCCGGGAATAAGGGATGGATCTTTTGCATTGTGAGCAGAGAGATAGCCCGCATTAACAAACATCTTTTGAGTACAAAATGTGGGATGAGAAAAGGGCAGTGTTTATTTACTAAACGATGTTTTAAAAAAAGTGTATGATGAAGGGTATTCACCCTCATCACCTTTTGAGTGGGATGATCAGGGACTCCCTGGTTTAGGGGAGGGCCTAAGGTGATGGCTCAGCCGGGTTAGATGTGAGCAGAAGAATTGTACTCTCATATAAGGACTGGTTTGTCATCCTTCACTACATGTACTCATGATAAGTACAACCACTCGAGACTGTATGGGCAGTCACTGAATCTGAACTCGTACGGTCCAAACCCAATGGTTATGAAGGCTGGGGAGCACAGGGAGGATAAGGAGGGGGAATGTTTTGTCCGGTTTGGACATGGTGGTGGCCTGACTCCTTCTGGTATAACCGTTAAGGTAAGGACGTGCGAAGAAATAAAGAGATTCAGCATTCGGATCTCACGATGGTGAGATCGCAGAAACCGAACTAGTGGGTAAAGTGTACCCCTCTGCGTAGAGTTCAAACCTATTCGAATAGTCCGTGTCCACTGGTATGGACGAGTCTAGTGTGGTATGACAATTAGTGTTTCATAACCTCCGTAAACAGGGCAATGTGTGAGTGGTTGTGTTTTTGGAAATGAAAACGATGCCACGGGAGCAGGAAGCTCAGTGGTGGTTGAGTGTGAAAATGTGCTACTTCCTTCTTTGGGAAAACCATCAAGTATTGCCTTTCTCTGAAAAAAAAGAGTGACTTCAACTCCTTTCTCTTTACGGGTGGGATGGGCTTGCGGAATACCTAGTGTATTCACCTAGATTTATTTATGTTTTTCAGCAGCTGAAGACTTCTTTTCTGCTATGCTCGACTAGAGGGGGCTGTGTCTGCACCCAGTTCTGCCCTGACGCCAGCCGACAGGGATTATTGCTTTATGGAAGGCCGGCAGACATCCCGCGCGGCTCATTCTCCTCTCTCTCTCTCTCTCTCTCTCTCTCTCTCTTTCCAAACCGACACCGTCACCGCGCCATCGCAGCCGACCGCTGCCCATCGTCGGCCGCCAGCGCCCCCCACGCCGCCCGCCGACCCCAACACCGCCACCCGCTCCCATTGCCGCTGCCCCCGGAGCACCGCCCGCCGCCCCCAACGCCGCCGCCCCCGAACCCCTCCCAGAGAGCCGCCGCCGCCCCCAACCGCCTCCCCGAGCGCCACCGCCACGCCCAAGCGCCGCTGCCGCCCCGGACCGTTGAGTTATATAAATTTTTGAATTATTGAATGTAAATGCGAGTGTAATTGTTAAATGTGTGTATAAATGTTTATTTTCGTTGGTTTTTTATGGCCGACGGGAGTTAACTTTCATGTGATTAGAGTTAGTTTAGGGTGTGATTAGAGTTAGTTTAATATCACATGTGATTAGAGTAGTGTGATTAGAGTTAGTTTAATATCACATGTGTGCCTTGATGTTAGGTATAAGTATTAATTCTATTATTATAATAGATTTAACTTATGATATTAAATTGTTGAATTTGATGTTATTTATTGATTAGATTTAACTTATAATATTAGGTTGTATGAAGGTTTTGATATTGATAAATTTAATGTTATTTATGTATATATAGTTATTTATGTATATATATAGTTTTACTACTTACCTATAGATGTATGTGTGACGTTTAGAAACGTGATTGTCTCACACACACTCTTTACTCGTACACACAACCGCAATAATGGGTGATAGATGTGATTGGATGTATGAAGGTTTCAAGAAGGGTGGGTGTCACACAAGTGAATGGTTTATCAAGACGCAAATGTTTTTGGACCATGCAGCTGCTTTGTCACAAATAGATAATATTAGGTGTCCATGCAATAAATGTAGAAATATGACGAGCCACACCAAGAGGCAGGTCACACTACACCTGTGCTCACATGGTTTCGTGCCAGGCTATAAGGTCTGGTATCTCCATGGTGAATATGTTGAACGAGCAATAGAAGTAGAAGTTGATGACGGTGAAGATGATGTTGATAGGATGGACCAGATGCTTGAGGATCTGCAGCCTGAACTGGCCCCAGATCATCATGATTCACCTACACCGGAGGTTCAGAAGTTCTTCGACCTCCTCAAAGCATCAGAAGAGCCTCTTCAATGGCACACTGACGTGACCGTTCTCGAATTCGTGACCCGGCTGATGTCAATCAAGTCCAAGTTTGCATTCTCAATTAATTGTTACAAGGAGCTTGTGGATTTGATTAGCGAGGTTCTTCCTACGGGTCACAAGATGCCCAAAGACATGTACTAGTCCAAGAAATTGCTTGAAGGTCTTGGTATGGAGTATGAGAAGATTGATGTTTACCAGGACAACTGTATGCTTTTTTGGAAGGAACATGTCAGAGAGCAGAAATGCTTAAAATGTGGGAAGTCGAGGTACGTGGAACTTGTAAATGAAGATGGTGAGAAGGTGGTAACAAAGGTTGCACATAAACAGCTTCGGTACATGCCTCTCACTCCTAGAGTGAAACGTTTGTTTCTCTCGAGGAAGACTGCTATGCACATGAGGTGGCATAAAGATTGTATGGACATACAAGATGGGTTAATGGTGCACCCGTCAGATGGTGATGCATGGAAGGCTCTTAACAACTTTGATCCAGATTTTGCCAGCGATGCAAGAAACGTTCGTATCGGCTTGGCAACTGATGGTTTCACGCTGTTCAATATGACCGCTGCATCGTATTCATGTTGGCCTGTCATTGCCATACCGTACAACCTTCTACCTGCTCTTCGCATGAAATATGAGTTTATGTTCCTATGTCTTGTTATACCTGGGCCTGAGCATCCTGGCGTACACCTCAATGTGATGCTTCAACCACTGATTAAAGAGTTAAAGAAGCTATGGCAAGGTGTGGAAGCCTATGACTGCTTCAAGAAGCAGAAATTCAATCTTCGTGTTGCATATCTGTTCTCGGTTCATGATTTTATGGCGTATGGTATTTTCTCTGGATGGAGCGTGCATGGTAGATTGACGTGTCCTTATTGTGCTAAAGATATAGATTGTTTTCGTGTTAGTGCTGGTGGCAAGATATGTTACTTTGATTGCCATAGATGTTTTCTACCCTTCAATCACCCCTTCAGAAGGCAGAGAAAGGAATTTAAAAAGGGCACCATCATCACGAAGGGACCGCCCAAGCGACGTAGTGGGATAGAAATTACAGAAGAGCATAGGAAACTTGTCCTAGACGAGAGTGGGAAAAGGTATCAAGGTTTTGGTGAGGAGCATAACTAGACTCACATATGTGGCTTGTGGGAGCTTCTCCTTATGCTAAGTCATTAATTTTGATGCACAACATCGACGTCATGCATCAAGAGAGTAACTTTTGCCAAGCCCTCATAAATACATGCATGGATTTTCCTGATAAAACGAAAGACAATAACAAGGCACGCATGGACTTAGCAGTGATATGTGATCGTCCAACCCAAGTATGCTTAGAGAAAACGGAGGCAAACCAAAAGCTGACTATTTATTGAAACCTAAGCAACAGAAAGAGGTGATGAAGTGGATGAAGGATATTAAATTCCCTGATGGTTATGCTGTTGGTTTTAGAAGATCTGTGAACTTGAAGAAAATGAAGATGAATGGACTAAAGAGCCATGACTTCCACATAATTATGGAAAGGCTCATGCCTGTAATGTTTCGTGGGTACATTTCTGAAGCTGTGTGGAAAACGTTAGCTGAAGTTAGCTATTTCTACAGACAGTTGTGTGCTAAAGAAATCAGAAGAGATGTGATGGAACAGCTGGAGAAAGAGGCACCGGTGCTTTTGTGCAAATTGGAAAAAATATTTCCATCGGGTTTCTTCAATCCTATGCAGCATCTCTTTATACATCTTCCATATGAGGCTAAGGTCAGTGGTCCTGTTCAGTATAGGTGGATGTTTCATATAGAAAGAGCATTAAAGAAGCTTAGAGCAATGGTGGGCAATAAGGCAAGAGTTGAAGGATGTATTGCGGAACAATTTAAACTGAAGGAGGTAGCACACTTCACAAGTTGTTACTTTGTAGAAGAACATAATGTATTTGCTCGAAAGAAAAGGTACCATGATGATGAACGAGAGATGCCTCCGTGTAGTGATCTTTCGATTTTTCAGACAAACGTCAAAGCTGTTGGTCCACCCAAGGCATATCACTTCACTATGGAATAACAGAAGTCTGCTTTACTGTACATGTTCACGAATATGACTGAGGTGGAGAAATACTTTGTGTAAGACTTATTTCCTTAAATTGTTCATATGTGAATTAGTTTATGTTATCAAATATCTCATGTCATACAATAATATTTGACAGCGAGTTTGATGAACAAAACATGAGGTGTCTCGGTACGCAAACAACGAGAGACATAGACAAATTGCGACGCGATGGTATGCATGGGTGACCTAATTTCATTATGTGGCTTCGGGACCGTGTAAGTCTTAATTATGTGGCTCTGAGACCTAATGTTAGTTAACTAATATTACAGAATTTGCTAATGCTTTGTGGCATAATTGACAGTTTGGGGATGAAATGAATTTGAATGATGACTTACGTCAGTTATCTATTGGAAGCGTAACTGCCAAAAGCTATGGACGTTACGACATCAATGGATATCGCTTTCGTTCAAGCATTTTGAATCAAGTCATCCTATGACCGCCACTCAAAATAGTGGAGTTGTTACTAGGGCAACCGACATGGAAGGACACGAAGCCTGCTATTACGGGAAAATCAAAAATATAATTGAGATTACATTTGCTGGAAATAAGCCTTTAGCGCTAGTTTTCTTTGAGTGTAAATGGTACAACCCAAAGTATTATAGGACCGAATTTGGGATGACACAGATCCAACCTGAAAAATTGCTTCAAGGACATGACACGTATATCCTTGCCCATCAAGCAGACCAAGTTTATTTCTCGACATATCCATGCAAAAAGTTGTCTAAATGGAGGGTTGTGTACAATGTAAATCCCCGCAAATGCCTATGCACTCCTGGTGAGGACGCATATCAAATTGGTCACCTTGAGCAGGTTGATGAGGTGTTTCAAGAAGAAGAGTTGCCAACTAGTTTTCATATTGATCCTGCACCGACATTAGATTCACTAGTTGCAGACGTTAATGACTTAACTTTTCCCGAGACACAGAGAAGACAACCTGTTATGAGAAAAGTTACATGGCGACCTCTGCATAGAAGAGAACAAATAGATCCTAATTTTGATTACATTTAACAAGTAAAGTTGTTTTGTTATTTCATTTGTTTCTATTTTTTAAGGATTATGTCATTTTTGATGCACTAATGAATAATTTCTTATTTTTGATGCAGGATGCCGCCAAAATCAAAGAAGTCAATGAAGGGGCTGTTCAAGGGCCTGGGCCTTTTTCAGGGTAGTTCTTCGAGCAGCAGCAGACGTCGAGAGCTGTTGAGCACTGTACATGGAGATGAGGTAACATATCTTGTACAGATAAATTTGTTTACATATTTACAAATAAATCTTGAGTTGTATGTACCAGGAAGAGCAGCACACTGAGGAGCAGCACAATGGGAGGAGGAGCACAATGAGGCTGAGCAGCACAATGAGGAGGTGGAGCACGCGACATGGGACCAGTCCACGCAACATCACCAGCCATGGGACCAGTGGGACCACCAGAGAGAGCAGCAATAGGAGTGGGACCAGTGGGGCCAACAGGCCGAACCGGCTGACAACCCGATGAATGATGGCTCAGGAGGCTCTTCAGCGACACGCACACGTCGCTCAAGAAAAGGCCACTCAGTAAAGCCTCGTCACGCGATAGAGCGAGAGGCTGATAGGATCTTAATCATGCCACATGGAGATCGGTGAGTGTAATATATTAACTTATCTCATATAACTATTATGTGTATTGTTAATGTATTTGTGTAATGCAGGAATTGGGAGGACCTGTCCTTTGACGGCAAGGGGATACCACACTCAGGTTAACCTTACGTTGGGTTCTCTTTGCTGCCTTCACTACCCTGGTATAGTGAAGGTGTCAAACGGTGAAACTGAGGATGAGGTGCTCGTCAGTACCTGGGACGAGTACAAGTTTAAAAAGGAACGAAACCACACCGACAGACAGGGACTTGTGCGTAATGACTTTTGGGTATGAATTCTTTATTGTTTTTGTTATGTTTCTTAATATTGTAATTCTATGACTTATACCATTGTATTTGTATTCTTTATGTTGTAGCTTCGATATCGGTTGCCTGATGGACAGGATTACATGGGGCACGCTGAACGTGTGTTCCAAAACAATGCAAAGAAGCTGGTGAAGGATGCCATATACTATGCGAGAATTCAGGCTACAAACCTGTATTTTCAAAAGCATCCGGAAGAAGCAGGCCCCTTAAATAAGGAAGGGTCCTCAAAGATATATTTGACTGAGGATCAATATCGTGAGGTTAGTATTCAATTTGTTTTACCATTTTTATAGATTGTTGTGATTGATATAATATGTAACATTGTGTGTGCAGGTGATGGTTTCATGGATGGCGCCCGTGCCTGATCTGTATTATGCTTGGTGTCGATATTGGGCTTCCGAAGGCTTCCAGAAAGCGTCAACGCATCACAGGCAATGTCGAGGAACCAATCCTAACCACAAGTTTGGCGGTGACGACATGCTACAAAAAGCTAAAAGAATGGTAAGTTTGATCTAGCTATGTCGATCAGCAAATAGTACGATTGCTTATGAATGTTTTTTGTTTATACAGGAAGCTACGAGTGGCCAAAAGCCTAGTGACATTGTGGTCTACCAGGAGAGCCACAAAGGACCAGACCCTAACAACCCTGACCAGCTCTTCAGCCAGACAGTCACGGATCGGCTGATGAGTTTTGGCCCAAAAGTACAAATGTTCAAAGTATAGAAATTCCTGCATTTGTAAGGTTGTGAATGATGTATAGGCGGCATATGGGGAGGAGATGGTTCGTCGCCATGGCCCTGACTTCGACTGGCGACATGAACCGGTGGATCCCTCGGTGGTGTACGCAAGTGGTGGTGGCAAAGCACATTACGGTAAGCTCTAACTTATGAAATTATATGGTTGACACTAAATTGATTATGCAGTAATCACAATTTTTGAATCACTTATAGATACACACTCTTCGATGGATTCATTGACTTGTCGTCGGTGAGATCTCAGAGGACGGGTTCGTCTTCCCGTAGCTCATGCTCTCGTCGCCCGAACGAGCAGGAGTTGGAGATTATGAGGATGTGTGAAGAGATGAGACAACAACGCAAATTTATGGAGGCTTGCAATGCACATACCCAAGCGATGTATCAAGTGAGTATACATAATCCGAACTCTAAATTATTATATTTCAATACAACATCTTCAATAGTAACACATATGTTTAACAGTTAATGCAGCAACAGGGCATGGCAACAAATATTCCACCGCCACCACAATGGAGCCAGTTTGCAAACACACAAGCTCTGCCACCGCAGTTCAACACCCCTCCGACACATATACCTGCACATGGAGATAGGGTACATTTGATAACTCTCGATTAATTTATACACTTGTATATTTTTTGATATTTGTATTACAAATGTTGATATTTGCTAACTTTGCATAGGTTACGCCCAAAGCGGGTGGTAGTGGGTTTGATCCCGCAGCAGGGACTGGATTTGTTGACTCCCTCTTTGCGTTCCCTCCTCCTGGTGGCGGCAGCGGTCAAAGCTCTAACCACCCAAGTGGTGGTTACCTCTTAACACTTGAACTCGTGCTCATTATGTTTTTTAACTCATGGACGTTATGTTTGTGTAAACACTTGATCTTAACTCGCATCTGAAATGTTTGTGTAAACACTTGATCTTAAGTTTGTGATGTGTGAATCATATCAATGCGTTTGTTATGTGTATGTTCATGTGATGATATATATGTTTTGTAATATGTTTGTGATATGTATGTTCTGTGTATGTTTTGTGTGCAATTGTGGAGAAATAGTGACCTAATTTGGTGTTGCTTTTGCAACATTATAGGTTAACTCCCGTCAGCCTAGTTAATTCCTGTCGGTTTGACCATAACCGATGGGAATTAACTATTAATTCCCGTCGGCCCAGTTAATCCCCGTCGGCTGCCCTGGCCGACGGGAGTTAACAGTTAATCCACGTCGGCTGTTCTGGCCGACGGGAGTTAACAGCTTATTCCCGTCGGCTTGTAGTTGGCCGACGAGGATTACTTATTCCCGTCAGCCGCCGATGGGAATAATGTTATCCCCGACACCTGACAGCCAACGACTTGAGGCCGACGGGAGATAGCCTATTACCGATGGGAATTAGTTATTCCCTTCGGTTTATAGGTTATTCCCGTCGGTTTTTAGCCGACGGGAATTAACTGGATTCCTGTAGTGAATGTGGTTACTAGCCTCCTGGGACTATAATTGTATCACATTTGAATCCTAAAGGATTGGGGCACTTCACGCTACTGCCTTCTTCGGCGGCATGGCGATGGTAGTTGTTCGAGTTCTTGTTGTCAAAGGTGGTCGTTCGAGTTCACCGGAGGTGGGTGCCAATGTTGGTCACTTGTTCTCAATTGCTGTGAATCAAGAGCAAGACAATATATTTGTAATATGTTAAAGACCTTCGTCCTCTGAAGCATTATTCCCTCTCGGGTATAATGAATCTTAGATGAAGGTCCTAAATAACAAGTCTACGTTATTCGCAAATATAAAAATATACTTGTAGGATGTAACTTCATGCCATGTATTCATTTCATAATGAATATATGTGTACTTTTAAAGATTGTATTACATTGATACATTCGGCTTGTTTGAAGGTAGTGACGCAAGAGCAATTAAAATCCAGCGTGAACAGTACGGTGCTACTGTTCATCTATTTATAGGCAATCGTAAGGCTTCGTGCGTTATTACATTCGTGCCCTCAACAATTACATACATGGTTTACAAATGTCACAAGGACGATATCGTCATTTGTATTTAATAACTTGAACAACACCTTCTCCCTACGTCGTCTCCCTGTTTCACCATAATGAAGCTTGCTTGATGAAGCTTGCTTTGTCGTACTTTTCTCATGTTATGTCGGAGCTTTTCTGGTGACGAAGCTCCTGTAATATTTAGTAGTATACTAAAAACAAATGGTTAGCCGTGTTTTGGAGGACCTTCGAAAGAGTAAGGCCCCAACAACTGGATGAAAAGAAACCTACCAATCAGTGCATATTACTAGTAGCAAAACTAACTCCCTCGTTAATTTCCTAGTACCAAGAAAACCGTAGCTCCTTGTCGACAAAAGAAATGGAAACAATAAAAATGCCAAATTGAACATATAGTGGTTACTAGGTGAGTGCCCGTGCGTTGCAATGGAAACATATAATACTACAATAACTTATGTATAACTGTTTCAACGAGAATATATAATATTACGATAATCTCTACTACTCTACAAGACTCTAACGTAGACCATCTGTGCACCGTGATTCTGCCTCCCTCCCCCTTGCCCCTCACACAAGCCTCGCTACCTCCGAAATGTCGCCCACGCCTCGGCCGCCACACGCAGCCCCGAAACCTCGTCGTCTCCCTGGTTCTCGGCGTCCCCGGTCCTCGGCGTCTAGACATAGAATTGAAAAAAACAACATGAAACAGTTACCCCGAGAAACATTAGGCACTCATCAACTCCTTCATGTGCATGAGAGTTAGTTGTCTCGTCCACATTTACCTCTTCAAGCTTTGATCAAAGATTTAATGTCAATAATTAACTCTACTTTTTACGGGTGATACCAGATACAAACATGCATCAATTAATAATTAATAAAAAAGAATAAGGAAGAGTTAGTTGTCTCGTCCACATTTACCTCTGGAGCTTCTTCATGTAGAACTCGAGCTCTTTACCCTCAATGATGTAGCTGGCCATAAAAGGAAATGCCACTGTAGTTAGCCTCGAGGATGTAGCTGGACAATAAAAAGAAATGCCCAGCAACTGCCAGGAAATTTTAGGTGGAAACTGTAAGCTACTGAAGCGAGGTGAAATGGTCCAGTAGTCCTTACCCATAAGCTCGGCCACACTGCCCAGGACGAGCAGAAATGCAGGCCAACAATCTCCCACTGCCAAATTGCTCTTCAATATGAGTGTCGAGTGCACGATCCTGCTGGCGCTTCTCAATCTTCCTCTGCACATGGTTACTCTTCTTTGTTTCCTCAACTAAAGCCTCACCCTCTTGTTCCTGCACAAATACTAAATGGTCAGTTATAGGATACATCAATTGAGCAACAGAAAGGAAATTTTAATTTAACTATTGTTTTTCCTATAAAAAACATCATAAGATGATTGCAAAAATCAAAATAGTAGCTTCAGTCTTTTTCACATAGAAATGTAAAACAAGCATAAACAAAGTAGCTAACGAAATACAACATGCTGATCATAGAGAAGGAAGAGGTTCATTGAAAAACTAAGCCACAAAACTGCAGGTGTTAAAAACAATGCATTAATAAGATATCTATCAATCAGCTATTCACCAAATACAACAATTCATGAACTATTAAGTCAACCTATTCTAAGGGCATGCTTTGATAAACCAGTTTTGAAGGTTGTTGGAGATGCTAAAACAACAAACTGAAGGTGACATCGAAGTAGCTAACTCATAGTTGAGTTGAAGAAAAACATATTTCTGTCAGAATTGTTATGTCATGGCTGAAAGGGAAATGTGCCTTTGGGCCATTTCTAAGTATTTTGGTGATTGAGTGCAAACACAAGTGCTTAAATGTGAAAATATGCCCATGGATGAACAAAGTGCAAATCACAAGTTAAGGTATGTTTCTAAGCCTTAGTACATTGGTTTTGTGTACTAATATTCTTGTCTAAGTGTTAGAAACAGGAAGAAGAAGAGGAGTGAAGGGCTGCTTCGGGCTGGGGCACCGGACTGTCCGGTGTGCACCGGACAGTGTCCGGTGCGCCAGACCAGCGCGGAGCAAACCAGCCGCTCTCGGGTTTTTCTCCGGCGACTTCGGCTAAAATTCACCGGACTGTCCGGTGTGCACCGGACTGTCCGGTGAGCCAACGGTCGGCCGGGCCAACGGTCGGCCGCGCGATCGGCGCGCGACACGTGGCCGAGCCAACGGTCGGAATGGGGCACCGGACTGTCCGGTGTGCACCGGACATGTCCGGTGCGCCAACGGCGCTCGGATCTGCAACAGACAGCAACGGTCGGATGCGCTGTTTATGGAAATAAATCGGGCACCGGACAGTGTCCGGTGTGCACCGGACTGTCCGGTGCGCCCGACGACAGAAGGCAAGGATAGCCTTCCAGATGTGTTCTCAACGGCTCCTAGCTGCCTTGGGGCTATAAAAGGGACCCCTAGGCGCATGGAGGAGGACACCAAGCATTCCTTGAGCACTCTTGATCACTCACACATCAATCTCGCGCACTTGTTCGACATTCTAGTGATTTGAGCTCCGTTCTAGTGTGCTAGTCTTTTGAGCTCAAGTCTGGGTCTTGTGTGTGCGTATTCGCTGTGATCTTTGTGTCGTGTGTGAGTTGCTAATCCCTCCCTTGCTCTGTGATTCTCTGTGAACATCTTTTGTAAGGGCGAGAGGCTCCAAGTTGTGGAGATTCCTCGCAAACGGGATTGAGAAAAGAAAAGCAAGAACACGTGGTATTCAAGTTGATCATTGGATCACTTGAGAGGAGTTGAGTGCAACTCTCGTCCGTTGGGACGCCACAACGTGGAGTAGACAAGTTTTGTACTTGGCCGAACCACGGGATAACCACTGTGTCATCTCTGTGATTGGATTCTTGTGGTTATTGTGTTTTGACTCCTCTCTAGCCACTTGGCATAAACTGTGCTAACGCCTAATCAAGTTTTGTGGCTATAAGTTTAAGTTTTTACAGGATCACCTATTCACCCCCCCCTCTAGGTGCTCTCAATTGGTATCGGAGCCGTTCTCTTCGAGAAAGGGACTAACCGCCCGAAGAGATGGATCCTAAGGGGAAGGGAATCGTGATCAACGATAAGGAGAAGGAGTCCTTCGTCAATGAGCCCAAAGATGACAAGCCTACCGACTCCGGCTCGGGTCATAGACGAAAGGAAGGGAAGAAGAAGAAGACGAGGCGCATCAAGGAGATCGTCTACTACGACGACAGTGATGAGTCTACATCTTCCCAAAAGGACAACGACCGCAACGACTACGAGCAAAGGAAACCGGTTAATTCTAACTTTTCTTTTGACTACTCTCGTATTCCGCAAAGTTCAAATTCACATTTGCTTTCCATTCCACTCGGCAAGCCCCCACACTTTGATGGGGAGGACTACGGATTTTGGAGCCACAAAATGCGTAGTCACCTATTCTCTCTCCATCCTAGCATATGGGAGATTGTAGATAGTGGAATGCACTTTAATAGTTCGGATAGTCCTATATTCATTAATGAGCAAATCCATAAGAATGCACAAGCTACTACTGTTCTTCTAGCCTCATTGTGCAGGGATGAATATAATAAAGTGAGTGGCTTGGATAACGCCAAGCAAATCTGGGATACCCTCAAGATCTCTCATGAGGGAAATGACGCTACCTTGCTCACCAAAATGGAGTTGGTGGAGGGCGAGCTTGGACGGTTCGCGATGATAAGGGGCGAGGAGCCAACTCAAACATACAACCGGCTCAAGACCCTTATCAACAAAATAAGGAGCTACGGAAGCACACGATGGACGGACCACGACGTCGTCCGACTAATGCTAAGGTCCTTTACCGTTCTTGATCCTCATTTGGTGAATAATATTCGTGAGAATCCTAGGTACACCAAAATGTCGCCCGAAGAAGTCTTAGGAAAATTCGTCAGCGGGCGAATGATGATCAAGGAGGCAAGGTACGTGGACGACGCCTTGAATGGACCGATCAACGAACCACAACCTTTTGCTCTCAAAGCTACAAGAAGCAAGGAGGCGCTACCTAGCAAGGTGGCACAAATTGAGGCGGTCGGACTTAATGATGAGGAGATGGCTCTCATCATCAAACGCTTCAAGACGGTGCTAAAGGGTCACAAGGGGCAGCCAAGCAAGACCAAGACGAAGGGGAAGCGCTCATGCTTCAAGTGCGGTAAGATTGGTCATTTTATCGCTAACTGCCCCGATAATGATAGTGACCAGGAAAAGGGAAACAAGAGGGAAAAGAAGAAGCATTACAAGAAGGCAAAGGGCGAGGCGCATCTAGGCAAGGAGTGGGACTCGGATTGCTCCTCTTCCGATTCCGACAATGAAGGACTTGCCGCCACCGCCTTCAACAAATCAGCCCTCTTCCCCAATGAGCGTCACACATGCCTTATGGCAAGAGAGAAGAAGGTATGTACTCGCAACTCTACCTATGCTTCTTCAAGTGAGAACGAATCTAGTGATGAGGATGAAGTAGATTATTCATGTTTGTTCAAGGGCTTAGATAGATCTAAGATAGACAAAATTAATGAATTAATTGATGCCTTGAATGAAAAGAATATACTTTTAGAAAAGCAAGAGGATTTGTTGTATGAAGAACATGATAAGTTTGTAGAGGCTCAAAAATCCCTTGCATTAGAAATTAAGAGGAATGAAATGCTTGCTTGTGAAGTGTCAACATGCCATGATTCAATTTCTAAATTAAAAAGCATTAATGATGACTTAAATGCTAAACTAGTAGAAGCACATAAATCCAACTCTTGTGTTGAACATGTTGAAATTTGCACTAGGTGTAAGGATGTTGATATTAATGCTTGTAGTGAACACGTAGTTTCCATTTCAAAATTGAATGATGAATTAGCTAGTCTTAATGCCCAACTTAAGACTAGCAAAAGTGATTTTGAGAAACTAAAATTTGCTAGGGATGCCTACACGGTTGGTAGACACCCCTCAATTAAGGATGGGCTTGGCTTCAAGAGGGAAGCCAAGAACTTAAAAAGCCATAAGGCTCCCATCTCTGCCAAGGAGAAAGGGAAGGCCCCTATGGCAAGTAGCACTAAAAGGAATCATGCTTTTATATATCATGATAGGAGACAAACTAGAAATGCTTATAGGAGTTATAATGCATATGATGATTTTAACTCTCATGCCATGTTTGCTTCTAGTTCTTCCTTTATGCATGATGGAAATGTGTCTAGGAGAAATGCTATTCATCATGTGCCTAGGAAGAATATTATTCATGCTCCTAGGAAAGTAGTGAATGAACCTTCTACAATTTATTGTGCTTTAAATGCTTCCTTTGCTATTTGTAGAAAGGATAGGAAAATAGTTGCTAGGAAGTTAGGGGCAAAATGCAAGGGAGACAAAACTTGCATTTGGTCCCTAAAGATATTTGTGCTAACCTTGTAGGACCCAACATGAGTTGGGTACCTAAAACCCAAGCCTAAATTTGCCTTGCAGGTTTATGCATCCGGGGGTTCAAGCTGGATTATCGACAGCGGATGCACAAACCATATGACGGGGGAGAAGAAGATGTTCACCTCCTACGTCAAAAATAAGGATTCCCAAGATTCAATTGTATTCGGTGATGGGAATCAAGGCAAGGTAAAAGGGTTAGACCTTGTGCAGCTTGTCAAGCAGGTAAACAAGTGGGAGGAGCGCATCACAGCAAGAATGTGATGACCACTTTAAGACCTCTGGAGCTGTTGCATATGGACCTCTTCGGACCCGTCGCCTATCTGAGCATAGGAGGGAGTAAGTATGGTCTAGTTATTGTAGATGATTTTTCCCGCTTCACTTGGGTGTTCTTTTTGCAGGATAAGTCTGAAACCCAAGGGACCCTCAAGCGCTTTCTCAGGAGAGCTCAAAATGAGTTTGAGCTCAAGGTGAAGAAGATAAGGAGCGACAACGGGTCCGAGTTCAAGAACCTTCAAGTGGAGGAGTTCCTTGAAGAGGAAGGGATCAAGCACGAGTTCTCCGCTCCCTACACACCACAGCAAAATGGTGTGGTAGAGAGGAAGAACAGGACGCTCATCGACATGGCGAGGACGATGCTAGGAGAGTTCAAGACCCCCGAGTGCTTTTGGACGGAAGCCGTAAACACGGCTTGCCACGCCATCAACAGGGTCTACCTTCACCGCCTCCTCAAGAAGACTTCGTATGAGCTGCTAACCGGTAACAAACCCAATGTATCTTACTTTCGTGTATTTGGGAGCAAGTGCTACATTCTAGTGAAGAAAGGTAGAAATTCTAAATTTGCTCCCAAAGCAGTAGAAGGGTTTTTGCTAGGTTATGACTCAAATAAAAAGGCGTATAGAGTCTTCAACAAATCATCGGGTTTGGTTGAAGTCTCTAGCGACGTTGTATTTGATGAGACTAATGGCTCTCCAAGAGAGCAAGTTGTTGATTGTGATGATATAGATGAAGAAGATGTTCCGACGGCCGCTATACGAACCATGGCGATTGGAGAAGTTTGGCCACAGGAACAAGATGAACAAGATCAACCTTCTTCCTCAACAATGGTGCATCCCCCAACTCAAGACGATGAACAGGTTCATCAACAGGAGGCGTGTGATCAAGGGGGAGCACAAGATGATCATGTGATGGAGGAAGAAGCACAACCAGCACCTCCAACCCAGGTTCGAGCGATGATCCAAAGGGATCATCCCGTCGACCAAATTCTGGGTGACATTAGCAAGGGAGTAACTACTCGATCTAGATTAGTTAATTTTTGTGAGCATTACTCCTTTGTCTCTTCTATTGAGCCTTTCAGGGTAGAGGAGGCCTTGCTAGATCCGGACTGGGTGTTGGCCATGCAAGAGGAGCTCAACAACTTCAAGAGGAATGAAGTTTGGACACTGGTGCCTCGTCCGAAGCAAAATGTTGTGGGAACCAAGTGGGTGTTCCGCAACAAACAAGACGAGCACGGAGTGGTGACGAGGAACAAGGCTCGACTTGTGGCAAAAGGTTATGCCCAAGTCGCAGGTTTGGATTTCGAGGAGACTTTTGCTCCTGTGGCTAGGCTAGAATCAATTCGAATCTTGCTAGCATATGCCGCTCATCATTCTTTCAGGTTGTACCAAATGGATGTAAAGAGCGCTTTCCTCAACGGGCCAATCAAGGAAGAGGTGTACGTGGAGCAACCCCCTGGCTTCGAGGATGAACGGTACCCCAACCATGTGTGTAAGCTCTCTAAGGCGCTCTATGGACTTAAGCAAGCCCCAAGAGCATGGTATGAATGCCTTAGAGACTTTCTAATTGTTAATGCTTTCAAGGTTGGGAAAGCCGATCCAACTCTTTTTACAAAGACATGTGATGGTGATTTGTTTGTGTGCCAAATTTATGTCGATGACATAATATTTGGTTCTACTAATCAAAAGTCTTGTGAAGAGTTTAGCAGGGTGATGACGCAGAAATTTGAGATGTCAATGATGGGCGAGTTGAACTACTTCCTTGGGTTCCAAGTGAAGCAACTCAAGGACGACACCTTCATCTCCCAAACGAAGTACACGCAAGATCTGCTAAAGCGGTTTGGGATGAAGGACGCCAAGCCCGCAAAGACGCCGATGGGAACCGACGGACACACCGACCTCAACAAAGGAGGTAAGTCCGTTGATCAAAAAGCATACCGGTCAATGATAGGATCTTTGCTTTATTTATGTGCTAGTAGACCGGATATTATGCTTAGTGTATGCATGTGTGCTAGATTTCAATCCGATCCAAGGGAGTGTCACCTAGTGGCCGTGAAGCGAATTCTAAGATATTTAGTCGCTACGCCTTGCTTCGTGATCTGGTATACAAAGGGGTCTACCTTTGACTTGATTGGATATTCAGACTCCGACTATGCTGGATGTAAGGTCGATAGGAAGAGTACATCGGGGACGTGCCAATTCTTAGGAAGGTCCCTGGTGTCGTGGAACTCTAAGAAACAAACTTCCGTTGCCCTATCCACCGCTGAGGCCGAGTATGTTGCCGCAGGACAGTGTTGCGCGCAACTACTTTGGATGAGGCAAACCCTCAGGGACTTTGGCTACAATCTGAGCAAAGTCCCACTCCTATGTGATAATGAGAGTGCTATCCGCATGGCGGAAAATCCTGTTGAGCACAGCCGCACAAAGCACATAGACATCCGGCATCACTTTTTGAGAGACCACCAGCAAAAGGGGGATATCGAAGTGTTTCATGTTAGCACCGAGAATCAGCTAGCCGATATCTTTACCAAGCCTCTAGATGAGAAGACCTTTTGCAGGCTGCGTAGTGAGCTAAATGTCTTAGATTCGCGGAACTTGGATTGAATTGTAGCATACATGTGTTTATGCCTTTGATCATGTTCATTCTGCATGTTGTTGCTTATTGTGGTGCTCAAGTTGTACAAACGCTCCCTGGACCTCACAAGTCCATTGCAAAGTGATGCACATGTTTAGGGGGAGATATGTTACAACTTGACCCTTTGAGACTGACCATATGCTTGAGTTTGCTTAATCTAGTCTCGAAGGAGAATTGAAAGGGAAAAGGTGGACTTGGACCATGAAAGACTTCCACTGCACTCCGATGAGAGGGTAATTACTTCCAAGTTCATCTCATGAACTCTTATTGCCATTTGCTCTTAATTGAAAATTTTGGTGAGGCAATGGGGTTCCAGGGCCAAGATTGATCCCGTTTTGGTGCTTGATGCCAAAGGGGGAGAAAATAAAGGCCAAAGCAATAAATGGATCAGCTACCACTTGAGAAATTTTGAAAAAGTATAATAGAGCTTTTGGTTTGTCAAAACTCTTGTATTGTCTCTTTTGTCAAAAGTTGGCTTCTTGTGGGGAGAAATGTTGATTATGGGAAAAAGGGGGAGTTTTTGAAATCCGTGGTCAAATTTCTTTGGAATGACTCTCTTTATGCTTCAACATGTGTGTTTGACTTAGAGATAGAGATTTGAGTTTGATTTGCAAAAACAAACCAAGTGGTGGCAAAGGATGATCCATATATGCCAAAATTAAATAAAACTCAAAGTTAGTTTTCATTTGAAGTAGTTTTGCACTTGTTCCACTTGCTTTATGTTGTGTTGGCATAAATCACCAAAAAGGGGGAGATTGAAAGGGAAATGTGCCTTTGGGCCATTTCTAAGTATTTTGGTGATTGAGTGCAAACACAAGTGCTTAAATGTGAAAATATGCCCATGGATGAACAAAGTGCAAATCACAAGTTAAGGTATGTTTCTAAGCCTTAGTACATTGGTTTTGTGTACTAATATTCTTGTCTAAGTGTTAGAAACAGGAAGAAGAAGAGGAGTGGAGGGCTGCTTCGGGCTGGGGCACCGGACTGTCCGGTGTGCACCGGACAGTGTCCGGTGCGCTAGACCAGCGCGGAGCAAACCAGCCGCTCTCGGGTTTTTCTCCGGCGACTTCGGCTAAAATTCACCGGACTGTCCGGTGTGCACCGGACTGTCCGGTGAGCCAACGGTCGGCCGGGCCAACGGTCGGCCGCGCGATCGGCGCGCGACACGTGGCCGAGCCAACGGTCGGAATGGGGCACCGGACTGTCCGGTGTGCACCGGACATGTCCGGTGCGCCAACGGCGCCCGGATCTGCAACAGACAGCAACGGTCGGATGCGCTGTTTATGGAAATAAATCGGGCACCGGACAGTGTCCGGTGTGCACCGGACTGTCCGGTGCGCCCGACGACAGAAGGCAAGGATAGCCTTCCAGATGTGTTCTCAACGGCTCCTAGCTGCCTTGGGGCTATAAAAGGGACCCCTAGGCGCATGGAGGAGGACACCAAGCATTCCTTGAGCACTCTTGATCACTCACACATCAATCTCGCGCACTTGTTCGACATTCTAGTGATTTGAGCTCCGTTCTAGTGTGCTAGTCTTTTGAGCTCAAGTCTGGGTCTTGTGTGTGCGTATTCGCTGTGATCTTTGTGTCGTGTGTGAGTTGCTAATCCCTCCCTTGCTCTGTGATTCTCTGTGAACATCTTTTGTAAGGGCGAGAGGCTCCAAGTTGTGGAGATTCCTCGCAAACGGGATTGAGAAAAGAAAAGCAAGAACACCGTGGTATTCAAGTTGATCATTGGATCACTTGAGAGGAGTTGAGTGCAACTCTCGTCCGTTGGGACGCCACAACGTGGAGTAGGCAAGTTTTGTACTTGGCCGAACCACGGGATAACCACTGTGTCATCTCTGTGATTGGATTCTTGTGGTTATTGTGTTTTGACTCCTCTCTAGCCACTTGGCATAAACTGTGCTAACGCCTAATCAAGTTTTGTGGCTATAAGTTTAAGTTTTTACAGGATCACCTATTCACCCCCCCCTCTAGGTGCTCTCAATGGCCTCATGGGTAACCATGATGACACGATTGATTCGATCAGCTAAATTCCATTGCACAATATTTACTTAAGACCTCTGTTCCAGCCTTCTGAGAATTATTAACCCAAAATCACATATACGCTTGGCAGCACCAGCTCTTGTGCAATTTGAGATAAGTTCTGTATGTTTTATTTTTGATTTATACAGCAATGCTGATTGGTTGGGTACCAGCTGATAAATATTTCAGAGTTAATTAAGGTTCATGAAAGTGATTCCTGGCTACAATATCACATGAGTTTTTTTAGATTGGTTCCCTGAATCATCTGATCATAACAGTCCTAGTGTTGGACTTCATAATGTCCATGCGTGGAAGGTAAATTGGTGTACTTTGATTTGTTGTTGCACTCAGATTGCTCTACTTTATACAAGTGCAACCATCCCAGTAAGGATACAAAATTTCAAATAATCAATTGTTGTACACCGGACGGGCTTGGGATTCGATGGTCTGACCCCATTAGTAAGGCACGGTTGCAGTGACAGTTCTGTGCCTGGGGTCTGTCAGGACGGAGCAAATGTTAACAAAGTGAAAGGGAAATGTGCCCTTGGGCCATTTCTAAGTGTTTTGGTGATTTAGTGTCCAACACAAGTGCCTAAGTGTCAAATGGTGGACAAAGTACAAATCAAGTATAAAGGTATGTTTCTCAGACTTAGTACATTATTTTAGAGACTAATGTATTGTGTCTAAGTGCTGGAAACAGGAGAAAACAAATTGGAGAGAGATAGCTTTGTTTCAGCCAAAGCCAGCTCTGTCTGGGTGCACCGGACTATCCGGTGGTGCACCGGACAGTGTCCGGTGCGCCAGGCTGGCTCAGGCGAACTAGCTGCTCTCGGGAAGGAATAAACGGCGTACGGCTATAATTCACTGGACTGTCTAGTGTGCACCGAACTGTCCGGTGAGCCAACGGTCGGCCAGGCCAACGGTCGGCTGCGCGATCCGCGCGAGACACGTGGCCGAGCCAACGGTCGGGAGGGGGCACCGGACTGTCCGGTGTGCACCGGACAGTGTCCGGTGCGTCAACGGCTCCAAGGCTGCCAACGGTCGGCTTCGCCAAATAAGGAAGGAAATCCGCACCGAACAGTGTCCGGTGGTGCACCGGACTGTCCGGTGCGCCAAGCGACAGAAGGCAAGAATTGCCTTCCCGGATTGCTCTCAATGGCTCCTAGCTGCCTTGGGGCTATAAAAGGGACCCCTAGGCGCATGGAGGATACATACCAAGCATTCCTTGAGCACTCTTGATCACTCACACTCCATTCTTACGCACTTGTTCGACATTCTAGTGATTTGAGCTCCGTTCTAGTGTGCTAGTCTTTTGAGCTTAAGTCTGGGTCTTGTGTGTGCGTATTTGTTGTGATCTTTGTGTCTTGTGTGAGTTGCTCATCTCTCCCTTACTCCGTGCCTCTTTGTGAACATCAAAGTGTAAGGGCGAGAGACTCCAAGTTGTGGAGATTCCTCGCGAACGGGATATAAAAAGAAAAGCAAACACTGTGGTATTCAAGTGGGTCTTTGGACCGCTTGAGAGGGGTTGATTGCAACCCTCGTCCGTTGGGACGTCACAACATGGAAGTAGGCAAGTGTTGTACTTGGCCAAACCACGGGATAAACCACTGTGTCTACCTGTGTTGATTCTCTTGTGGTTATTGTGTTTCACTAAGACTCTTCTCTAGCAACTTGGCAATACTGTGCTAACGCTTAACCAAGTTTTTGTGGCATTAAGTTCAAGTTTTACAGGATCACCTATTCACCCCCCCCCCCTCTAGGTGCTCTCAATTGGTATCGGAGCCGTTCTCTTCAAGAAAGGGACTAACCGCCCGAAGAGATGGATCCTAAGGGCAAGGGGATTGTGATCAATGATAAGGAGAAGGAGTCCTTCGTCAACGAGCCCAAAGATGACAAGCCTACCGACTCGGGCTCGGGCCACAAACGCAAAGATGGGAAGAAGAAGAAGACAAGACGCATCAAGGATATCATCTACTACGACGACAGCGATGAGTCCACTTCTTGCCAAAAGGACAACGACGACAACGACTACGACAAAAGAAAGACGGTTAATTCAAACTTTTCTTTCGATTACTCTCGTATTCCGCATAGCTCAAATGCACATTTGCTTTCCATCCCTCTTGGCAAACCTCCACACTTTGATGGGGAGGACTACGGATTTTGGAGTCACAAAATGCGTAGTCACCTGTTCTCTCTCCATCCAAGTATATGGGAGATTGTTGAGAATGGAATGAAATTTGATAGCTCGGATAGTCCTATATTTATTAATGAACAGATTCATAAAAATGCACAAGCTACTACTGTGTTGTTAGCCTCTTTGTGCAGGGACGAGTACCATAAGGTGAGCGGCTTGGACAATGCCAAGCAGATCTGGGACACCCTCAAGATCTCTCATGAGAGGAATGACATCACCTTGCTCACCAAGATGGAGTTACTAGAGGGCGAGCTCGGGAGATTTGCAATGATAAGGGGAGAGGAGCCAACCCAAACATACAACCGGCTCAAGACCCTGATCAACAAAATAAGGAGCTACGGAAGCACGCGATAAACGGACCACGACGTCGTTCGCCTAATGCTAAGGTCCTTTACTGTACTTGATCCACATCTGGTGAACAATATTCGTGAAAATCCTAGGTACACCAAGATGTCGCCCGAAGAAGTTCTTGGGAAGTTCGTGAGAGGGCGAATGATGATCAAGGAGGCGAGATACGTGGACGACGCATTGAATGGTCCAATCAATGAGCCTCAACCCTTTGCCCTCAAGGCAACAAGAAGCAAGGAGGCGCTACCTAGTAAGGTGGCACAAGTTGAGGTGGCAGGGCTAAATGATGAAGAGATGGCTCTTATCATCAAACGCTTCAAGACGGCGCTAAAGGGTCACAAGGGGCAGCCAAGCAAGACCAAGACAAAGGGGAAGCACTCATGCTTCAAGTGTGGTAAGATTGGTCATTTTATCGCTAACTGCCCCGATAATGATAGTGACCAGGAACAGGGGAACAAGAGGGAGAAGAAGAAGGCATACAAAAAGGCTAAGGGCGAGGCACACCTTGGCAAGGAGTGGGACTCGGATTGTTCGTCATCTGACTCCGACAATGAAGGACTCGCCGCCACCGCCTTCAACAAGTCATCCCTCTTCCCCAACGAGCGTCACACATGCCTCATGGCGAAGGAGAAGAAGGTATGTAATCGAAACAATGCCACTTATGATTCTTCTAGTGATGATGAATCTAGTGATGAAGAAATAGATTACTCTAGTTTGTTCAAGGGATTGGATAGAACTAAAATAGATAAGATTAATGAATTGATTGATGCCTTGAATGAAAAGGATAGACTTTTAGAGAAACAAGAGGACCTTTTATATGAAGAGCATGACAAATTTGTAGAGGCACAAAAATCTCATGCTTTAGAAGTTAAAAGAAATGAAATGCTTTCTTGTGAACTATCTTCTTGCCATGAGACAATTTCTAGCTTAAGGAGCATAAAAGATGATTTGAATGCTAAGTTAGAGATAGCTAATAAATCAACATCTTGTGTAGAACATGTTGTGGTTTGCACTAGATGTAAAGATTTTAATGTTGATGCTTGTAGTGAACACCTAGTTTCAATTTCTAAATTGAATGATGAAGTGGCTAGTCTTAATGCCCAACTTAAGACTAGCAAAAGCGAATTTGATAAGTTAAAATTTGCAAGGGATGCCTACACGATTGGTAGACAACCCCTCAATTAAGGATGGACTTGGTTTCAAGAGAGAAGCCAAGAACTTAACAAGCCATAAGGCTCCCATCCCCGCCAAGGATAAAGGGAAGGCCCCTATGGCTAGTAGTGCTAAAAAGAACCATGCTTTTATGTATCATGATAGGAGACATGCTAGAAATGCAAATAGAAGTTATGATGCTTTTGATTCACATGTTTATGATTCATATGCTATGTTTGCTTCTAGTTCTTCCTGTATGCATGGTAGAAATGTGCCTAGAAGAAATGGTGTTAATATTCCTAGGAAAATTAATGAACCTTCTACCATATATCATGCTTTAAATGCTTCCTTTGCCATTTGTAGAAAGGATAGAAAGATAGTTGCTAGAAAATTAGGGGCAAAATGCAAGGGAGACAAAACTTGCATTTGGGTCCCTAAGACAATTGTGACTAACCTTGTAGGACCCAACAAGAGTTGGGTACCTAAGACCCAAGCCTAAATTTGCCTTGCAGGTTTATGCATCCGGGGGTTCAAGCTGGATTATCGACAGCGGATGCACAAACCATATGACGGGGGAGAAGAAGATGTTCACCTCCTACGTCAAAAACAAGGATTCCCAAGATTCAATAATATTCGGTGATGGGAATCAAGGCAAGGTAAAAGGGTTAGGTAAAATTGCTATTTCATCCGAGCACTCTATATCTAATGTGTTTTTAGTTGAGTCTCTTGGATATAATTTGTTATCTGTTAGTCAATTATGCAATATGGGATATAATTGTCTATTCACAAATGTAGATGTGTCTGTCTTTAGAAGAAGTGATGGTTCATTAGCTTTTAAGGGTGTATTAGACGACAAACTTTACTTAGTTGATTTTGCAAAAGAGGAGGCTGGTCTAGATGCATGCTTAATTGCTAAGACTAGCATGGGCTTGCTGTGGCATCGCCGCTTAGCACATGTGGGGATGAAGAACCTTCACAGGCTTCTAAAGGGAGAACACGTGATAGGTTTAACTAATGTGCAATTCGAAAAAGATAGACCTTGTGCATCTTGTCAAGCAGGCAAACAGGTGGGAAGCTCTCATCACACCAAAAATGTGATGACCACATCAAGACCTTTGGAGATGCTTCACATGGACCTCTTCGGACCCGTCGCCTATCTAAGTATAGGAGGAAGTAAGTATGGTCTTGTTATAGTTGATGACTTTTCCCGCTTCACTTGGGTATTCTTTTTGCAGGATAAATCTGAAATCCAAGGGACCCTCAAGCACTTCCTAAGGAGAGCTCAAAACGAGTTTGAGCTCAATGTGAAGAAGATAAGGAGCAACAATGGGTCCGAATTCAAGAACCTTCAAGTGGAGGAGTATCTTGAGGAGGAAGGGATCAAGCACGAGTTCTCCGCTCCCTACACACCACAGCAAAATGGTGTGGTAGAGAGGAAGAACAGGACGCTAATTGATATGGCGAGGACGATGCTTGGAGAGTTCAAGACCCCCGAGCGTTTTTGGTCGGAAGCCGTGAACACGGCTTGCCACGCCATCAACCGGGTCTACCTTCACCGCCTCCTCATGAAGACGTCGTATGAGCTACTAACCGGTAACAAACCCAATGTTTCGTATTTTCGAGTTTTTGGGAGTAAATGCTACATTCTAGTGAAGAAGGGTAGGAATTCTAAATTTGCTCCCAAAGCCGTAGAAGGGTTTTTGTTAGGTTATGACTCAAATACAAAGGCGTATAGAGTCTTCAACAAATCATCGGGTTTGGTTGAAGTCTCTAGCGACGTTGTATTTGATGAGACTAATGGCTCTCCAAGAGAGCAAGTTGTTGATTTTGATGATGTAGATGAAGAAGAAGTTCCAACGACCGCAATACGCACCATGGCAATTGGAGATGTGCGGCCACAGGAACAAGATGAGCAAGATCAACCTTCTTCCTCAACAATGGTGCAACCCCCAACTCAAGATGATGAACAGGAGGCGTGTGATCAAGGGGGAGCACAAGATGATCTTGCAATGGAGGAAGAAGCACAACCGGCACCTCCAACCCAAGTTCGAGCAATGATTCAAAGGGATCATCCCATCGACCAAATTTTGGGTGATATTAGCAAGGGAGTAACTACTCGATCTCGATTAGTTAATTTTTGTGAGCATTACTCCTTTGTCTCTTCTATTGAGCCTTTCAGGGTAGAAGAGGTCTTGCTAGATCCGGACTGGGTGTTGGCCATGCAGGAGGAGCTCACCAACTTCAAAAGAAATGAAGTTTGGACACTGGTGCCTCGTCCCAAGCAAAATGTTGTGGGAACCAAGTGGGTGTTCCGCAACAAACAAGACGAGCACGGGGTGGTGACAAGGAACAAGGCACGACTTGTGGCAAAAGGTTATGCCCAAGTCGCAGGTTTGGACTTTGAGGAGACTTTTGCTCCTGTGGCTAGGCTAGAGTCCATTCGTATCTTGCTAGCATATGCCGCTCATCATTTCTTCAGGTTGTTCCAAATGGATGTGAAGAGCGCTTTCCTCAACGGGCCAATCAAGGAGGAGGTGTACATGGAGCAACCCCCTGGCTTCGAGGATGAACGGTACCCCGACCACGTGTGTAAGCTCTCCAAGGCGCTCTATGGACCTAAGCAAGCCCCAAGAGCATGGTATGAATGCCTTAGAGACTTTTTAATTGCTAATGCTTTCAAGGTTGGGAAAGCCGATCCGACTCTTTTTACTAAGACTTGTGATGGTGATCTTTTTGTGTGCCAAATTTATGTCGATGACATAATATTTGGTTCTACTAACCAAAAGTCTTGTGAAGAGTTTAGCAGGGTGATGACTCAGAAATTCGAGATGTCGATGATGGGCGAGTTAAGCTACTTCCTTGGGTTCCAAGTGAGGCAACTCAAGGATGGAACCTTCATCTCTCAAACCAAGTACACGCAAGACTTGATCAAGCGATTTGGGTTGAAGGACGCCAAGCCCGCAAAGACTCCGATGGGAACCGACGGACACACCGACCTCAACAAAGGAGGTAAGTCCGTTGATCAAAAAGCATACCGGTCTATGATAGGGTCTTTACTTTATTTATGTGCTAGTAGACCGGATATTATGCTTAGTGTATGCATGTGTGCTAGATTTCAATCCGATCCAAGGGAGTGTCACCTAGTGGCCGTGAAGCGAATTCTAAGATATTTAGTCGCTACGCCTTGCTTCGTGATCTGGTATACAAAGGGGTCTACCTTTGACTTGATTGGATATTCAGACTCCGACTATGCTGGATGTAAGGTCGATAGGAAGAGTACATCGGGGACGTGCCAATTCTTAGGAAGGTCCCTGGTGTCATGGAGTTCTAAGAAACAAACTTCCGTTGCCCTATCCACCGCTGAGGCCGAGTATGTTGCCTCAGGACAGTGTTGCGCGCAACTACTTTGGATGAGGCAAACCCTCAGGGACTTTGGCTACAATCTGAGCAAAGTCCCACTCCTATGTGATAATGAGAGTGCTATCCGCATGGCGGATAATCCTGTTGAACACAGCCGCACAAAGCATATAGACATCCGGCATCACTTTTTGAGAGACCACCAGCAAAAGGAAGATATCGAAGTGTTTCATGTTAGCTCCGAGAACCAGCTAGCCGATATCTTTACCAAGCCTTTAGATGAGCAGACCTTTTGCAAGTTGCGTAGTGAGCTAAATGTCTTAGATTTGCGGAACTTGGACTGATTTATAGCATACATGTGTTTATGCCTTTGATCATGTTCCTTATGCATTTTGTTGTTTATTTATGGTGCTCAAGTTGTACAAGCACTCCTCGGACCTTACAAGTCCATTTGCAAGTGATGCACAAATTTAGGGGGAGATGTGCTACAACTTGACCTTTTGAGACTAACTGTGTGCTTGAGTTTGCTTAATTTAGTCTCAAAGGAGGATTGAAAGGGAAAAGGTGAACTTGGACCATGCAAGACTTCCACTGCACTCCGATGAACGAGTAACTTCTTCCAAGTTCATCTTCGTACTCTTATTGCCTTTTACTCTTAGTTGAAGATTTTTGGTGCGGCAATGGGGTTAAAGGGCCAAAATTGATACCGTTTTGGTGCTTGATGCCAAAGGGGGAGAAAATAAGGCCAAAGCAATAAATGGATCAGCTACCACTTGTGAGTTTTGAAAATAATAGAGTTAGAGTTTTTGTTTGTCAAAATACTCTTAATTGCTCTTATTGTCGAAAGTTGGTCTCATGTGGGGAGAAGGTTTAATTATGGTAAAAAGGGGGAGCCTTTTGAATCCTTGATCAATTTTCTCGTGAAATATCTCTCTTTATGTTTCAACATGTGTGTTTGACTTAGAGATAGGAAATTGAGTTTGATTTGCAAAAACAAACCAAGTGGTGGCAAAGAATGATCCATATATGCTAAATTTGATTCAAAACAAATTTGAGTTCTTATTTGAATTGATTTTGTACTTGTTCTACTTGCTTTATGTTGTGTTGGCATAAATCACCAAAAAGAGGGAGATTGAAAGGGAAATGTGCCCTTGGGCCATTTCTAAGTGTTTTGGTGATTTAGTGTCCAACACAAGTGCCTAAGTGTCAAATGGTGGACAAAGTACAAATCAAGTATAAAGGTATGTTTCTCAGACTTAGTACATTGTTTTAGAGACTAATGTATTGTGTCTAAGTGCTGGAAATAGGAGAAAACAAATTGGAGAGAGATAACTTTGTTTCAGCCAAAGCCAGCTCTGTCTGGGTGCACCGGACTGTCCGGTGGTGCACCGGACTGTCCGGTGAGACAACGGTCGGCCGGGCCAACGGTCGGCTGCGCGATCCGCGCGAGACACGTGGCCGAGCCAACGGTCGGGAGGGGGCACCGAACTGTCCGGTGTGCACCGGACAGTGTCCGGTGCGCCAACGGCTCCAAGGCTGCCAACGGTCGGCTTCGCCAAATAAGGAAGGAAATCCGCACCGGACAGTGTCCGGTGGTGCACCGGACTGTCCGGTGCGCAAGGCGACAGAAGGCAAGAATTGCCTTCTCGGATTGCTCTCAACGGCTCCTAGCTGCCTTGGGGCTATAAAAGGGACCCCTAGGCGCATGGAGGATACATACCAAGCATTTCTTGAGCACTCTTGATCACTCACACTCCATTCTTACGCACTTGTTCGACATTCTAGTGATTTGAGCTCCGTTCTAGTGTGCTAGTCTTTTGAGCTTAAGTCTGGGTCTTGTGTGTGCGTATTTGTTGTGATCTTTGTGTCTTGTGTGGGTTGCTCATCTTTCCCTTACTCCGTGCCTCTTTGTGAACATCAAAGTGTAAGGGCGAGAGACTCCAAGTTGTGGAGATTCCTCGCGAACGGGATATAAAAAGAAAAGCAAACACCGTGGTATTCAAGTGGGTCTTTGGACCGCTTGAGAGGGGTTGATTGCAACCCTCGTCCGTTGGGACGCCACAACGTGGAAGTAAGCAAGTGTTGTACTTGGCCGAACCACGGGATAAACCACTGTGTCTACCTGTGTTGATTCTCTTGTGGTTATTGTGTTTCGCTAAGACTCTTCTCTAGCAACTTGGCAATACTGTGCTAACGCTTAACCAAGTTTTTGTGGCATTAAGTTCAAGTTTTACAGGATCACCTATTCACCCCCCCTCTAGGTGCTCTCACAAAGCCCCACTTTTCTCATCGTCTCCTCCAAATCCAGCATGTAGTACTCGTCCAGGAAAAGGCTCGGTACTCTTCATCAGAGTGAACAAAACTGGGGATAGTTCCTGGAATACATGGAAATAAATGTCACCATCTAAGGTGTGTCGTTGAAACATGGTGCTGTTGATGGCTGCTGAAGCTTACCTCAAGTACTTTACTTCGGCTGCAAAGAATTTTATAATGAAAAATGGAGTTTTGTATGTTACAGCCGATTTCTTGAACAAGTTTGCACACTTGTACTCTATGAAAAGCGAGACAAAAGAAACTCCTACCAAATTGTCTGTTAAGGCGATTGTTTCTCCTGGGCGAAGGACCCTGAATGCTTCCTTCACCAATCCGGTTATCGCTCGTGCTGGGCACTCATGGCACTGCAAGTTTTTTTTAAGAATTATGGTACTCCACAGAATCTCAAATATAGCGATAAATTTGTGGTAACCACTACTACAGATTTTAAATCCATGTAATAAAGAGGAAGATTTTGAATCTGGTAGAAATTTACCACATAAGCAAGGGAGACAAGGTCAAATGAATCTGAAGACAGGTCGGTCGCTTCACCATTGGCATGAACCCAGCGAATAGGCTTTGGCCGTGACAGTTTTTCTTCCTTTTGTGCCGCCACAGCAAGAAAGTACGGTGATAGGTTGAGCCCCAGCATCATTCAGAAACACTACTACAGTTTACTCTTTTGGTGAACATTGGTTGCTTGTGAATGATCCATGCACAGAAGGAGATTTCGGGGCTTACAACAGCTTGAGCTGATGGGAACTTCTCGGCGAGGTATCTGGTGCTTACTCCAACAGAGCAGCCAATGTCCAGGTTACCTGAGAGCTCCCCAAGTACTTCAGACGATGCTCCTCAATTACATTCAGCCAGTTGCCGCAGACGATTTGGTTGGCCTCTTCGATTGATGTAGCCTCAGGTATGGCCCTCTTTGCGATCGACATTGTTGCAGGCTCAGCCTCTGTTGCAGCCTAGCTCATTCAACATCAAATTGTCAGTATGAGCGTGCACAAAATATGATATCCTTCAGCTGTTTTTTTTCAACGGTGTCACATTCTCAAGATTTTAGAGAAAGAACGGTAACCTAGGATTGTTACGAAAAGTTGAGCTGCAGATTATCAGAGTACATAAGAAAACAATGAGAAGCTGACAACAACAAATAAAAAGTGAATTACCAGCCATGATAGATTCCCTTCGTCGTAGGCATGAAACAGGTTGAGATAGTCTGATCAAGAGAAATGAGGCGTTAGCAATATGCTACTCCAGTTTACTTTACTTCATGTAGGGTATCTTTTGGTCGAATATAATGGTGAAATTAATTAATCAACGGAACTAAAGGAAAGGAAAGGAAAGGAAAGGAAAGAAAAGGCAAGGCAAGGGGAAGTGAGCTGACAGTCAGGGTACACGAGGTTTGGGTCTTGGATTCTCTCGAACACCTCGTACACGTCCGACTCCAGCACCTCCTTCGTCATCTCCCTCCACGGGATGTTCGACTTCTCCGTCGTCCTACACGCATGCATTCTCTCACCGACATCCCGCCATCCCCAAGGAGAACAAGTGAAGAACTGCATAAATGTCTAGAAAGAGTGGCAGAGGTTTCTGTTTTGTACGACTACCTGATGATGACCTCCCGGGAGGCGAGCTTCAATACCGAGTAGAGCGGCTTGAACGCGATGAGCGCGCCAACCAGACGCGACAGCGTGGCCTCGCCGGACCACGCCGACCGTTCCAGTGCCCCCCTCAGGTAAAACCTCAAGCGGAAAGAAACAAATTTTCACCACAGTGACCCTTCTAATAATTCATTAAAATACATACATAATTTCCATAATTTAAGTAGCTTGTTATTCGATTAGAAGCATCACGCTACGGTTTCAGGATTGAAGGGGTAATCGATAAGGCTGAACCTCATAAAGTAGTGGAGGTAAATGTAAATCTACCAACCTAAGACCCTGGCCCAGCAAAGCACTAAACAAATCTAGAGATATACAGAAAACCCATATGTCGAAATAGTGAGTGTCAAAAAACCTTTCTCATATTCTACAATTTTAAATACAAACTAAGTAATGAAAAAAACCTTGCTCATATTCTTGCAATCTACTGTCAACCTCCTCCACTTCTAGAGTGCAAAATTCCTTCCACCTTTATTCCTGCAAGAAAATATTCATATTTCAAAATTGTCACCCATATAAATACATATTACAGTACGCTCTTGGCCGGGTTGAGCGGGCGCTCGTCGACCCAGCCCTTGTAGACCCACCGAGTTTGCCTATTGTGATTTCAATTACCGTGCAACCAACACTCCATATATCAGCAAAACTGTACCAATGGATAATAAGTATTAATTCAAATTTATTTGGAAGCAACAGAATGTATTGTAAGGTGTTCTGAGTTTGCCATTATCACCATGTTATAAAAGACCTATCTACTGCAAATCCAATAAATAGCACAAACAACTTGTTAGTCAAGGGCTTACTTGAGGCACCCAGATAACGCACCGAACAGGAAATGCAGATAACCATGACCTACAGTTGTCGATAGAGAGGAACTCAGGTTGCTGAACTAAGTACAGGTCTTGCCCATCTGTTGTAATTACTGAAATTTTCTGTTTCAGAAACACCACAACATGTAGACAACTTCAGAGAGGGACATATAGAGAGAGCAAACAGAAACATGTTGCTGCTGCTGGCTAACAGATGCAAAGCAAGGATGTCTCATTATTTCTCCTACAATTAAAAAATTAATTGGGCATAAGCTTTACTGTTTCTAGGACAATGTAATGGTGAAGTGATTAGGCTGCAAGCAAACTCTAGTGCCGCACTGGCACTCTCTACAAACATGCATGAAGACAGTACACTGCTACAACTCAAAATTAGGCATAAGAGAAGGGATTTAGAACTGATTCAGCATAGAAACTTGGAACTCAATTAAATGAATGGATCAGAATTATTGAGGAGCTATAGCTTTTCTAAGCGTATGATACAGTCATGGATCACAAAGTTATGAAGCATACAGTACAAGTAGTGACCTATTTTCCTGCTTAAATGGATTGCAAGTATCTAACCATAGAAACTTAATTGTAACAACAAAATGCTAAACATACAACATGAATTGTGGCCATGAATCTTTTCCTCAGATTTTCAATCAAAAATAGAAATGGAATCAAAACCAGCGAGTATAAGTGCTGCAACTAAATACAGTAAACCACCGGGAACTTTTCATCCACTAATGCATTTCCACATAGTTGGTATTTTGTTTTCCGGACAGGTTTAGCCACTAATCATTTCCCAAGTTACTGAAAGTATTTCATACAGAACCACACAATAGCGGTGGCATGCCTGAGTCGATATATGCAGTAAATTCATGCGTAGCATACTAAACTACTATGCAAGTTTGTGTGCATGATTAGTCAGGAAATTAAATAACTTGAGTATTACCTGAAGTTGTTAACAAGTAGATGAAGTCTGAACTGAATTGGACCAAGATCCACACACTTGCCTCACGAATTAGACCATGTTGACATGTAGACAGAGTCATTGACATGTTGCGATCCGGTCTAGCAAATTTATTAAAAGAAGTGGTCCTCACAGTGTCTTATGACAAACCATCCAAAAATTGGTGCTAATGTGTAGTGCCAATACCTGGTGGGTGCGCGATGCCGGCAGAAGTCCCGAAGGCCTGAGCACCAACCATAAGGTGGAGGCGGCAGAGGACACGATAGAGGAGGTGGTGGCTCCAGGTACAAAAACCCTAACCCGCTATCGTCGCCAGGGAACGGGTGGAGCAGTGGCGGCACGGAGGAGGAAGCATTGAGTCTTGTCCGCGCAGAATAGAAGCGCTGAGGAGCGTTGTCAAAGAACTCGGTGAAGGTCAGCTGCTTGGAAGCGCCCTCGGGGTGGCGGTGGGGGTAGTAGGTATCCAAGGCCGTGACTGCCTCTAGAGAACACGGCGTAGATGTCGTCCATCACGCCAAGGAAGGGGGTGCCGATAGTGGTCCTCGCCGTGTAAGGAAGGGACACAGCGCAGCCCCTTGGATCTCGCCAGGGAGGGGGCGCCGAAGGTGGTCCTCGCCGTGTAAGGAATGGACACGACGCAGATGGGGGATGACGTGTGGACAGCGACATCATCAACGGAAGCAGCTCCGATGGGTGAGCGGTGTCGCGGATTTCGGGATGGAATGGATCGCGTAAGGAATGGAGGGCGCCGATGGAATGGATTGTCGTCCACTTTCCTCTTGGCCTCAAAGATGGAAGGGGATCTCCGAGGGACACGGCGTAGATGCCGTCCATCTCGCCAGGGAAGGGGCGCCGATGGTGGAGCGCTGGGAGGAGGGTGGGCGCGGGCTTGGGTGCTTTGTGGTCGCAACTCCCGTTGATGGGGCACGGCGGCTGACGGAGATTGCGGGGGCGTTGACGGGGCTCGGATTGTTTGCAGCTAGGAAGGTGAGGAGCGAGGGAGGGAGCGCGGGATCCACGAGGATGGAAGGAGGGCGGAGGATGGAAGGATGCCGCGCTCCCTCCCGCGGGCGGTTGCGGCGGAGGGTTCGGCCGCAGGCTGCCGGCGATATGTGGGGGAGGGTTCGACCGTGGGCGGTTGCAGGGCGGATGCGCGCGGCAGAACGGCAGAACGTGGGTGTGTGGACGCCTACGGTAGTAACATAATTAGTAGTAGAGATTCAAATATATTGGGTGCAACTTATAAATTATTGGTATATGCTGTATTATCCAAGTGGCACGTCTGGTTTTTCAGAATGTTTATGCCTTGGGTCCTCTAAGCTCGAGAGAAAAAAATAAATCAAAGCACTAAATAATAACTAACAAAACATAAATAAGAGCAGACGTACTGCAATATAATGGCAAAGGCTTCAAAAAGAAAATATTACCATGCGTCTGTCACAGACTCGAACTGGTTGAGCATCAGCATCTGTAGTCAGAGGAATTCTTCCCTGGGTGCACTTATCGCAGAAAATATCACCACAGTTTCGACAGTGATGCTGAAAATAAAATAGGTTTGCCAAATTAAAAAAATGCCATTGTGATCTCATCAGCAGAACAGATCAACATATAACTGTTCTTAATTGAAAGCGTTGAAATCTGCTGCACATGCTGTGCACTTGCTGACAGCTTCATCTGTGACCTGAAAGAAAGTTAGGAGAAAACATGTATCATATTATAAAAAAAAGTGAGTCAATGAACAAATCAAGAATCAGGAAATGAACAAACACATATTGAATGTGACATAAGTATGAAATAAAAAGCAGACTGCAGACAATAGTATTAAGGCAAGTTCCACCATGAATCCATGATGCTATCGAACAAACACAAAACCAACAATGCAATCAAACTATAGTAAACTAGCAACAGAGGCAAACAACAATGAGGTCAATTTGGATATTGCATTACAAATTATGCAGAAATTACAGGTTTGAAATAATAGCAAGAAACAAATAGAGAGACTAGCTATTTCTTACAAATCATATTTTATACATGTTTTAATACTCCCACGCTCGCGTTGCTCCCACGCGGGACGACACGGGCGGCTCCCAAGCCCGTCGCCGCTTTCCCTCTCTTCTCCTCTCCTGCCACGCCGCCGCCGGAGCTGGCCGCCGGCATGGCCGTCCGGCCGGCAGGGATGGTGGCTGCGAGGCTCTCTTCTTCACGTTGGTGGCCTGCTCCACAGCAAGCCGGCAAGCCATCCCTCGCGCGGCTGCGTGGAGTTGTGTGGGTGGCTGCTGCGGCTGTGGCGGCGCCGGCTGATGCCCACGCAGGTGTAGGGGACGGCGGCGGGGCCTCTTTCTTTCTCCCCACATGTTCCCCTCCTCCTTTCTTGACGGTGGCAGCAACTCATCTAGGGTCGCTGGCCCGTGGCTCAGGCGGTCGGATCCGGTGCTCGGGGGCCGGATCTGGACCCTATCGACCGGATCTGCCTCAGCAGCTGGCAGTTAGTGCGGTGGCGGCCGGTGGCGGTAGTTGGTTGGGGCTTGTGCAGGTGCTGTGGGGTGGCGCTCTCTTCGTTGCCATCTCTCCCCTCATGGCCTTTACTGCTGCTATGGTGGGGTGACAACCTCCTTCGGCCGACTGGCCCGCGGTGTTCGGGCGGTAGCCTTGGCGACGACCCATGGTGGTCCTCACGGTTGTGGTCAACACGGAGGTCGCGACGTCCGCAGGGACGCTGGTTTTGGGGACTGCCATCCAGATCTAGTGGCCTTAGGGCAGGGGCGGCACCCGAGATGGTGGGGCACACGTCCTGTGGCTGCTGGCGGATGATGGCGGCAACATCGACAGGTGCCGGGACTGACAATGTTGGTCATTTGTGGCCTCAGCGTGCAACTGTGTGAAGCTGCGATGGTGGTGGCTCGACGCTCCGGCGTCGGCGTGGCGGCGCTTGAGGTCGCACATTTGTGAGGGGTGGCGCCGGCCAGTGGCCAGGACGGCGCAAGGTGGCAGGGTGCTCGCCGACATCTAGATTCGGTGGCCGTGTGTGTTAGTGCCATCGGCTGCCGGGTGCGGCTCTGGCACGTGCCTGTGTGACGCATATGGTATGGAGGACGGCAACGACGGTAGCTCTTGGTCTGACGTTGGTGCCGGGGCCTTCTTGGGCGAGAGCCTCGGCGACGGCGACGTCCGTGGGCGGCGCTTCCCCTGTTGGGGGCGTCGTATTCCCCAACATTTTCTTCCTTGGGCAAAAGCCTGGTCCATCTCGGACTCGCGACGGTGTCGTCCTCGACGTCACTCCCTTCCTGAAGGCGTCGCATTGAAGTTTGTCTCGGCCTCAGCTTCGCCTTCGATGGTTGCTTTCGATTCTCGGCGTCTGGCATGCGGGTGAAGATGGGGCTTTGCAAGGTGAAGTCGAAGCTGCTTCATCAGGGGTTGTAGCTCGGCAATGATGACAGCTGACGAGCCCCCTTCTTCGTGGACTGGATTGTTTCGAAGGGTCGTGCATCTACTAGGGGTAGGACGGAGGTTCAAGCTCATTGGTGAAGAATTGGAGCTGTCTCACGTGGGGTGTGTTGAGGCTTGGCAACGACGGCGCACTGTGATCTTTCTCCTTCTGTGCTGGTGTGTTTGGTTGTAGGCGTCGTCGTGTTTTCTTTAGCCATGTGCAGCCCATTTTGTGGAGTCGGAGCTATCTGTCTCTTGGGTCAAGCTCAGCAACAATAACTCTGGATGAGTTGTGTGTGAGGGGCTCCCGTTGTTGGGGATGTTTGTGCATTTTGTAGGCGGTGAGTGTTGTGCCGTGTTGATGTCCCAATCCAACCGGCGAGTTTGGTCTGTTAGTGTCCCAATCCAACCGTTGTTTTGTTGCTCTGTCCGATCCGGATTCTTCTCCTTTATTAATATAGTCGGCAGCTCTCCTGCTTGGTTCATAGGCTTCATCAAACTCCTCCAATTAAGGAATTTTTTTCTTCCTCTCATTTTGCTGCTCAGCAGGCTTGGCTGCATCAGCAATTGCTCTACTTCTTGAAATGCTGCTTCCACCCATGTCCTTGAACCGCAGTCCAAAAAACTAAACAGACATCAATCATTTTGGAAAACCACATATAGCACAAAAAATATTTAAAAAAAACTATTGGATGGACAAAAAATAACGTTGATAACACAAATGCCAAACCTGCACATTCGCAGCTGTGACAGTGTCAAGAATGGTGTTGGATGTATAGCTTTTTGATTTCAGCCATATTCTTTTTGCTTCAACATCCACTGAACTCCTAGACCAAAAGGCAAAGATAGAGGAATCTAATACATGATACAGAGACCATAAGATCAACAAAAGAAATACTAGAATTTTGACAAGTTACAAACTCGCCATAAGGATGAGTTACTTACATCCCATCTAGCTAAAGTTTCAAGGAGATATATCCTTAGTGTCCTAAGAGTGTTTGGATCAAGCATCTGAATTCCATCCAAACCATCCTGCATAAGGCACAAGCAGAAAAACATTGATTAATGACTGTTGAACCATGCCAAGTAAAAAAACAAAAAATTTGACCTATAAAGGGTAAGTGTTACAGTATTATTAGGGTTTCGGAGCTAATCCATGTATAATTACTTGCATACCATCAGTGTAATGGGCTTGGCTCAATTAGTCAGCATATATATATATATACTCCCAACCTAGTTAGGGTTAGAGTTTCCCATTCCAACTTGATACCAGAGCCAATTTCTCCTTCTTCCCCACCCCACTGCGTGGCCGTTGGGTACCTCTCCCCAGCCGTCGGCCCCCTTCCCCTGGAGCTCACCAAACGCTACCTCCCCACTCGTATCGTGCTCGCTCGCTGCGACATCTCCGGCCTCCGACCCCTCTACTCTATTCACTTGCCATCCACTTTCCCCACCAGCGTAGCCTCCCCCATGCTCTTGCTACTACCACCATCTCCGTCATTTGGCATCGTCGTCCCAGCTTTCCAGCCGCTCAGATATCTCCTATACCCGGGGCTCCTCTGAGCGCCTCTGTCATGCTTGTCAGCTCGGTCGTCACTCTTGTCTTCCTTTTTCGACTTCCACGTTTAGGGCTGCTTAGACCTTTGATCTTGTCTAGTGTGATCTCTGGACTTCTCCTTTCCTCATCCTCTCTGGTTAAAAATACTACCTGGTCATTCTGTACAACTTCTCTCAATTTCTATGGACATTCCCTCTTCGAATGAAGTCCGACACGTTCGTCACCCTCACCCACTTCTTTTCCCCTAGGTCTCCACCCAGTTCTGTCGCCTGGTCTGTGCCCTCTAGTGTGATAATGGTTGCGAGTTAACACGCCTCTCGTTCCTTCTTCCTCACCCATGGTGTCCAGTTACGTATTTCGTGCCCCTACAGCTCTCCTGAGAATGGTCGGGCCAAACGCAGCACTCGCACCACCACCAACATGATTCACTTCCTTCTCTTTCAGGCGTCTCTACATGCCAGCTACTGGGTAGAGGCCCTGAACACCGCCACACATCTCCTCAAACTCCTGCCCTCGAAGGCGGTGAGCCACCCCACTCCCCACTTTGCTATGTACAACACAACCCCCTCCTATGATCACCTTTGTGTGTTCGGTTGTGCCTGCTATCCCAACACTTCTGCCACTGCTCCCCCTAAGCCATCTCTCCGCTCCACTCGCTGCCTCTTCCTCGGTTACCCCCTGACCACAAGGGGTATCTGAAAGCATCTAGGCCCCTGGTTGGTTTTAGTGATTAATGACAACGTAATATTATATGTGATTAATGTTTGTTTTGTAGAGACAAATGGTAAGTTAGGTCGCATTACAGGAAGATGTACTACAACGGTGAAAACAATCCCTGAGATAAGAACTTGAAGCGACGGTTGAAACGATGAAACAAAAGATGAAGGTCTTCGTATTCCGAGTGTCAAGGAGTTGTGGACACTCGGTATAGAGTTAGGTCTTTTATTTTGTTTTAGTCGTACTATAAAGAGGGGTTGTCGATGAGTAGTTTGACCAAGAGAGTTCTAGTGTAGTGTTGGTGCATATTCACACTCACATATAGTGCTAGGTGTCACTCTAGAACATACTCACGAGTTAGAACGAAAATCGATTTGAAAATCAGAAGAAAACAAAACTTAGGGTTTCTGGCCTAGGGGCACCGGACTGTCTGGTGCGCCCTCTGTCAGTGGGGCCAGCCTGGCCCGGGGAAGACCCTTTCCCCTCAAGAAACCCGAGAACGCAGAGTTGGAAAATTGAATTATAGTCGGCACACAGGACTGTTCGGTGTGCACCAGACAGTGACTGTTCAATGTCGGGTGTGCCATCTTCCCAACAGCTAGCTGTCAGAACTAGCCGTTGGAGGTGACCGTTGGCGCACCGGTGGCGCACCGGACTGTCCGGTGCGCCCATGCGCAGCCAGGTTTTGGTAACGGCTAGTTGGTGGGTGAGGGCTATTTATACCCTCTCCACCCACCATATTGATTGTCTTGCTGCCCACATTTACTCGTACACATTGCTAGAGCATTGCAAGCACCACAAAGCTTAGTGAGGTGATTATAAAATCTTAATCCCGCATTTGGACCTCATTAGTGCTAACGAGAGCCACCTAGAGCACATATCGCATGCATTAGGCTTCTCTTGGCCATGTGAAAGTCTACGACTTGTTACTCTTGGTGATCGACATCACCTAGACGGCTTGGTGGCGTTGGGAGATCGATGATCACCTTGGAGGACTTGTTGGTGACCCGGCTCGTGATTGTAAGCGGTTGTGAGAGATCCACCGCGCCGGAGTGGCAAAGGATCATCTCATAGTGAGCACTTGGTTCTTGCGAGGACCAAGGGAGATCAATACCCT